>NC_081376.1:42888761-43202182 GCF_030684315.1 Stegostoma tigrinum | reverse complement strand
AAAGAAAAGGGGAAGCAGGGGATCTAATCTCTTTAAAGAGGATCTCTAGTTCACTGGTCATGCTTCATAGAAAAAACTGTCCAAATGGAGCAAATGTCTCCAGTAAAAAAGGGTTGGCGCACCTTATTTAATCTCATTCATGAGGAAGGACTGAAGATATGATGAACAGATGGCAAATTTGCTGCAGCACTTTTTCTGTTTATTCTCACTTTATTAGCCTCACCTGATATTAGTTACCCATCCCATTATAGTTATCAGTAATTTTTGAATCACTACAGCTTGTCGTACTCGTATCCCAACAATGTTGTTAGTTAGGCAGCTCCAGAATTTCATCACAATGATATTGTATACATGAGGTTGTTGACTTGCTCGCTGAGCTGGCTTGTTTTCTTTCAGACGCTTTGTCATCATGCTCGGTGACATCATCAGTGGAGCCCCTGATGAAGCGATGTTATTCTACTCTGCTTGGAATTTAAACTGCCTGGTCTGTTATGGTGAGTAATGTCACTTCTGGTTTTGATCTGGATGGGTTTGTATACAGAGTCCAATTCTATACGTTTGTTGATTCCATTCTGGGTAGAGAACCATGCCTCTAGGAATTCCCGTGCCTTTGGTTTGGGCTAACATGGTTATCTTGTCCAAGTTAAACTGACCACCTTCGTCGTCTAAGTACTGATATTAAGGAAAGTTCGTCATGTCATTTTGAATAACAAGAACATATCACAACTGACAACAAGACTCCTAAGACCACTAGGAGCCACGGTGGCCCACAAGCCCACGGCCACTCTACAACAAACACCCACGAGGATTAAAGATCCCATTCCCAATACGTGCAGAACCAACGTGTTTTACAAAATAGAATGCAACCATTGCCACAAACATTACATCGGACAGACAGGAAGGAAATTAGCCATCAGAATACATGAACATCAGCTAGCATCAAAACAGCACAACAAACTCTCCTCAATATCTGTACACTCAGTCAATGAAGGCCAGCAGTTTAACTGGGACAAGGTAGACATCGTAGCCCAAGGCAAACATAGACACTCACGGGAATTCCTAGAGGCATGGTTCTCAGCCCATAATGCAATCAACAAACATATAGAATTGGACCCTATATACGAACCCATACAGATCAAAACCGGAAATGACACTACTTGCTGGTACGGACCGGACAGTATAAATTCCAAGTGGAGTAGAATAACATCGCTTCATCGGAGGCCTCACTGATGATGTAACGTCAGAACAAGAACAAGCCAGCTCAACGAGCAAGTCAACAACCTCACCCACAACCTGAGCTACACGTCTTTGCTAGTACTTTGTTCTATGACTCTATAATTCTATAATTAACTGAAAACATTGTATGCACGTAGAGCTGGGATGGTGTGCATCTTGTCTGGCCACCTGGAGGGGGTGCTGTTCTTATATACCAGCTGTTTTCCTGGGTGGCAAAGGCTACATATTTGAGAAGTGGTGAGGAAGAGTCCTTGGGCAGCTTTAATACAAAATGTCCTGTACACACTACAGCCATGTAGTGCACGTGAAAGGGGGATTGGCTGTTTCAGTCAGTGGGAACGGCAATTTCGAATAAGGTTGGGTGTGAATTGATGATGTTATGTTTTTGCGTTTTGTTACAAACCTTCGCCACATGGAATGCAGCAGCTCAAGAAGAAATCATGCCATCGCGTTTTCAAACACAGCTAGAGAGGGGGAATAAATGCTGACCCATAGTCAAAGCATGAAAATGGAATAGTAAATTTCAAAGCCAGTAACTGGAGAGTATTCCAACACACCATGTTAACCTGTTGACAAGAAAATAAGCTTAATGATTTAGATCTAACTGTGTGTTGCTAAAGGCTAAATTTAGTCAACCTTTTAGAAGGTTGGAGAATTACATGAGATCGTATTATACTGGGGTCATCTCCAGGTTACATTGTCATACATCTGGAAAACCATGGTAGCCATGGTGAAGGATCTTGGAGACAGACCTCGAAGTCTGCTACAGATTCTATCACATCGGTGTTGTATAAAATTCATCTCCTGTTGATGCATCTTGCTGAGTTTGAATTGGAGCTGGTCTTCTTCAGCTTGATTGGTCAACTTTCCCGAGGAAGAGCAGGTAACTAAAGATCCTCTGAGCTGAAGTTGTTGGGCTAGTTTTGGTGGATCAGGTGGGAATCCTCACCAAGCCGTGCTCAAAAATATTGTTCACAAGGAAACTCATGGCACCTGGGGCCTTGAAAGGAGGGCTGATTTCAGGCATGAACCTGTAAACTGAATTGGAATAAACCTGGGCCTTGTGTGAACAACTGAAAAGCGTTGCATTAATCTCTGCTGGCATCCTTCACTTTGTGACCAGGCTATAATTCTGCATCATTAAGCAAAGTCACATGTTTGAATTGAATTGAATTAGCTTTATTGTCACGTGTACTCAGATGAGTACAATAAAAGATTTACAAGTCCCCACTTACAGCACCATCTCAGGTGCACGGGTACCCAGGTACAAATCCTTGAGGACAAATTCTTAGAAATGAAGGAAAATTTAAAAAAAAACTAGCATTACAGAAATTTTAAAATACCAAATCACAGTCATAAATTAGTAAATTAAAGAAATATCAATTTCAGAACAACCATTCTTCCACCATAATATAACAAAAAGAAAAGGAAATAAAAATAAGAATTTAAGAGAAAGTCCACTTGGTCCATTTTGAGGCTCTGGGCTCAACAAGCCATCCCCACCCATTCCTCTCTCCACCGCCTTCCCCATTGGAATCCCTTGGGGGGAGACTTTTAACAATACTATGATGTTAGTGGAGTGGCCCTTGACTATTTATTAATCTATCATCCAGCCTTCAGTCAGATTTCTGTTGGAGGTATACTGAACTACTGGAATGCTGATGACAATACAATTATATTTTACATTAGAGTATATACAATACATTGTTTATAAGTGAGGTTGTTGAGGTGAGTAGCGTCACAACCCATACAGAACAAAAGCGGAAATGACATTACTCCCACCATAACGGACCGGCCAGTATAAATTCCAAGCAGAGTAGGATAACATCACTTCTTTGGAGTCCTCACTGATGATGCCACATAGTATGGTGCTAAAATGTCTGACTGAAAACAAGCCAGCTCGGTGAGCAAGTCAACAACCTGACCCACAAGCTGAGCTACAAATCTTTGCTTAAACATTGTATGCAAATGATAATCAGACATCCAACGTAACTGGAGCAACAATTTGAGAAACTTTTTTCTTCTTTCGTGGAATATGAGCATCAGTAGCCAGGTTAGCACTTAATTCCCATTCATAGTTGCCCTTTAGGTGATAGTAAGCTGACTTCTTGAACTGCCACAATCCATGTGTTGTTGATGTAATCACTCTGCTGTTAGGATGTGAGTTCCAGGAGATTGAAACAAAGGTCAAATACAACCATTATATTACTACACAAAGCACAAACATTGGCACATTCCAACTATGACCACCTTCCAACATTCTTTCTACAGTGTGTTGACAATGTTTGTTCCATGCAAAGTACTAATCCATTAGCAATGGATCAGATCTGTGAATCTAATATTTTTTTGCAAACTCCACATTCCTTGACATGCTGCCCCCTGCCCCCTCATCCACCTGGCACATACTGCACTTTCACCTTGACCCACCCGCACCCTGACTCCTCACCCACCTGGCACCCCATCGCCACACGCTTCCTCCTGTAGCCGCACAGACATCCCACCAACTTGGCCTGAAATTCACCTGCAAGTCTAACCCCTCACATCCTTCCCTGCCTATTGCCTCCCTCCCTCTGCCATCAGCCACCGCTTATTTCCAACCTCACCATCTCCTAATCACTCTGCAAGTGTCTATAGGATTTTTAACTCCCTAAGTATAGCACTTGTTGCTGGGAAAAATGACGTTGTTTCACAGATTTTCTCTGCTCCAGCTTTTCTGGATTCATACACAGCAGGTTTTTCATCTGAATGTCACTGGGTACTACCAAAATTTAGATTTGGCTTCTTTCCTCAAGAAAGCTGTGACTCCAAATTCCCTTAACCATTTCATTCTCTTTGTCACATAGTCGAGGACAGCATTCAGATGAGCATAGCTCTCAGAGGTTTTCTTTAATCTTCAAGTTCAGGATAACAGGAAGAGGTGATTGCACAGTGGCATTGTCACTGGACTAGAGACTCGGGTAGTGTTCTGGGCACCCAGGTCCAAATGCCATAATAAAGGTGAGAGAACTGCAGATACAGTAAATCAGAAAAAAAACAGAAATTTGCTGCAGAAACTCAACATCTGTGGAGAGAAATCAGAAGGAAGGGTTACTTGACCCAAAACGTTAACTCTGATTTCTCTCCATGAATGCTTTTGCAGCAATCGCAGTTTTTTGTTTCAAATTCTTCAATAGTGGAATTAGAATTTATTGTAAATCTAAAGTTAAAGGTTGAGTGTTGACCACGCAACCGTTGTCATTAAAAATCACAGCTGGCTCACTGGTGCCCCTACCCAGTCTGGCCCATGTACAACTCCAAACCCACAGCAGTGTGATTGACTCCTAATCTCCCTCTCAAATGGCTTAGCAAGCCATTCAAAGACAACAAGGGATGAGCAGCACAGGCAGAGATGATTTTATCCAATAAATGAATCAAAAAGAGATTGTTAACGGACCCAAAATTCCAAAAATTAATGGTCTCAGGCACTAGTAGCTGGACAGCCAGGGGAAAAACCTATAGGGAGTTGTGTGCTTCTAAACATTTTAATTGAATGCTTATTCATTGGCTGTGAAGGTATTAGAAATAGGAAAATAGACAGTTTGACTGAGCAGGGAAATTGAGGAGTAATGAGGTGTTCAGAATACATTCAAGTGGAGTTGATAACTCAGTTCAAGGACATGTGAACTTAGAGAGATTAAATATTATGTTTGTAGCCGTGCTTTCAACATCAGTGTTAATATCCATTCCACTACTGAGTGATAATACAAGGTTAAACCAATGGTCCAGAGCCTTTTGAAGTTTTGAATTTGTGCTTATGTTTTCTGATGTACAGCAGTTTTCGTTTTGGTGCTCTGCACTTTATAATGGGTCAAGATGAAAGAGACGATAGAAGCAAAGTTTTATTATGCTGAATCCTGGCCTATTTCCGTGGGGCTGTGCTGGAGTTACTCCAGGAGTTTGCTAGATCTATCACATGCATTCATGCTTTTAATCATAATTCTGGCAGTTCAGGTGCCTGTGCTGAGATATAACGTTCTACAAGAGCCAGAGTGAAAGTTGGTTTTGGAAAATTAAACTACAAAGTTGTTCCGGAATCTGCTGTGGTTGTAGCTTGGGATGGTAAGCTGAAGTTGACTGGAAGAATCATGAATTATTGGAGCGCTAGAAATCTGAGCTGAAAACAGAAAATGCTGGAAATACTTAGCAGGTCAGGCAATATCAAAGGAGAGAAAAACAAAATTAAAGGCCAAAATTTCTCGACAGTGGGGAATCTCTCCGTAGGCGAAGGGCCCAAGAATCATTTGTCCTGACCCTTACCAAGTTGGGAAATATTCTGTAGGGTCAGCTGACCAGTTAAGTCATCAGCTGCCTCCACTGACGTGGGATGTGGGGACCTTGGACTAAGAAACTCAAAGTAAACAGACTGGACCTGGTACACTGGTCTGAAATTTATTGATTTGCTTGCAAGACCCCTCTGGATCTGGTCTCAGGGTACCCTTTTGGAGAGATAAGGTGCCCTTTGGTTGAGGAAAGATACTCTTTGGGGTAGGTCATGAGCATTCGGGGGAAGTAAGGTGGCCTCTGAATTGATTAAACATTGTCATAATTGTGCGTAAAAAATGCAAAACTCATTACTGCCAAGCTCATTGGAGAAGCTAATGGACCTGTCAGAGCCAACTGTCAATGCTGTTGGAAAAAAAACCTGCAAAAAGATCAGTCAAGAGGCATTGTGTATGTGTCAAAACGACCTTCAAAAGGGCCTGACTCAGTGAGCTGTCAAGGCATTTAAAACTTCTGCCCTTTAAGTCATTGAAATGTGTGTATGGATTATCTAAAAAGGGCTGTTTGTTATTTTACTTTGTTGGTTGACATAAGCCTGAGTGCTTCCATTACTGGATTATTGCTGAATAAATAGATTCTCAACTGTCTAATATCAAAATGACGTGCCTTCAATTTCACAGTTTGATTGACAACTACATGGCTAATGGCTCTTTTAAGTTGGGCTATGAGTAAATGCTAATACTTTTTGTTACAACTTCATTTCATTGGAGGTAGTTCAGAGAAGGTTGACCATGGTAATCCCTAAAATGGAGGATTGACTTATGAGCAAAGGCTAAACAGGTTCAGACTCTACTCACTGGAGTTTAGAATGAGAGGTGAATGCTGAGAGGATTCTCCCCTTCCTGGGAGAGTCTAGGACCAGAGCATGTTGTCTCAGAATGAAGGGGAGCTAATTTAAGGTTGAAACAAAGAGAATTTTTTTTTTCTCAGAGGAGTGTGGGGCTTTGGAACTCCTTGCCACAGAGACCGATGAGGGCAGATCCCTTTTGTAGGCTGACATAGATGAACTCTTGATCAACAGGGGAAAGGGCCAGAAAGTGGATGTGAAGAATTGTGATTCAGCCATCATCCTATTGAATGGTGAAGCAGACTCAAGGGGCTGAATGGCCTACTTTTGCTTCGATTTCTTCTGGTCATATTTGAACAAAGTGGTTGTTGTTATGAGGATCTTAAGTTAAAATAACATGAATGAATGGATTTTTATGAGCGACGGTGTTTTTTCTCAATAAAATGAAGTAATGGAAACAAAGAGAACAGGAATACAAGCGGGCCTGCTCTGTCATTCAACATGACCATAGTTGGTCATTTAACCGTTCTCCCTTTCTCCCCTTACCCTTTGATGCCTTTAACCCTAAGAAATATATCTAATTCATTCTTGAAAACATTCAATGGTTTCACCTCCACTGCTTTATGTGTAGAGAATTCCACAGCTTACCACTCTCTGGGTGAAGAAATTTCTCCTCATCTTGGTCCTCAATAGTTTTCCTCATATCCTTCGACAATGACCGCTTGGTTCTGGACCACCCACTCATCGGAAACATCCTGCATTCACCCTGTCTAGTCCTGCTGGAATTATGAAGGCTTCTACTACAGTCCTAACTGATCAAAAACAAAAACAAAGTTGCTGGAGAAGCTCAACGGGTCTGAGCTTAATCAGAGTTAATGTTTCGGGTCCGATGACCCCTCCTCAGAACGGATCTGAGGAAGGGTCACCGGATCCGAAACGTTAACTGTGTTTTTTCCTTCACAGGTGAAGTTTCTATTCATACGTCAGTCCGACTGTCCCAGGAATCAGTTTGGTAAATCAGACTGAACTAGTGATGTTATTTTCTTGAGTTTCGTTGCAAAGCTTCGCCACTTCGAATGCAGCAGCTCAAATATAATCGCATCACAGCTTGAAAATAGGAATAAATGTTGATCCATATCCTAAAAGTGAAAATGGAATGGCAGATTTCTATGCCAGTGACTGGAAAGTACTCCAACATACTTGCTTAACTTGCTGATAACAAAATAGCTTAGTGATTCAGATTTGACATTGCCTTGCTAAAAGGTTAATTTGTCATCTTTTCAGAAGACTGGAGAATTACATAAAATCATGTAACCTTGGAGTCATCTCTAGGTTACATTGTTGAGCATCTGGAAAACCATGATAACCTCTAATGTGGAGGGATCTTGGAGACAGACCTCAAAGAAGGTACAGATAGGTGGAGATGGAGCCCAGAGAGGTAAAAATAGAGAGAGAGAGAGAGAGAGAGAGAGAGAGAGAGAAACTGTTAGGGAGACAAAGCAATGGATATTGGTAAGCTGAAGGCTGAAAATTGTTTGGCTGTGCTGAAAGCAGCCTGTGTCATGACAGGGCCTGGGGTGTGCTGTGGGTAACGGACATCGAAGAAAGTGTTTCCAACATGAGCTAACTTCTCTGCCCAGACTCTTTGATAGAAACTGAGAGTTCAAGATAGACAAGCAACACAACACCAACAAAGGTGCACAAAATTGTTCTGTGCTTGTGCCACCCCTTCGACATCCCGCTTTTGATGGAAGTTCATGGATCTGAAATGACATCTTTGTTTCTTTCTCTACAGATGATGTCTGACCTGCTAAGAGTTTCCAGCATCTTTTGTTTTTACATTCGAACAGCAGCGACTTGCTTAAATATTTGGCCCTCCATCAGTCAAGGGAAGGAGACAGAGATGGCTGGGTCCAATGGCTTTGCAATGGCTCTCAGGCTACTGGAATAGTTGTGAGCCATTTGCTTGCTCCTTGCTCACAATGACAAGTCCCATCACACATTCCTCACACACGTCAGTGACCTTGGCCAATCTCCTTGGCATGTCACCAACTACAATAACAAAGCTGCTGGAAAAGCTCAGCAGGTCTGGCAGCATCTGTGGAGGAGAAAATAGAGAAAAACAACCATTACCAATGGCACCAAGCAATATTTGAATGGAAACATACATCAAACAGACAAAGCTGAAAGACAGCGCAAGTTATATAAACATGTCAGAAAACACTAAACTATGTGAGGAATGACAAAACGTGAGCTAATTGTGTTGCCTGCTCTTCTGAAGATATCCTGTTATACATTCCCATCTTCCGCCACCTTCCATCAGTCAAAGTACCTGAAAGCATCAAACTCTGGAACTTCCAGATGAAAAGCACCTTCAACACTTTCTCCAAAACATCTCCTTTTTGGCTGCATCACTCCCTCCTCCTTATTTCTATGCTCAACTATAAAGCACCTAGATAGATCTTGTTGCTTTAATTACACTGTATGGGAACATGGCAGCATTGTAATGTGGTGCCACATTGTAGCTTTAGCCACCATGTCATAAAGGAGCTCCTCGAGCCACCCTGTTTGCCTAAATTCTGCTAGAAATCCAAGTGTATCATATAGATAGGCAACGCCTCCCAACCAAAGGTACACATTCCTTGAAGGGACTGGTGTTCTGTGTGTGTGCCACCCCTTTCAACCAATCCTGAACACATAGGTACTTCAGAAAATTGGCACAATTACTCATCAATGTATCAATATCTACTGGGTTCCCATCAGAACATCTGGTACAGATTCCCCTTAATGAGGACCAAATATGAAAATCTGACGAGAAAACTGAGAGCAGTGAGAACAAGCAGACTCATTATCTTTGGACTTGACTCAGGTGTGGCTTCTACAGTGGATCAGTTTAGTGCAATCAAAATATTACACAGAACCAGGAGCAGGGCACTCAATCGTTGAGTTTGTTCAATGTGTAACCTTTGCATTTGAGTTTCTGTAAGTCTCCAAACAAGGGGGACTGTGAATTCCATAACTGACCTTGCATATTGAATGTCTCTTCGAGGGAGAATCTCCTACATTGACGTTTTCATTTCAATGCTTTTCAGAGCCATGGCTCTGGAAAATCTGTTTGTTTCTCATTCCATCTATTCACAGGAAGTCATTTGGCTCTATCTTAAGTCCAGGTAAATTGTCCATGTGGCCATGCTGCTTTTTTAAAATAAGTAAAAATGTCCATTGTCATCTTGCATTCACAGGCATGAAAGCGACATGAATAAAGGATTTGACTGGGGAGACAGAGAACAAATTCTTCCTCAGGAATGCAGAACGGATGGGCATAACCTTCAAATTAGAGGCATCTGCTTCGGGGTGACTTGAGGGAACGCAGGTAGTTATAGACATCTGGCAAACTCTTCACCAAATAATTGTACAGGCTGCAGGAGGGGAGGTCAACTGAAAAATATGTACTGGGATTGATTGATTTCTCTTGGTTCAGGGTATAAAGAATGTGGAGCCAAGGTAAGTGGAGTTAAGATGCCTATTGACATTTAAAGTCATCAGACAGTTTCAAGTTTCCTCCAGTTTGCATGTGGTATCATTATGGCACTGGAGGAGGTCCAGGATGGACATGTCATTGAGGGAGTGGGCGAGGGAGTTAAATTGGTTGGAGACTGGAAGGTGTTGTCGATTATCACGTGCAGATGCTCCACAAAACAGTCCCCCAAGTCTGTGTTTGGTCTCACCGATGTAGGGGAGACCACATCAGGAGCGACAGATATAGTAGGCCAGGTTGGAGGATGTACAGGTGAATCCCTGTCGGATATGAAAGGTTTGCTTTGGGCCTTGAATGGAAGTGGGGATGAGGGGGGAGGTGTAGGGGCAGGTGTAGCACCTTCTGTGGCTGCAGAGAAAGATGCCGGGGGTGGTGGAGTTAGTGGGGAGTGTGGAGCGGACAAGCAGAGTGAGCGGTCCCTACGGAAGGCAGATAGAGGTGGGGAGGGAAATATCTCTTTAGTTACGCGGTTGGATTGTAGGTGGGGGAAGTGGTGGAGAATAATACGCTGGATGCAGAGGTTGGTGGGGTGATATGTGGGAACTGGGGGATTATGTCTTTATTTTTGTTGGGTGGATAGTGTTGGGGGCATTAGTGCGGGAAATGCAAGAGATGCAGTTGTGGGCATTTTTGATCACCAAATAACACCTCATATTCCACTTTGGGAGACTACAGCTCAATGGCCTTAACGTAAAATTCACCTGTTTTAAAATCTCACCACCCCTGTACTCATCCCATGTCCAAACCTCCCTCCCAGCCCCGTCTCCTTGACCTGACATAACCTGCCCTTCTTCTTCCCCACCTATCCGCCTCCTCCCACCTCACTGAGAAATCCCCGTAACCCCTGCATGCATCCACCTATCACCATCCCACATACCTTTCCCCTCCTCCCTCTATTTATTTCCCAGCTCCCTACTCCCTCTCCATTTCTGAAGAAGGGTCCCCCAGACTGAAACATCAAATTTCCTGCTCCTCTGATACTGCCTGGCCTACTGTGTTCCTCCAGCTCCAGACTGTGTTATCTCTAACGTCATCATAGTCCCAGGGTGCTGTGTAACCTTGCCCGAGGGGCGGTGACCCTCAGGCTAAACCATTTCTCTCTCTCTTTCTCTAATCCAAGAGCAAGGGTGAGATGGCAAAACATTTCTTGGCGACCTTAGCCAGTGCAGGAGTTGAACCCACACTGCTGGTGCTGCTTTGCAAATTAGCTGGTTGGTCAACTGAGCTAACCATTCCCCCTGGTAAGACTGGCTAACTGAATAGTTAATTGAGCTCAAGGAGTTGATTGGCCTACTCTTCTTTCTGTACTATTTTGAGTTAACTAAACTGATTTGCAATTACTTGTGCATTTTTTGTTCAAATAATTTAAAGTCAGCTTGGTTTTGCAGAGAAGGGAGCCAACTGGAGAAGTCAAATGATGTCTGTGTCAATGCGAAAAAAAGGAAAAGTTAAGCAGCCATTGGAAACATAAGCATTGGATTAAATTGAAGTCAAATCTGTATTTGTTCTACATTTATGGCCACCATTTGTGATGTTTCGAGTTAGGCTATCGGCAAATAATGATCTGACAGTAGCAATAAGTCAGACAGAGCACCAACAGGAGTAATTCATGTTACATTTTTCAGCTCTGTGTCAGAGTAGGGTCACAGTGACAGCAGAGCCACATGAACCAGGAAGATTCCGGATTATATCTCTGTCTTAGTGAGTTACCTGATCATAGTTGGCATAGCAACTGGTTGTCGTGGCCAAATCACAGGTAAGCTTTAACCCCTGGACACCGTGTTAAATCTAGATTTCTCCACAGTCACTGTAAATTTATTAGCAACGTGGAGACAACCAGCGTTAACGACTGGGTGAGCTTTTAAATGTATTTGTTTTTAGAATGAGGGTGTCACTGTGTAGAGCAGCATTTATTGCTCATTCCTTATCGCCTTTGAGAAGCTGATGGGGAAATGCCTTCTCCAACCACTGCAGTCCATGTGTGGTAGACTAACCACAGAAACAGGAAGAGAGTTGCAGGATTTTGACCCAGTGATGTTGAAGGAATGCTGATATGCTTCCACGTCAGAATGGGGTGTGTGGCTTGAAGGGGTATGTGCAGGATATCGATCAATCTGCCCATTAATACACCTCTCCTGATCAACTTGATCTGATAGCAGCCATTTACAGTCAAAATTACCCCCTTCCTAACTCCCTATCTGTCAACAATAAATGTGCTTTTAAAGACTGGATTCAAATCCATTGTTTCTTAACAATGTTTCTTAAAACGTCAGCTTGTCATGCTCTATTGAGTGTTCACCAATCTGAAACAGGTCCAGCGAAATGTGAATCAATATAAACCAAGACTGCTTTTAATCCCTGAATCTAAGGTGTAACAGTTGCCGGTCTGCACTGCTAAACACCTTCTCAATAACCTACTTCTTTTTAAAAAAACACGTCACAGTTTTAAAAAGATACGGCTTATTCTACAATTCAGAGAGGACTTAGCTGTTCAAATGTTGAAACTTCACAAAAACTCAAACACATTAACTTTGGTCAGAACAGCCAATTGGTCAAATTTAAAAGCATGGCAGTAATTTTGTGATCGGCTGCCTCACCTTTTGTTCACAACTTATTTCAGGTTATCAGAAAACCTGGTAAAACATCTCTGCAGAACCAGTTGGCATTGTCAGTGGCTGCTACTCATTGAAGAGTTACAGTGAGGGTCTGAGCTATTTTTACATTGTCTAAACACTTCACCCCATCAGTGATCACACTCAGTTGCTAGTACAAAGCCCTGACTTCCCACTGCCTGTTATAAGGTGCAATCAGCAAAGCAAGAGAAACTGCTGTGAAAGTGACACATTTGTTATAATCTTTAAATTAAAGGACCACTGTAATTGGGAATTTTTTGCTTGTCATCGTGAATATCCTGACAGGTACAGCTGAGCAGACAATCTGTTAACAACATGCTGGCCAGTTCCTAACACCACACAGCATTCTCCATAAATCAAATTCTGAGTATTCGGACCGGCAGCATTTACTAACTCGGAGCCGCTTGTCAAGAAAAGTTCCTGTTAAAAAGAAAATTGCAACAGTCATGCAGCCCACACACTTGCCAGATATTGATAAGGTGCCTGTTGCAATGGCTTATGGTTGGGGTAGGCCAGGAGCAGTAACTTGCAGTGATGTCACTGAGTTAGCTGTAGATCAGGACTCCTAAACAATATTGGCGAGACAGCAGCTGCAGAGCGGTGGACTCCTGGGGCATTGACTGGAACTGGAATGGGGATTCATTACATCACACAACATGGGGCAGCATGGTGGCTCAATGGTTACACTGCTGCCTCACAGCGCTGGGGACCCAGGTTCAATTCCACCCTCAGGCGACTGTCTGTGCAGAGTTTGCACGTTCTTCCCATGGGTTTCCTCTGGGTGCTCCAGTTTCCTCCCATAGTCCAAAGATGTGCAGGGTTAGGCAGATTGACCGTGCAAAGTTGTCCATAGTGTTCAGGTGTGTGTAGATTAAGTGTGTTACAGGGTCTGGTTGGGATGCTCCAAGGGTCAGTGTGGTCTTGTTCCACACTATAGGGATTCTATGATCACAGAGTTGGAAACCCCAGCGACCTAAGAAAACCTGGAGTCATGCATGACAAGAAGGACTGTAAAGTCACACATTAATTCTTATTTTTCTGCCTTTACGTTTTCCTGCCAATTGAACAGAAGATGAGGCTGTATTTAAGTCATTCCTTTTAATTCATTTAGTAATCCTAAACCACCCCAGGTTGTGGCAGCAGAACACTTTTCCCAAATATATGTGGTAATTCATTCACTAAGGCATTAAAATAACAACAATGATGCAAAGCATTCACTCACAAGTCCTTGTTTTAAGAGATGTAGCTAAGTCTACATTTCCAGATAGTGCAACAATGAGTTTAAGTATGATTGTTTTCATCTAATTTCCCTCACTTTTCAGAGAAGTCATCAGCTTTGCTTCCTTTTTGGAGGATTAGACGGCTCAAGCAGAGGGAGACCTTGGGTCAGAAAGACAGTGGGATAGCTCTCTCCATTGGTCCTCTTGCTCTGAGGTAGCATCCTTGTAGTTTTGAGGCTCCCACTAAATAACCAGAATGCTGCAGCAGAATAATGGTTGAATTAGATATTGAATGGCCCTGTGAATTCAAACTCATTGTTATATTAATTCCAAATCAGATCCTGCGGCACAGTCTAAACCTGCTCAGTAACAGTTAATGTAGCTCAACATTTTGAGATGTTCAATGATTGGTATTCTTCCCACTTAGACATGGTAATGAGTGCCGTTGGTTGAGTTTTTGCCAATCTAGCAGTTCAGCGTAGTACATTTTCCTTACCAGCCTTAAATGGACAGTCAATTTGTTTCAGTTTTCATTGGTATTACTTACAAGTATTGAGATATCCGATGATAAATGTGGCGGAAACATCATAGTGGCAGTGAATCATTAATTGAAACAAATTGTGAATGTATTTGTCTGGCTGAGCACAGGGATACCCAATCATGGAAAGTGATTACAAAATGATCTCAATGGCATTGATTTTTTTTAATGTCACATAGCTCTGTGATTGGAATTCCCACTTTGGACTTAATGTTACAGAATTATTATTTCTCCTGTTTTGAAGAATGAGAATAGGGCCTTTATAATCCCAGACCACATGTCAAAGCTAGGGAAAATGTCAAATTTCCCATCAATGGTGCAGTCACTTTTACACTGCTGTGCTTGGATTCCAATTTACAGAGAGGCTAAAGTGAGAGTATGGCAACATTTGAACTCATTCAACCAACAGATCTGTATCTATGGAATTGGAAGGCAAGCCAACTAGAAAGAACTGCATGGCATCCCTGTCCCCTTACTTAGGCATCACATGCTACTTGGGTTTGACATTGTACAGTATGTGACTCCAGTCTGATGACCAGCCAGTTCTGAAAACAGTTGGTACTCCATTGTAGCTCTTCTTAAATGCAAATAACATTTCTTTCCAGTGCTTGAGAAAGCAGAGCCCTACTGCCTACCCATACAACATCACTCTCACCTTTCCAATAGTGTTTGTGACTACATAACCAAAACCCGCTCCTTGGCCCTCACAGCCCAGAGTATATAACTCGTGGTTGTCATGTGATTAAGCAACATTTGTTTGGTTCGATGGCTACCACCATCCTCATTTTCTGATTGGGTCTGTCATGCTTAATTGATCATGTCTCGTACTAGAAACTTGCTAAGGTATTCTAACAAGAAGTGACTTCAGTTTTCAATGAGATGTGATTTATTACAGGATAGAAATCAGATCCAAATTACATTGATAAAATAGACATTATTAATCAGGCTATTGGGAAATGCCTTTGAGATCCTAAGATCTATTATCTTGCCCTAGCAAAGTCTTGATGATATCACCAGATTAGGTGATGCTTAATGCAGACTTCAGCACTAACCCTTTCAAAATCATGACCCCATACAGCAGAATCTCCCCACATGCTTTCTTTCCACCGTAATTAATATTTACACATTAATGCACACAGTTGTGTTCCCCAATACGCTTTATTGCTCCAGGTTTCAAATCCATTCCAGATTTCAACTGTCTGGAGGTTTGATTATTCTTCCAGAAAGCATTCTCTTCTAACTTGGGAACTTGGTAGCTCTTTGGCTCAAGTCTGTGATCTTGATTATGTTCTGGAGCCTATGAATGCTGACAAGGCTCCTACCATTGGAGGTTCTTTTGTTTTTGAATGTCCTTTATGGATCACACCATTCCTGTCGACCCAGGCAATGGGTTCATTAGCTCAACTGGAAGACCCCTACCAGCTTCACTAGACCCTGATGTAATAGGTAATTTCCCCATTTCATCATCTGTACAACCTTTAATCTCCTGAACTTTATGCATGGAAAATGGCTGCCCTGATGAAGCAAGCATTTTTTTCACTTTTGCAGTATCCTATGTCTCTGTGCTAGATAGTTTGTTCTTGGTTATGTCTTGAATCTATGGTTGTTGGTCATCCTACCGCTGTGCGACTCCCATGAAATCCTATGCAGCCCATCTTCAATCTGTGTAAATGAACAACACCAAATTGGTAGAGTTGCAGATAGTGGGGATGATTGTCAAAAAATACAGCTGGATATAGGTTAATTGCAAATTTGGGCAGAGAAATGGCAGGTAGAGTTTAATTTGGACAAATATAGGGGATACATTTTGGAAGGTCAAATTCAACTGCAACTTATACAATAAATTGCAGAATTCTTAGGACCCTTGGCACGCAGAGGAATCTGGGAAAAAGTGGCAACATAGGTGGGCAAGGTGGTCAAGAAGGCAGACAACATGTTTACCTTATTGGCATCAAATATAAAAGTTGGCAAGTTATGTTACAGTTGTACAAACTTTAGTTAGATGACTTTTGGAAAATTGTGTCAATTTCTGGTTGCCACACTAGCAGAAGGACGTGGATGCTTTGGAGAGGGGGCAGAGAAAGTTTACCAGTATGTTGCCTGGTTTTGGGTGGTTTTAAGTGTGAGATGAGATTAAATAAACTTGGATTGTTTTCACTTGAAAGACAGAAGCTGAGGCGTGATCTAATAGATATCTACAAAATTATGAGAGGCATAGATAGTGTGGATAGTCAAAGGCTTTTGACCAGAATAGAAAGGTCAACTGCAAGAGAGTACAGGATCAAGGTGAAAGGGGGAAAGTTTAGGAGAGAAGTGTGGGGAAAATTTTTCACACAGAGTGTCGTGGGTACCTGGAACACACTGCCAGTGGACCTGGTGGAAGCAGGCATGCTAGCAATGTGTAAGGCATATCTTGGTACACATATGAATGTGAGGTGAACAGAGAGATAAATACTGCACCTACACAATAAGTAGTGGGTCTAAATAAGAAATAGGAATTGGCGCAGACTTGGCGGGACTGAAGGGCCTGATCCTATGCTGTGTTGTACTGTATAATTGTATTAAATCTTCATTGACAATCTGTCAACCAATCAGTGCTGAACAATGTACTGTAATTCAGCTTGTTAATGAGGTTGGATGCTTGTTTTTGCTTCCAACATAGATATTGGATCACTACCTCCTGGAAACAGCCATTCAGCCCATCAACTCCACACCAACCCTCCAAACAGCATCCCACCCAGACACAGCCCCCAATCCTATCCTTTTAACCTTTCATTTCCCACAGTTTATCCACCTTCTGTGACAGCTTCACTGGTGAACCCAGCATGTTTACCTCCACAGTTGTGTCACCTGGGGATTTGTGCTTACGTACTTTCTCTGTGACCAGCACTGATGATTCTGCCTTAGAAAATGAAGGATCAAAACGTTCTTCATAGCCTTGCATCAGCTTATCATTTGACATCAAGTTTGAATCTTCCATAGCTGTTTGCTATAGTGCTGCTCTGTGTCACTGATGTATTTCTGCACGACTTCTGGAAGTGAGTAATTGCTTTACAGATATAGCATTATTTTTAATAGCTGTTCTAATAGCTATTTGTGCCTTTTTGAGGCTTTCCTACATCTCAGAAATAACTCCAGATTTCTGCTGTCTGGCCAATTCTCTGAAGTGGCTTCTCACACATGTCTTTAGGATTTTAAAATTATTGTAAACTAAAAGGATTCTGCAGATTTCCTGTTATAAGGTTGATTTTCTCCTCTTAGGATTGGTCTATGTTGCTTTTGGATTTCGCTTATATTCCAAATCTCTTTCTCTAATGTCAAATCTTCTTTGGAATAAATCTGACAAAGATTCTTCAGTTATTACAGCAACAATTCTGACACTCATGAATTCTGATTTCAAAGCTTCATAGTAACAATTCTCCACTAAGCAAAAGGGCTCATTAATGAAATTATCTACAAATTCCTCTGGACAATGAATTTGACTGTTAAATCTTGCTCTTTGAAGAATTTTATTTGTTCTCAGCTCAAAGAAATTGTCAAAAGCTTGTAGTGCTTCATTGAATGTACCTGGGCATTATGTTTTGTATTGGCAAGATATAACATCCTCAGCTATTGGCCCAATTAAGTAAAACGTTTGTTCATCTTACAAATTTAGCATCTAGTTTGGAAGCAATGTCCAATTCTGTCCTGAAGAAGCGTCACCAGACCTTAAACGTTAACTCTGCTTTTCCTCCACAGATGCTGCCAGATCTGCTGAGTTTGTCCAGCAATTTCTGTTTTTAATTTCTAATTCTGTATTTTATTTGGCATATCTCTGCAAGTAAATCTTCCTAGCAATATTATTTCTGCTTTTCCATTTCTTCCTAATGTGATGCTTTCTCCTTTTCGCTCTGAGGTTTTTCAGTTTTGCAGGATGTCAATGCTGCTGTACTGTCATTGATTGAAAGGCTGTCAACCCTGCACTATATAGAACATAGAACGTAGAACATTACAGCACAGTACAGGCCCTTCGGCCCTCGATGTTGTGCCGACCTGTCATACCAATCTCAAGCCCATCTAACCTACACTATTCCATGTACGTCCGTATGCTTGTCCAATGACGACTTAAATGTACCTAAAGCTGGCGAATCTACTACTGTTGCAGGCAAAGCGTTCCATTCCCTTACTACTCTCTAGTAAAGAAACTACCTCTGACATCCGTCCTATATCTTTCACCCCACAATTTAAAGCTATGCCCCCTCGTGCTCTCCGTCACCATCCTAGGAAAAAGGCTCTCCCTATCCACCCTATCTAACCCTCTGATTATTTTATATGTTTCAATTAAGTCACCCCTCAACCTTCTTCTCTCTAATGAAAACAGCCTCAAGTCCCTCAGCATTTCCTCATAAGACCTTCCCTCCATACCAGGCAACTGCCTAGTAAATCTCCTCTGCACCCTTTCCAAAGCTTCCACATCCTTCTTATAATGCGGTGACCAGAACTGGACACAATACTCCAAGTGTGGCCGCACCAGAGTTTTGTACAGCTTCACCTCTTGGTTCCGGAACTCGATCCCTCTATTAATAAAAGCTAAAACACTGTATGCCTTCTTAACAGCCCTGTCAACCTGGGTGGCAACTTTCAAGGATCTGTGTACACGGACACCGAGATCTCTCTGCTCATCTACACTACCAAGAATCTTACCATTAGCCCTGTACTTTGCCTTCCGGTTACTCCTACCAAAGTGCATCACCTCACACTTGTCTGCATTAAACTCCATTTGCCACCTCTCAGCCCAGCTCTGCAGCTTATCTATGTCTCTCTGCAGCCTACAGCATCCTTCGTCACTATCCACAACTCCACCGACCTTAGTGTCGTCTGCAAATTTACCAACCCATCCTTCTACGCCCTCATCCAGGTCATTTATATAAATGACAAACAGCAGTGGACCCAACACCGACCCTTGCGGTACACCCCTAGTAACTGGTCTCCAGGATGAACATTTCCCATCAACTACCACCCTCTGTCTTCTTTCAGCAAGCCAATTTCCGATCCAAACTGCTGTATCTCCCACAATTCCATTTCTCCGCATTTTGTGCAATAGCCTATTGTGGGGAACCTTATCGAATGCCTTGCTGAAATCCACATACACCACATCAACCGGTTTACTCTCATCTATCTGTTTGGTCACCTTCTCAAAGAACTCAATAAGGTTTGTGAGGCACGACCTTCCCTTCACAAAACCGTGCTGACTATACCTAATCAATTTATTCTTTTCTAGATGACTATAAATCCAATCCCTTATAACCTTTTCCAACACTTTACCAACAACTGAGGTAAGGCTCACTGGTCTATAATTACCAGGGTTGTCTCTACTCCCCTTCTTGAACAGGGGAACCACATTTGCTATCCTCTAGTCATCTGGCACTATTCCTGTAGACAATGACGAGTCAAAGATCAATGCCAATGGCTCGGCAATCTCCTCCCTGGCTTCCCAGAGGATCCGAGGATAAATCCCATCCGGCCCAGGGGACTTATCTATCTTCACCTTCTGAATGATTTCTAACACCTCTTCTGTGTGAAACTCAATCCCACCTAGTCTAGAAGCCTGTGTCTCAGTATTATCCTCGACAACATTGTCGTTTTCTAGAGTGAATACTGTTGAAAAATATTCATTTAGCGCTTCCCCTATCTCATCTGACTGTACACACAACTTACCACTACTATCCTTGATTGGGCCTAATCTTACTTTCATCATTCTTTTATTCCTTAAATACCTATAGAAAGCCTTTGGGTTTACCCTGATCCTATCCGCCAACAACTTCTCATGTCTCCTCCTGGCTCTTCTGAGCTCTTTCTTTAGGTCTTTCCGGGCTACCTCGTAGCCCTCAAGGTAGCCCGGAAAGACCTAAAGAGAGAGCTCAGAAGAACCAGGAGGAGACATGAGAAGTTGTTGGCGGATAGGATCAGGGCTGCTTTATTCTCATCGCCCAAAAGATAGGAGAGTTGCCTGAAAGACGCAAAAGTTAAATGTGTGCACTCACACTCCCTTTGGGTAGACATGCTAGAAGTTGTTTGAAAATGAGTAAAACCAGAATTGCCAAGAGAATGCAAGGTAAGACAAAAAAAAGCTTCACAAAGTGTTTGTACGAAACCTTTGATTTCTCTCTTTGATTTGTAAATTTGTACACCACAGGAGGAAACAATATGACGTTATGCTTCATCGTGCCTCTTCCAAAGAGCCATCAGCTTAGTCTCACTTCCCCCTCTTGCATCTCCACGGAGAGACAAAGATTTTTTTTGCTGTCTATTCAATTTCTTTTGAATTATTTGTCATTTTGAACCTGCTTCTTCTGCTCTTTCAGCCTAGGCAGTCGAGGTCAGAATAACTCACTGCATGAAAAATGAATACTCCACCCCACCCCCCAACCTGACCAACTTGCATCTGTTTCGTTTCTCAATTCCTTTACCTGTGTCCCCTCTGGTTTCTATCCCGCTGGCTCAAGGAGACAGTTTCTTCCTGCGGATTCTATCAATACTGTATCTAAGTTTAGCCAGCTTCACTTGTTAAGTGATTGCACAGATCCTGGAAAAGGTTCTGAAAGGAATGACTGGACTAATGTCTCACTAAAATGCTTTAAATTGCTACAATAGAGAACTGGGAGTCTGTGCTCAAGAAAACAGATGAACTGAGATAGTTCAAGCAAAGATGGGACTAGACTGAGTCTCTGTCGGTAGGCTGTTCAAATGTTATGTTTAATGAGGGCAGATACAAATCAGTGATACAGTCATGAAAGTGATTTGTTTGGCACAAATGCTCATCCTTCATTGGCAGATCATGGACTAAGTACAAATTTGCATCAAATTTTCAAAAGAAAGATGACAAGATCTTGGACTGAAACTCTGGATGGAAATTAATACCCTCCCCTGTAATGATTGGAACCAGGGCCAGGTGGATCTCATTGACTGTAAGATCCTTGATTGGAGTTGTAAAACTTGGGCCAATCAAGAAGCCCTGACTGTCAGATATAAACAGGAGATTTAGAAGGTCTCCTCAGTCTAGGAACATGTTTTGAGTTGACTAGTCAGATCCTATACACTGTGCACTTATTAATAAAGGGTGACTGGGTAACAGGATACCAGCCTCTGTGCAGTTATTTCATTCCCCCATGGTGAATTTATTGACTGGGACCATTTAAGTTAGTGAAAGGGTTACAAACGCGAGTCCCTTGTTCAATATCTGATTAAGGTACTTAGCTTTGGGGAAAGGGAACTCCACTGAAAACCAGCCACCTGTCTTTGGAGCCAACCCTCTCTCCTATGATGCCCCATCCCACCCTGTGACTCCCCATTTCTCACCTATGTCATACCGGCAGCCACCACCAAGGCCTGGTGGTGTTGCTGTTCAATAGATCTGCTGGCATCTGATTGGCCTGCAGCTCTTGGATGGTGGGGCATGCATCTGCAGGGAAGACCTGTGATTGTCTAGCTAAGTACCTGTGTGGCACTTCATATAGTGGTCTTTCCACAAAATAGACAATATAAGCCAGGCAATTTCACCTCCATTAAATTCTGCCAAGTGAATCATTCCTGCCTCCCAACTGAGGGCCAGTGAAGAATGAGAAATATTTTAGCCCTGAATGTTTTCCGCCTTGCAAAATCATCTTAAAAGGATGAAAAAGCAAACTTGAATTAATGACAGTCTTTGTCCTGGCTGCGGTAAGATTTCCCAACATTCTTGTGTCTCTTGCCTTGCAGTGTTGTCTCATTGATGTTTCAGTGGCTGTTTCTCATTTTATCAAAGCAAATCAGATTCAGAAACCATAAGACCGTAAGTCATAGGAGCAGAAATTAGGCCATTCAGCCCATTGAGTCTGCTCCACCATTCAATCATGGCTGATAAGTTCGTCAACCCCATCCTCCTGCTTTCTCCCCCTAACCCTTGATCCCCCGATAATAAAATCACGTAATGCCAAGTAGCCAGATCTGAGGAGGATGCCAAACTAGAAGGGGTGGTATACGGAAGCAGAACAGTGCAGATGCTGCAGGATCAGTTGAGAAAAAGTCCATGTGGACACACAGATGAATGAATGAATTGTAACGCAGATGAGTGTTAATTACTGTGCGTGGGAAAGAAAAAAAATGCGTCTTATGACTGCATAAACGTTACTAAAGTCGCTAAGGATAAAGTGGAACAAAACCTTGTAGTGTCAGTCGACCGGAGATTCAAAGCACCCAATCAATGCATCGAAACAGTCAATAAAACTACCAAATATTAAACTACACTGGCGAATCAGCAAGAGTGTAAGTCAAAGAGCATCATGATCAAAATGCAATCGACTATGTTCAGATCATGGTGCGAGAGCTGTACCCAAAACTGGTTGCCAGGAAACACAAGTGCTTTTTGAGTGCTGGAGACTGCATAGAGGAGAGCAATTAAACTGGTCCATAATGCAAAATGCACTGGAAAATCTGAGCTTTTCAACTTGGAAAGAAGCCACCTGAGAGATGATCCAGTATAGGTAATTCAGCTCATGAAAAAGACAAATCTGCATTGCTACTTTAACTTAAATTGTGATTGTAAAGGAAGAGTCACCAGTTTAAACAAGCAAAAGGTAAACAGAAGACTGATCTCAGCAGATGCACCTTCACAGCAAGTAATAAATACATATAATGAACTTCTAAACACATAAAAGAACATTTGGAATTGCTTAAGCAACATTAGATACTGCAATGGTATGTAATGCTGGATAAATAATAGCTAACTACTTTAGCAACAGATGAAGTGCAAGAGATACAGATATTTTGCTATTAAATAATGATTGATCCATAACAGTGCCAGGAGTCTCTCTCCTTTGTTGAAATCACTGTAACAGTATTTTCAACCATCATTTCTGAAGAGATCTGCTGTGAAACAGAATGAACATTCATTTCTGCCACTCCAACCCTGGCATTTCTGCATAGTGTCTGAATGTTGAATACACATCTGTGAACTTCCCTCATTATTACATCTACTCATCTCTGAGCGATTTCAAGACTGCACATGAGTTTGAAACCCAAATCGATCAGCAAAGGCTCAGTTGGAGGAGAAAAGCAAGGTCTGCATTCTAATACAATAGCATTAAGACTTCTATTGAGCATAAATAAGGCATGGCGAGAGAGGGCCTGTTGCTGCAGCCTTACAGTCTCAATCTCCAATTCCAAGGGTCAGAGTTTCTTTTGCACATTCTCAGTGGCTATTTCTAGAGTAAAGGCGTAATTAACCCTTTATCCCTAATTCATCTAAAAGTTTAGGATCATGACTCTTGGGGTCAGCTCCATGATTTAATCACATCATCTACACTTCAGCTCAAATTGCCCACCTTTTGCTCCTTATTGCCTGATACAGTTCCAAGCCATGGTGGCTCCTCACAGTGCTGCAGAGTCCCGTTCAATTCCACCCATGGGTGACCGTGTAGAGTTTGTATATTCTCCCTGTGTCTGTGTGGGTTTGCTCTGGTTTCGTCCCTTGGGTTGGGTGGATTGACCATGCTAAATTGTCCAGGGATGTGTAGCATAGGTGGGTTAGCCAGTACTGAGGAAGGGTCACGAGGCTCGAAACAACAACTCTGATATTTTTTCTTCATAGATGCTGCCAGACCTGCAGAGCTTTTCCAGCAGCTCCTGTTTTGGCTCCTGATTTACAATATCCGCAGTTCTTTTGGTTTTTATTTAGGTGGATTAGCCATTGGAAGTGTGGGGTTATGGGGATGGGGTGGGTCTGGTTGAGATCGTCTTCAGAGGATAGTTGTGGACACGATGGGCTGAATGGCCTGCTTCCACAGTGTAGGGATTCTATGAAGAATTGTGGCACTTGACTCCACCACTCACAGCTTTGTCAAACAGTGACTTCCATCTTTCGTACACATTTTGATTTTACCATTCTTCAACAAATTTCATGCATCCCACAGGCAGATTAACGACTATAGCTGAGTGGCTCAGCGACTGCTTGAAGATTTTAGAGATCTTATTGCACCATGTTGTGAACGGCTCTTACTGTTTTCATTTCAACGAACAAAATTCTATTCTTCGAAATCACAAATTGCCATGAATTTCTTACAAATTTGATGCTTAAGTTCTCTAGAGAGGCGGGCACTTCTCTTGCGTTTTGAGCAGCAGGGAAATATGAGCACTCAGTTAATTAAAATAAATCAAATCAGTTGTTGTTTCAGTAGGAGAGTTTCTATCCTGGGGTACAAGTCATTTAAAAAGAGCTCATATTTATTAAGTACTCCACTGCTGTAAACCAAGAAACATCTGGTACTTTTTAAAAAGTCCTGTGTGTTGTTCTGGCAAAAATTAGGTCTGGGCTAAAACTAATTAGAGAGGTTGTCTTGAGACAACTTTGCATCGTAAAAAAAATTCGAAGCAGTAAGTGGAGGAAATGACCCTAGCATTATCATCTGGCCCTTTACAAAACAGTGTCCAAATGCTACACACCCTTGTATCCAATGATACATTGTCATACAATATCTCTGATGCCAACAGTAACATTTTATCTTGTGTTTGTATGTAGGTTTTGCAGCAGCATAGCGTTGTCAGATTAGCTAAGCAGTACTACTCTCTGTTTTTGAGCTGGGAAGTTATAGGTTTACACTCAAACAACGAATTTGAGAAAATAATCCAGTTTGACGTTTTAAGGTATGGAAGTCCTACCTTCTCAGACACCCTGCCTTTTAGATGAGTTGCCTCAAAGATCATACTGTACAGTTCAATGAGAGACAGTGAACTGCCCCAGTGTCCTTGCTAATATTCCTCCTTCGATGAACACCAGTTAAACAAGAGAGCTGGTCATTTATCTCATTGCTACTGCTGGGATCCTACTCCACTCTGTTTGACTACTGCACTTACCCACATAACAGGAATGGTTGCACTTCAAAAATAAGTTGACTATGGAGAACTTCAAGATTCACTAAAGATATGATCAACATTCTGCAAATACAGATATTTAAAATATGATAGTCAAGAAAAGATTAGCCCATGCAACCTGTCCCATACAATTGCGATATATCATATAATTCTTCTCCTTTCATGAGATGGGGGCATCATTGACCAGTTTGCTCAGGGTGTTTCAGGGGACTGTTAAGAATCAACGATTCTTAAGAAGGTTCACTGAACCCAAAGCATTAATTTAGTTTTTTCTCCACAAGTGCTGCCAGACCTGCTGAGATTTTCCAGCAATTACTGTTTTTGTGTTGATTTCCAACATCTGCAATTCTCTTGGATTTTTGTTTAAGAGTCAATCATGTTGCTGTAGGTCTGGTATCCCTTATAGGCCAGACTAGGTAAGGATGGCAAATTTCCTTCCCTGAAGTACATTTGTGAGGTAAATAGCTATTTTCAACCATCATTTTTTGGTTCCTAATTGGCCCTACTCCTCTTTTTACTAGCCTGTTACAACTGATCACAGAGTCATAGAGTCATAGAGCAAGGAAACAGACCCTTCAGGCCAATAAATCCAGGCTAACCAAGTTTCCAAAACTGAACTAGTCCATTTGCCTATGCTTGTCTCTTAAACTTCTAGACATTTCCTATTCATGGACCTGCCCAAACGCCTTTAAATGTTGTAACTGTACCCACATTGACCAATTCCTCTGGCAGTTCACTCCACACACGAACCACCCTCTGTGTAAAAACATTGCCCCTCAGGTCCCTTTAAACTCTTTGTTCTCTCACCTTAAAATTATGTCCCCTTGTTTTGAACTCCCTCATCCTAGGGATAAGACCTTTGTTATACAAACTGCTATAAGTCAACCCTCAAACTCATATGCCCTACAGAAAAAAGTCCCAGCCTGGCCAGCCTATTTTCATAACCCAAACCTCCACTCCTGCTAACATCCTAGTAAATCCTTTCTGAACCCTCTCTAATGTATTCATATCCTTCCTATAGCAGGGCAACCAGTACACAGTCCTCCAAAGTACTTAATTTTCTTTCTTTGTACCCCTCATGCATCAGGACCTCATAACCCTCATCCATATGACAGGACACTGAGCTCCCCATGCCTGCCATTGTGTTGACCAAATTGTGTGGGCCATGCAGGGGGAATTCCAGGATGCCAGCACTTGTCTTTGTGATCAGTAGCCTTTCGAACGTGCCGCCTGCACCAAGAATGCCAATGTATTCCCAGATATCGCAGCAGTGGCGAGTACCTCCCGATCTATTGAGTGGGAGAACCCAGCAGCATCAGATGCTGTTGGGTGTGGCAGATTGTTCATGAGGTGCGTTTGGCACACCAGTGCAAGAAAACCCGCTAGGCTTCACATACAGAAACCCTCCATGAAATACAATTAAATAACACTACAAAAATGCAGCAAGATTCAGCCCTGTGAGATTCTCCTTTGTTTTGGCTGCCAGCCTTTTTTTTCATTATCATGTGCTTTTTCATCTCCACTCTGAACCTTCCTTTTCCTGTTGGTTCTGGATGGTATTTTCTACCTGGCAGTTGTCATTAGTGCATGTTTTCTTCCTTGTTCTAATTTCTTTCTTCATTTTCTTTATTGGTTCACCCTTTCTTTCAAGATGCCTTTCTCTTTTGACTATACCTGAAACATCTCTCTGCTCAGTTACAACTTTTCCTACCATCATTTGGTTTCATCCTATTTGGCCCAACTCAGGTCTTCCTCTTTTTGAGTCAGCACTCACCCAGTTAATTATTCTCACTTGAGATAGCCTATTGCTTTTTCCTGTGATTAACCTTAGCCTCATGATACACAGATGACTATCACCTAACTGTTTCCCAACCGATACTTGATCAATATGGTCCTCATCATATGCAAATATCAGGTCCAACAGTGCCTCCTTTCTGTTTGGACTGGGTACATACTGTTGTAGGAAATTTTCCTGAACACAGAGTTGGCCCTCTCTGCTCTTAAAACTACCACGATTGCAGCATACATTCTGGTAGTTAAAGGTCACTAATTATAACCATTCTATAATGTTGGTATCTTAAGACCAAAGGGTATAGGAGCAGAATTAGGCCATTCAGACAATCAAGCTTGCTTCTGCATTTGATCATGGCTAAGATGTTTCTCAACCCATTCTCCTGCCTTCTCCCAGTAACCCCATCCCTATATGAATCAAGAAATTGTCTAAATCTGTCTTAAAAATAATCAATGACTTGACCTCCACAGGCTTCTGCAGCAATGAATTCTATAGATTCACAGTGCTCTGGCTGAAGAAATTCGACCTCGTCTCAGTTCTGAAAGGTTGTCCCTTCACCTTGAAGCTCTGCCCTTGGGTCCTAGTCTCTCCTGCTAGTGGAAACATTTTCTCCACATCCATTCCATCCAGACCTCTCAGAGTTCTGTAAGTTTCAATGAGAACCCAACCCTAATCCTAATCCTAATCCTAACCCTGACCCTGACCCTGACCCTAAACCTAACCCAATGAGATTCTCCCCTCATCCTTCTTAACTCCATCAATTACAGACCCAAAGTCCTCAATTGCTCCTCATGTGATAAGCCCTTCAAACTGCGGATCATTATTGAAAATCTCCTCTGGGCTCCCTCCAAGGCCATACATCCTTTCTTAGATATGGAGTTCAAAATTACCTACAATATTCTAAATGCAGTCTGACCACAACCTAATCAGCAATGCACATCTGCCCCTATATTCTTGCCCTCTCAGAATGAATGTTAACATTGTATTTGCCTTCCAAACTGCCAACTAAACCTGCATGTTAACCTAAAGAGAATCCTGAACAAGGACTCTTAAGTCTCTGTGCTTCAGATTTTCAGTCTTTCTCCATTTAGAAAATGCCTTCATTCTTCCTATCACTCACATACCCACATTGTATTCCACCTGCAACTTCTTTGCCCGCAGCCCTACCCAGTCAAAATCCACTCCAATCTCCTCACTTTCTAACACTACCTGTTCCTCCTCCTATCTTTGTGTCATCTGCAAACTTAGCAACAATACCTCCATTTCCTTTATCCAAATCATTAATGCATAACATGAATAGTTATTTCACAACACTGACCCATACAGAACTCTACTAGTAACCAGCTGCCATCCTGAAAAAGACCACATTGTCCCAATTCTCTGCCCTCTGCCAGTCAACCTATCATCTATTCAAGCCGGTACCTTGCCCAAACACCATGGGCTCTGATCTTATTTTAGGAGTCTCATGTACAGTACCTAGTCAAAGGCCATCTGGAAATCCAAATACAGCACATTCTTTGGCTCTCCTTCATCTAACTTACTTGTAATCTCCTCCAAAAGTTCTAAAAGTTTGCCAGGCATGACCTCCCTTTAACAAAGCTGTGCTGATTCAGCCCTACTTTACCATGCATGTCCAAGTACTCCACAATCTCATCCTTAATAACAGATTCTAAAATCTTACCAATGACCAAGTTCAGACTAACTGGTCTACAATTTCCCATCTGCTGCCCACCCTTCTTTCTGAAACAGAGGTGTTACGTTAACCATTTTCCAGTACTCTGGTACCCTCCCTCACTGCCAGAAAGATCACCAATGCCTCTACAATCTCCTCAGCTATCTCTTCAGAACTCTGGGGTGTGGTCCTTCAGGTCTGGTAATTTATCCATCTCCATCATTAAGGAGGATATACTTTCAGCATCACAAGTATATCCTCCTTAATGATGGCCACTACACCTACCTCTGTCCCCAGCCGCTCTTGTATCTTGCATGCCTCTGGAATTGCCTGTTCATCTATATCGTTCCCACTAGCATGTGATCTGTAGACTACACTATCCCACTATCTAGTCTTCAAAAACTACTCAGAGACTGACCTGTGTGCTTTTTAGCTTTGTCTTATTTTTCATTCACTTCTCATTTCTAAGCAGCATGTGTGCATGTTACTTTATTATTTCTTCTCAGAACTAATAAGCTAGTAAAATCATAACTAAGTCACTAATAAAATCACTTTTTTGCTAACTCAAGAAAGTCTGGTTACCTTGGCTTCTTTTAAAGCATAAATTGATCTGGGAGAAAATAGTGCTCCTTTGCGAACTAACCTTGTTACGGGCTACTTGGGGAATGGAGAATGAGGAAAGGGAGCCAGTTCATGCCTCTTCATCAGAGAGCTTCACAATTTGGGATATTCCACCTGAAACCAGGCCAAATTAGGGAACCTCTCCCAGCGGCATAAAGGTCTGCAGTGGAGGAAAAGACCTTTCGGCCCATCGAGTCTGTATCAGTCAAAAGGAACCACCTATCTGTTCTAATCCTCTTTTCCAACATTTAGAGTTATAGAGTCATACAACTGTACAGCACAGAAATGGAGCCCTTGTTCCAACTTGTCTTTGAAGAGCTGCTTTTTTAGTGATTAGCTTGTATCCACTTCTTAATGCTACTTGGGACTCTACCTTCCAACTGCTGCCCCCCACCCCCCAAAACCTCATAGCACCGTAGGAGATAGCGGCAGGACAAGGCCATTCAGACTTTGACAACCTTTCTGGATTAGAATTGATCTGGGTGCTATCTTTTCTGTCTGATTTCTGTTACAGTGAATTCTCTGTTTGGTCATACTGAACCCAGAATAGAAGGGTGACCTGAGATGAACTAACAGCGAGCCATCAGTGGAGATCTCCAGCAGGTCAGCAGATGTGAACATTGGCTGTGGGTAGGAAGAATGGACCTTTTTTTTGTCTGCCTCATGCGTCTCCAGACGCAGGAGCTACGAAAACGAAGTCTATGCAAGTAAGGCCCCAAAATGGGCGATGAGATTTATGGCTAATGAAACAAGATGATTCACTAATACTGACTTAGAATGGGATAAAATCCCTGATCTTCTTCATGTAGTCCACTCAATAGCTTACATTTGAAGGAAAGCACCTCTGGCAGTGCAGCACCAATATATTAGCCTATGGATTTAAGTTGTACAACATCTCAGAAAAGAGACAATCTCACTGCTGTTCCCTGATATTCAATAACATTACCACCGCTGAGACTCCGGTTCTCAACATCCTAATGACTACCATTGACCAGAAACTAAACTGAAATAGCCATATAAATATCGTGGCTATAAGAGCATGCCAGAGGCTTGGAATACTGCAACAAGTAACTTAAATCCTGACTCATATAGTCATTGCGTTATAAAGGCATACAGCATGGAAACAGACCCTTCGGCCCAACCAGTCCATATCAACTGTAATCCCAAACTGAACCAGTCCGAACTGCCTGCGTTTGGGCCCCATCCCTCCAAATATTTCTTACCCACATATTTATCTAAATTTCTTTTAAATGTTGCATCCGCTACTTCCTCTGGAAGTTCATTCCACACATGAGCCACCCACTGTGTAAAAAAGATCACCCCTCTTGTCTTTTTAAAATCTGTCTCCTGCCACCTTCTAAATATGCTTCTAGTAAAAATCCTTCTCAAAGCTTGTCTATCATCTACATGGTACATGTCAGGAATGTGATGGAATACTCCCCACTAGCCTGGATGAGTGCAGTCCAATAAAACTCCAGAAGTTTGAAACCAAAGCAGCCTGCTTGATTGACACCGCATCCACAAGCATCCACTTCGTCCACCTCTGATGCTTATGTAGCAGCAGTGTGCACAACCTGCAAGATGCACTGCAGAAATTCACCAAGTTCCTAAACCCAGTTTCACCTAGAAGATCAGGCAGATACGTGGCAACATTGGTAAGGTCATCTCCAAGCCATTCATCTTTGGTGGAATTTGGCCAGAGGAACTCCAATACTCAGGATATTGATGAGGTTGAGAAGACAAAGCCTTTATAATGACCTCAGTTTGAGTGGGGTTGGACCCATACTTGTTGGTGTCGCTCTGTATCACAAACCAGCTGTTCAGCCAACTGAGCTAACTGAGGTGCTTAATGCCACTGAAAGAAAGTAACAGCGTGAGTGGAGGAAAGCAGTCAGTACTTTGAAATCCAATGCATAATGCACAAAAATGGACACACTGTCTGAGTTTATTCTCCTGCAACGAATGGGCGGTATGCTGGCTCAGTGGTTAGCACCGCTGCCTCACAGTGCCAGAGACCCAGGCTCGATTCCAGCCTCGGGCAACTGTCTGTGCGAAGTGTCTGCATGGGTTTCCTCCCGTGGCTCAAAGATGTGCAGCATATGCAGATTAGCCATGGGAAATGTAGGGTTTTAGGGTAGAGGGCGTGGGTTTGTATGGATGCTCTTCAGCACATTGGTGTGAACTTGCTGGGCTAAATAGTCTGCTTCCACCCTGTAGGGGTTCTATGAAACCCGCAGTTTGCAGGATGTTTCATGGTTTATCCAGAGGATTTCCATCAAGCTCGACATAATGTATACAGACATGACTGGGCACTTGATAAATTGCAGTGCACCCTTCTCACTTCCTCAGGGGCACATAAATCAAGACCGTTGATTGCTCAACCTTATGTCCTTCACTTTATTTTTAACACATGCATCTGAGCTGCTCTATTAAAGAGCTTGACGTTTATCACTGTCACACTATATTCACCTTGCTCAAAATAGCACAAGCTAAAATTAACCATGCTATAAATCAGAGGTGCAAACATAAATAATGACAGTTCTGACCAGAAAGTGTTCATTTCTTTTCAAAAATGTTGGCTTTTTTTAAAAACAGGACAATATTTTGACAAGCCCAAACTGGCATCATTGAATTTCTGGCTGTCTAATTTCACCAATATTTAAATGCATGCATTTATTTTCCAGTTCCTGGTTTGTGAAATAATCTTGGCTCTGCCGGTCATTTTTGCACATTGTGTGCTCGATGACAATGGGTGGGCTTCAGAAAGCTTTCCTTCAATATGAACATCACCTCAGTTCCATTGTGACCCGTTCATCAATTGTTAGGAATAAAGCAGGTAAAGAAACCTTCAAATCATTAAGAGGGATAAAACAAGCAAATGCAGACAACACACAAGGACAGAAAGTGCTAGATAAACACAACAGGTGTAGCAGCACCTCTGGCCAGAAAAACGCAGCTACTGTTTTGAGTCCAGTGACTGTTCTTCAGAACCATGTTCAGTTCTGAATTAACGTAACTGGACCCGACAGTCATCAGGAAGGCTTTAGAGATGCCTGTTTATTGGTGTAATCCACCCGGAGCATCCATTTTCCCAATTAAGTATAAATGTAGACTGCCAGGTGTGGCATGGTGGCTCAGTGACAGGCACTGCTACCTCACAGTGCCAGAGATCTGGGTTTGGATTCCAGTCTCGGGTGACTATCTGTGTAGTTTGCACATTGCTCCTGTGTCGGCGTGGGTTTCCTCCAGGTGCTCCGGTTGCCGTCCACATTCCAAAGATGTGCAGGTTAGGTGGATTGGTCATGCTAAATTGACTGTAGTGTTGGATTAAGGATAACAAATGCACTTCGCTTGAACGCATAAGTGAACCTGATGAGTTTTTAAAATCCATATTATCATTGGATTGAAATACCACCATCTAACGTGGTGGAATTGATGTCCATGTTCCTAGAATATTAATTTTGGGTTATTGATCTGGTATAATTACCACTGCACCATCATCTGCCTGGCCTGAGGTTTTCAGAGTTAGGGAGGGGTGAGGCTATGGAGGGATTTGAACACAAGGATGTGAATTTTAAAATTGAGACATTGATGTTGATCAAGCAAGCGTACGGTATGCCAATGATAAGAGGCATGCATTCCCAAATATCTTGTCGACAAACTCCGCACAGTAAACATTATTAACATAATGGAAGTCCTGCCGTGATTCCCATGTAAACAATTCAAACACTTTTGTCACCTTAACTCCAAAGGGATTATTATATTGTAATCTGTTGCTATCCATTATTCAGTAGATGGATTTCTGAAACAAAAGAAGGGAGGATCTCCTGACTCTACATTCACCCAAATACATGACGTGGAGGTGCTGGTGCTGGATTGGTGGACAAAGTCAGAAGTCACATGACACCAGGTTATAGTCCAACAGGTTTATTTGAAATCACTGGCTTTCGACGCACAGCCCCTTCGTCAAGTGCAGTGAAAGGGAAGAGCACGCAGACACATAGTTTATAGGCAGAGAGATCAAGGGCTGAGAGATCAAAATATCATACAAATAGTGTGAGTGAAGTGTCAGATAATAAATCTCTGCAGGTGACCTAGAGTGTCAGATGGTGAGTAAAGTGTCAACAGCTGAATAACCAGCGAAGGGACGACCTAATCTAATTAAATGAGGCAGAGAGATAAATACGAAATATTAAAAAATAAGCTGATGCTGGAGACAAACCAAATCACGAGAATAACACGATAGGTATAAGAGTCACGTGCCGAGGGTCCAGCCAAAGTAATAAGTAATCCAAAACTGTACAATCTAATTAAGGTAGAGAGATCATAATAATTTATCCAGGTGATGCTCTCAAGATAGGACAGTAAGGAAGATTTTGTAGATATAGAACAGTGCAGCGGGGTCTCATGTAGTGTGACATGTACCCAAGATCAAGGTTGAAGCCGTCTTCATGGATATGGAACTTGCTTCTCATTATTTGCTCGGCAATTCTGTGTTGTGTATCTTGAGGTCGACTTGGAGGACAGTTGCCCGAAGATCAGAGACTGAATGTCCTTGACCATTGAAGTGTTCAGCAACTGGGAAGGAACATTTCTGTTGGGCAATTGTTGCGCAGTGTCCATTCATCCATTGTAGCATCTGCATGGTCGCACCAATGTAACATGCCTGAGGGCATCTTTGCCTGCAGCATATGAGATAGACAACGTTGACCAAGTGCACATGAGCATCTGCCATGTACGCAGTGGGTGACATTCCCTTGTGTGATGGTAGTATCCACATCATTGATTTGACATGTCTTGCAGAAGTTGCCATGACAGGCAGAGACTTTTAATATCTGACAGTCCACCCACACCAGGTGTATGGTCTTTTGACCTCTCAGTGCTTGATGTCTCTGCCTATAAGACCATAAGACCAGAAGGCATAAGAGCAGCAATTAGACCATTCAACGCAATGGATCTGCTCAGCCAATCAATCATGGCTGATAGGTTCCTCAACACCATTCTCCTGCTTTGTCCCCGTAACCCTTGATCCCCTTGATAATCAAGAACCCATCTATCTTCATCTTAAATATACTAAATAACTTGGCCTACACAGCCTTCTGTGGCAGTGAATGCCATAGATTCTCTGGCTGAAGAAGTTTCTCCTTATCTCCATTCTAAAGGGTCTTCCCTTTACTCTAAGGCTGTGCTCTCTGGTCCTAGTCTCTCCTACCAATGGAAGCATCTTCCCGACATCCACTCTGTCCAGGCCATGCAGTATTCTGTAAGTTTCATTAGATCCACTCCATCATCCTTCTCAACTCCAATGAGTACAGTCCCAGAGCCCTCAAACCTTTCTGATATGTTAAGCTTTCCATTCCTGGGACCATTCTCGTGAACCTCCTCTGAACCCGCACCAGGGCCAGTGCATCCTTTCCGAGATATGGGGCCCAAAACTGCACACAATACTCTAAATGTGTCCTGACCAGAGCCTTATAAAGCCTCAGTAGTACATCCCTGCTTTTATATTCAAGTCCTCTCAAAATAAATGCCAACATTGCATTTGCCTTCCTGACTACTGACTCAGCCTGCAAGTTTACCTTGTGACAATCCTGGACTAGAACTCCAAAGTCTCTTTGCACTTCATATTTCTGAATTTTCTCCCATTTTGAAAATAGTCCATGCTTTTATTCTTCTTACCAAAGTGCATGACCTCACACTTTCCCACATTGTACTCCATCTGCCACTTGTTTGCCCACTCTCCTAACCTGTCCAAGTCCTTCTGCAGCCTTCCCACCTCCTCAATACTACCTGTCCCACCACATATCTTTGTATCGTCTGCAAACTTAGCCAGAATGCCCATTGTGCCTTCACCGAGATAATTAATGTACAACATGAAAAGTTGTCGTTCCAGCACTGACCCTTGCAGAACACTACTTTTCACCAGCTACCATCCTGAGGAAGATCCTTTTATCCCCACTCTCTGCTTTCTTACTGACAGCCAATCTTCTTTCCATGCTAGTACCTTGCCTCTAACACTGCAGGACCTTATTTTACTCAGCAACCTCCTGTGTGGCACCTTATCAAAGGCCTTCTTGAAGTCCAGGTAAATAACATCCATTGGCTTTCCTTGGTCTACCCTGCTTGTTACTTCCTCAAAGAATTCTAACAGATTTGTCAGGCATGATTTCCCCTTGATGAAATCATGCTGATATTGCCCTATTTTACTGTACACTTCCAAATATTCAGAAATCTCATCTCTCGCAATGAACCCCAAATTCTTGCCCATGACCAAGGTTAGGCTAATCGGCCTGTAATCTTCCGTCTTTTGCCTTACTCCCTTTTTAAACAGGGGTATCACGTTAGAGATTTTCCAGTCCTCTGGGACCCTCCCTGACTGTAGTGGTTCCTGAAAGATCACCACTAACACTTCCACTATCTCTTCAGCCATTACCTTTAGAGCTCTGGGGTGTAGTCCATCTGGAACAAGTGATTTGTCTTCCTTCAGACCAATCAGTTTTAAGGGAACCTTTTCCATGGTGATGGCCCCCACAATCAGCTCTGCCCCCTGACTCTCTTGAATCTTTGTAATATTACTCATGTCTTCCACCGTGAAGACTGACGCAAAGTAATTATTCAGTTCCTCAGCTATTTCCTTGTCCCCACTACTATCTCATTTTGTGTCTGTGTGCTCTTATTTCTCATTGTACCTGATGAAGGGACTGCTCTCTGAAAACTTGTGTGATTCCCAGTAAACCTGTTGGACCATAAACTGGTGTTGTGTGATTTCTAACTAATCCCAAAAACACAAAGAATGTTTTAAGTATGTGTATCCCAGATGATATATATGGAGACTCGCTTGCAGAGTGGTGTCCCACAAACCATATGAAACCAACTGCCAACAGAGTGTGAAGCTGGATGAACACAGCAGGCCAAGCAGCATCTTAGGAGCACAAAAGCTGACGTTTCGGGCCTAGACCCTTCATCAGAGCTAGGTCTAGGCCCGAAACGTCAGTTTTTGTGCTCCTGAGATGCTGCTTGGCCTGCTGTGTTCACTCAACTTCACACTTTGTTATCTTGGATTCTCCAGCGTCTGCAGTTCCCATTATCTCTGCCAACAGAGTGTGATACCTACAGCTCTGTGGACTATGGCTAATTACCCATATTTGGAAATATTATTGTCACTCTTCATTTAAAATTACAATGTGGAGATGCCAGTGTTGGACTGGGGTGGGCAATGTCAGAAGTCACATGATGCCAGGTTATAGTCCAACAGGTTGATTTGAAATCACAAGCTTTCGGAGGTGCTGCTCCTTTGTCAGGTGTAGTGCAGTGCTATGAAAGCTTGTGATTTTAAATAAACCTGTTGGACGATAACCTGGCATTGTGTGACTTCTGACATCCTTTCAAGTTGCGACACCTGAATATAGAAACGAAGACAGCTTGGCAAACCTTTACTTGGGAAAGAAGACTAAATTCATCGCATTATGTTTAATTTTAAACATGTTCCAAATAGGTAGGCCTTTAAAATGTGGAAGAAGCAGTTACACTGTGCAACCTATTTTAGGCAGTGTTGATATTTTGGTTGCACACATGGGAAAGAGTGAAATGGAATTCAATGGAAATACATCAGTATTTTTGCAATTCATTCTACTTCAGAGTTTCCAAAATTTATGTTTTTTTTATTCTCACTTTGTATGGTGGTGTAATTTGCAACAAGATTCACCATTGCATCATAATAGAATGTGATTGTGACAAGACAGAAGTGAATTTCTTTGGATGTGTATCTCCTCACAACAGGAAACCTGCCGAGTTCTGTTTCCTTCCTGATGAAGGCCATCTAGAGAAAACTCAGCTAGCCACAATATCGAGAAGATTCACCTGCATGAGGTATGTTGTACAAGAAAGAAAAATACAGTGTTACACGCATCATAATCTTAAATAGTGTGTTGAAACCTGAAAGTTACTTTGCACCTGCTTAAGTGAGTTTCAACAATTGATTCAAGATGGTCTGAATTAATTACATTAACTTTAGTTAGATTTAGATTAGAAACATAGAAAATGAGTGCAGGAGTAGGCCATTCAGCCCTTTGAGCCTACACCAACATTCAATGCGATCATGGTAGACCATGGAATCTCAGTATCCCATTCCTGCCTCTCTCCATATCCTTTGATCTCTTTAGCCACAAGGGTTACATCAATCTCCCTCTTGAATATATCCAACGAACTGGTTCCAGCAACTTTCTGTGGCAGGGAATTCCACAGGTTCACAACTCTCTGAGTGAAGAAATTCTTCCTTATCTCAGCCCTGAAGGGCTTATTCCTTATTTTTATAATGTGACCCCTAGTTCTGGACTTCCCCACATCAGGATCAGTCTCCGTGTATTTAGCCTGTCCTGTCCCATCAGGATTTTATATGTTTCTATGAGATTCACCCCTCATTCTTCTAAATTCCAGCAAATGCAAGCTCAGTTGATCCAGTCTTTCTTCATGTCAGTCTTGCCATCCTGGGAATCAGTCTGGTGAACCTTCGCTGGGCTCCTCAATAGCAAGAACGCCCTTCCTCAGACTAGGAGATCAAAACTGCACACAATACTCAAGGTGTGGCCTCAACAAGGCCCTGACTAACTGCAGCATGATGACCTTACTCTGACAGGATTAGATTTAGATGTAGATTGAGAGCTAAGAGCAGTAATTTTGATGGGAACAGATCCCAATTATTTTTATTAATTATTGATGTGATGATGGAGCCATTGGAGAGGCCAGCATTTATTGTCTATCCTTACTTGCCCTGGAGAAGGAGCTGGTGAGTTGTCTTCTTGAGCTTCTGCTATTGTTGAAGTGTAGGGAGACCTACAGTGGGTTCCACGATTTTGACCCTCTGACAGTGACGGAACAGTCATATATTTCCAAGTCAGGGTGGTGAGTGGCTTGAAGGCAAACTTGTAAGTGGTAATGTTCCCTTGTATCTGCTGTCCTTGTCCTTCTAAATGGCAGAGGTCACATATTGAAAGGTACTGTGAAAGTTTCCTTAGTAAGATAATGTAGTGCATATTTAGGTGGTACACACTGTTTTCAGTAATGAGGAGAGTAAATATTGAAGGTGAAAAATAAGGAGTCAATCTGCTTTGTCCTGAATGGTGTCAAGCATCTTGAGTGTTGTTGAAGCTGCATCCATCAAGACAAATAGGCAATAGTCCATCACAGCCCTGACTTAGCCTTGTAGACACTGGACATAATTTGGGAGTCAGGAAGTGGCTTCAGATAATAAAGCAATTTACATTTGTGTTGCCTTTTCACCAAAATTATCAACAGGAGAAAATTCCCATCCATTGTGTTATAAACATACCGTGATGATCTGGTGGTAATATTGCTAGACTATTAATCCAGGGACCCAGGTTATGTTCTATATTGAAATCCCATCTGGTTTGCTAATTGGAGAGAAACCGCCATCTTTACCTGGTCTAGCCTGCATGTGACTCCACACCCACAGAAATGTGGTTATATCTGCCATCTTAGAAATCAAGTCAAGTGATCATGAGCATCTCTTTCATTTGAGAGAGGGAACTAGTGATGTTTTTATTTGAGGACGACCATGCCTCAGGTGAGGCGAGAAATTGAGAGGAAAATCCTTCATGGTAACCCTTGGCTGGTGTGAGAATTGAACTTATGCTGACAACATTACACTGCTTAGAAAACCAACCATCTAGCCAACTGAGCTAAATCAACAGAGAGAGAAAGAACTGCCGATGCTAGAGTCTGAGATAACACAGTGTGGAGCTGGAGGAACGCAGCAGGCCAAGTAGCATCAGAGAAGCAGGAAAGCTGATGTTTCGGGTCGGGAACCTTCTTCATTTCTGAAGAAGGGACCTGACCCAAAACGTCAGCTTTCCTGCTTCTCTGATGCTGCCTGGCCTGCTATGTTCCTCCAGCTCCACACTGAGCTAAACTAAAGCCCCCTTCCTGAGCAATAAATGTTGGCCCAGCTAGCAATGCTCTCGATCCATGAATGGATTAAAAATAAATAAATGACAGACAATATAAACTTTTATTTTTGTATTGTGAATGAAGTTTTGGTCAGAATGTCTCAGGAATCCAAGGGTTAAAAAGAAGCCCCATTCGAGAAATTTGCATTGTATCTGTTAGATGAAGGTTGTACACACTGGAAGTGAATTTGAGGAGATGATTGTTGCAAAACACCGTTGCCACTCAATCTACAGTTTGGAGGTTTTCCCTAGCCAACAAGTCAGCTCCCCTTAGCTTCTCAATTCCATCATTGCAGTTGACAGAAGTGAGTACATTTCTATGGATTCCAACAGATTTCCCTGGGGAGTGCTGAGTGGAAACGTGGAAATGTCAGGGGGAAAAAAATGCAGTAATCAAGCTGACTTGGCAGCTCAGTAAATGTCTGAAAAGTGATTGGTGATGCTATTCCCAGGAGTATCATGACTACCTGGAGTTATGGCAGCCAGCTTTATACAAGCTTTGGGCACCAGATGATCCTTCCTCATAACAACAGAGCTGTTTGAAGCCTCCATCTGCAGAACTGAATTAAATAACAGTTGTGAAATCATATTATTCTAATGTTAAAAGAGAGCAACATAGAACTAATTCAGTTTGGAGTCTGTTTTAGTGGTAGTGTGCCTAGAGAATCCACTCCATTTCATTCGCAATGTTATTTGTCTAGGACAGTTAATGAATGTGGTTACGGCCACCAATTCATCAAAAAAATTAATCTGTGTTGGATGAATTTAATGTCCAGTATAAATGTTATATTAGCTAATATGTCAGCAGTGATAGATTGGAACTTAGGAATTACTAGCCAGGAAAAGGTCAAAGTCCAGCATTGTTCTAATTCTACCATTCTGGGGACCGACGCAGAGGGCTCACTTAATAGCATTCCAGGAGCAGACCAAAACCCCCTGAGACATGAGCTCAAATCCCATCTCAGGCATCTTCCAGGGTCAAGCTGGAATTAAATTACTGGTTTCTTAAAAGTTTGATCAAGAGTTGGATTTAACATCATGCCAGGATCCCTGCCCATCTGAAGATGAAGTTGTGGCAATTTGTTCTGCCATCATTTAAGATTCCCGTAGCATTAATTGGTTTAATTTGGAACATTCTCCCCCATTCCCTTTTTCAGAGAGCTGCTGTCTGCTAAAATGACTGGCTGGCCTCTGTTCCCAGCAGCACCACCATGAGCAGTAGCCACAAGTGGGACTGCAATGCTCTCGTGGACTGTCCAAAGCCCTCCTGACCAACTGGGAGCCTTGTCCCAAAATTGGGAGAGCTGCATACGGGCTGGTCTGACACAATCATACTCACCGAAGTACACCTATGGCATACGCCACTGTCACGATCCCTGGATATGTCCTTTCCCAATGGCAGGACAGGCCCAGCAAAGGTGGCAGAACATTAGTATATAATCAAGAAGGTGCCCTCATCATTGACTCGAAGCTCCATGAAGTCTCATGGCATGAGCAAGGAAACTGACTACAGATTACTGTGTACGCGTTAGCCCCACCCCTTCCTTTGCTGAGGAATCAGTTCTCCTCCATCTTGAACACCATCTGGAAGAAGCACTAGGGTGGCAAGGGCACAGAACGTAGGCTGGATGGGGGATTTCAATGTCCATCACCAAGTGTGGCACGGCAGCATCACTACAGCCCAATCTGGTCAAGTCCTAATGAAGATAAATATTAGACTTGGTCCGTGGCAGGTAGTGAGGGATAATCATATTTGATCTCCAATCTGCCTGTCAGAGATGTCCATTACATCATTGGTACGGATGCCTGCCCTTGACATTAAGGCAGCCTTCAACCAAGTGTGGTATCAAGGAGTCCTGGAGTCAAAGGGAATCAGGGGAAAATTTTCCATTCATATTCTTACCTACTCGAAGGAAGACAGGTGTTGTTATTCGTCAGTCATCTCAACTCCAGGAGATCACTGCAAGAGCACCCCAGGGTAGTGTTCAAGGCCCAAACATCTTCAGCTGCTTTATTAATGACCTTCCATCCAACATAAAGTCAGAGTTGGGGATGCATGATATTCAGTGCTATTCATGACTCCTCAGATACTGAAGCAGTCCATGTCTTTATGCAGAAAGACCTAGGTAAGACCCAAAATCAAATTGAGAATTATCAAAGCAATATTCACACAATACAAGTGGCAAGCAATGACCAAGTGAGAGTCTAAACATCGCCTCTTGACATTCAATGGCATCACCATCACTGGGTCCCCCATTATCAACATCCTGAGTGTTAACGTCGACCAAAAACTGCATGAACCAGCCACATAAAGACAGTGGCTACAAGAACAGGTCAGAGACTAAGAATACTGCAGCGAGAAACTCACCTCCTGACTCCTCAAAAGCTAAAAACCATCTACAAGGCACAAGTCAGGTGTGTGATGGAATACTCCCCACCTACCTGTATGGGTGCAGCTCCAGAAAACACTCAAGAAGTTTGATGTCATCCAGGAAAAAGCTACCTGTGTGATTTACAAATTGTGCAAAAGTGGCAGCAGGGCTGGCAGCATTTGTCTCCTGAGGGCGGGACTGAGCTGGGCATGGCTCATGAGGTGGGTTCTGCGAATCCACACAGCTTCATTGCTGTCTTTCCAGCTCAGTGATGGTTTATTTTGGTTTTGCTTGCCCTGATACCCTCCTGTGGGATGCCAGGGCCCCACTTATCTCCATTCCTGCTCCCTCTTAGGTGGTGCCATTGGAATACAAGCCAGGACCCTGTCAGTCGATGCCCAGTGTCACAGGGTGCAGGACCCTTGCCCCCAGCTCAGAGGTGGGCAGACGGGGAAAGAGACTGCAGCAGTAGAAAAGGAGTGCCTTACCAGGACTGGGGGACAATGTTGGACGGTGGGAGAGGGTGAAGTCTACAAAGAGGGCAAGATGAAATTCTGACGCTGTTTCAGTTTTTAGTAATATCAGTTTAATGTTACTTTATTCAGTATTTTACCATTTAAACTATCTAATCAGTAAATAAGACCATAAGACATAGGAGTGGAAGTGACATCTAGTCCACTCCGCCATTTAAGTCATGGCTGATGGGCATTTCAACTCCACTTTCCTGCACTCTCCCCGTAGCCCTTGATCATTCTGTAATCCAAGACGGCGTCAGAAAGTGGTGACATTATATACTTCTCACTGTACTTAGGTACAAATGACAATCTCAAATAAATCTAAACCTAAACCAAAGAATCACGAATCGCCTTAAACAAATTTCCTTCGGGTGCTCCAGTTCCCTCCCACAGTCCAAAGATGTGCAGGCTGGGTGGATAGGCCATGCTAAATTGTCCATTGTGTTCAAAGATATGTAGCTTAGGTGGGTGAGAGGGGGATGGGTCTGGGTAAGATGGTCCAAGTGCCGGTGTGGACCTGTTAGGCCAAAGGGCCTGTTTCCGCACTGTAGGGATTCTACAATCTATGATTCTTTGATAATTCACTCCCCTCACTGCTGACAGGCATTAACTGCAGTATGTACAAGATATTGCACTGAAGAATTGAGGTTCTTTTGACTGTAGTTTCCAAATCTGGACCTCTCATAATTGTCAAACAAGGGCTGCAGATGCATGACACCTTCCTTCCGAGTCACACTTCCCTCCTTTCTGACTGGTTCTTCACTGTCGCTAACTCAAAATCCTAGAATTTCCTACAGCGTGTAGGTACCTGTACAGCCTAAGGACTGCAGTAGTTCATGAAGGCTGCTCACCACAATAATCTCCAGGGCAACTAGTGATGGGCCAAAAATACTGGCTTAGCTGGCAATGGTCACATTCCCTCAAATGAATAAAACAAACTTCCCACCTGCGCAGAGCTGAAGAGGAAAGATGGTGGTAATGAGTATTCTGATGGCATCAAGGGGGGTCTTGAGAAAGGTACCCATTTGCCTCCTTATGTCTGGCCAGCATGATGAGAGCTGCTGGCCTGTAGGCTTGGTTTGGCATGGACCTCTCACACTGTGTGTTAAAAATCCAACTGGCTCTAGACTGGGCCCATTAATTGGCAGTAAAGTAGATGTTGCAATCAGGGAATTATACAGTGGCTTAAAACTGACTAGCTCAGTTGGTTGGATGATCTTGCAGGATGGCCCCAACAGTGTGGGTTCAAATCTTGCACTGACTGAAGTTCGCATGAAGGACTCTCCTTGTCGATCTCTCACCTTCCTGAGACATGCTGACCCTCATCAGCAGTTGCTTTTCTCTACTGAGAGAGCAGTCATTTGTTCCGTAAGGGCTGAGGTAACTTTATTGTCACACTGCCCAGCAGGAGGGTTTAGCGCAGTTGGTTGGATGGTTGGCTTGCAAACCAGTGTGATGTCAAAAGTGTGGGTTCAATCCTCATCAGTGGCAGAGGTTGCCAGGAGTTATTCTTCCCTTCAACTTATCCCTTTCCTAAGACAATAAAATGTGAGGCTGGATGAACACAGCAGGCTCAGGAGCACAAAAGCTGACATTTCGGGCCTAGACCCTTCAGCTTTTATGCTGCTGGGCCTGCTGTGTTCATCCAGCCTCACATTTTATTGTCTTGGATTCTCCAGCATCTGCAGTTCCCATTATCACTATCCCTTTCCTAAGGTGTGATGACCCTAAGGTTGTCCCTCTCTCTCTCTCTGATGAGAGAGAACAGCCTTATGGTCTGGTAGGACTGTGGCAACTCACACTCTCTTCCCCAGACCACGTTGCATGCAACATTAACAAAATGCAGAAGGACCTGAGATTAATCTACATTTGAATGACAAATAATGTGTCAATCATGAGTTTGTTTGGTGGGAAGGAGCCTCAGCTGTGCTGGAAGGCTTAGCCTAAAGTATATACAGCATATCCTCTGGAGTAGGCATTTGAACCATCACCTCCTGACTGCGAAACAAGGGAACCCTGCAGTGAGTGGAAACTGACAGCCCCAATCACTTACACATGAAGTAAGGACCTGGGTTAGATTAGATTGCCTACAGTGTGGAAAGAGGCTCTTCGGCCCAACAAGTCCACACAGCCACTTGAAGCATCCCACCCAGACCCATCCCCCTATAATCCACACACCTCTGAACACTATGGGCAATTTAGCATGGCCAATCCACCTAGCCTGCACATCTTTAGACTGTGGGAGGAAGCCAGAGCACCCGGAGGAAACCCACGCAGACAAGGGGAGAATGAAAGGTTAAGTTTTGCAGGTTCTGTGGCAGAGATCCTGGACCTGTGCCCACTCCCATTGATGCCACCCTCCAACCATCCCTCGCACTACTGTGAATTCACAAAAGACCATAGAAACCATTGGAAATCTGCATAAGGAGATCCAATGAAATCTCTTCAAAGAATGGTAAGGTATCCTTGCCAATGTGTCTCCCTCAGATTGCACCTGAATTGACAGGTTGTCTGGAATTATTAAATCTTTCTAACCTGGAGAAAGTTGCATTCCGCCTCCTCCAACCAAGTCAAGGTAACATGAGAGATTGGAGCATTCAAGATTTGCAAATTGTGCCAAAGCGATAGTATAGATTAGGTGAACTGGTTGATCTTCTCCCTTCCATTTTCTTAAGATGTTATTGTTGCTATTTGCTCTGTTTGTAACAGTTTTACAGCATACAGAGAATCTGTTAGGGCAATCTGTGGAGTTTAGACAAAAAGACAGGCCAGTGTTTCACTCAAGAGATCTCAGAATTTGAGACTGAGCAGTTCCAACCATAACAGATATAGTGAGCAGATAAATGGATTCTGTCTGGCGTGGAAATATCAGCTAATAGCTTCACACAGATATCTTGACATTCAAAATGATGGATCAGAAAATAAAACATCCAGCACTGACAATCCAAACATCTGACAAAATAAAACTCCTTTTATCTCTTTCTGTTTTGCACTTTTGCCAAAATTCTGGGATCATTTTAGAGAAATTTCTGTTCCTCAATTTTGAGAACAGATCACAGCACGTACACTGCCTATAATCCATCTCCTTCATATCTTTGTGAAAGCTTTCTTGTCACAAATACAAGGTTCCCCTGCACTTTGCACTGACAACAAGGTGCCAAGATTATTTAACTCACTTATGGTTAACCAGTCAGCAGGGAATCGATTGGATGATCAGGGATGTGAAATAACAACGTGAGCATTTCCCTCTTCCCTTCTTCATGCGAGACTTGCCTCAGCTACTTTGAAAACTGACGCGATGTCAAACTGTCCACAGCACATTTTAACAACAAAAACACGTTGTATTTACATAGATAACAAGGTGTGGAGCTGGATGAACACTGCAGGCCAAGCAGCATCTTAGGAGCAGGAAGGTTGACGTTTTGGGTCTGGACCCTTCTTCAGAAAAAATATTTACATAGCTCCTTTAATATAGTAAAACTGTTGTGATGCACAACAGAGGTATGTTGTCAAACAAAATCTGACAAAGAGCAACATTAGGTGTTAATGTGGAAGCTTGGTTAGAGAGGTAGGTTGAGATGATTAAGAAGGCGTATGGAAAGCTTGCCTTCATTGATTTGGGCATGCAGTACAAGAGTTGTCAAACCATGTTGCAGATAAATAACTCCCTATTAGGCTGCATTTGGAGTATTTTAAGTGCCAGGACCTTCTGTCTGAAGGGTACTTAACTGGAGACTCCTGAAAACCATGCCAAGATTCCTGGCTTTGTGACTGACAATACGACAGGATTGTGAGCCTGAAATCTCTGACCAAGAGGCAAGGCAATGCGAGACAGGGAACGCTGTGAGCATTTAGGCAGCCTCAGTGTGAGTAAGCATGAAGACAGCAAGTGAATGGGCTGGACGTACAGCTTGATCCAGGCAATGAGCTGGGTGTGAATCCTTGAACACACAGTGATCTTGCTGTACCATCACAAAGATTGTTGCCATTGCACCACAACATGTATCATTTAACTACCAATCCAACCCGGCCACTTAATGCCCCATCAGTCTCCCTACCAATCCAACCCGGCCACTTAATGCCCCATCAGCCTCCCTACCAATCCAACCCGGCCACTTAATGCCCCATCAGTCTCCCTACCAATCCAACCCGGCCACTTAATGCCCCATCAGTCTCCCTACCAATCCAACCCGGCCACTTAATGCCCCATCAGTCTCCCTACCAATCCAACCCGGCCACTTAATGCCCCATCAGTCTCCCTACCAATCCAACCCGGCCACTTAATGCCCCATCAGTCTCCCTACCAATCCAACCCGGCCACTTAATGCCCCATCAGTCTCCCTACCAATCCAACCCGGCCACTTAATGCCCCATCAGTCTCCCTACCAATCCAACCCGGCCACTTAATGCCCCATCAGTCTCCCTACCAATCCAACTCGGCCACTTAATGCCCCATCAGTCTCCCTACCAATCCAACCCGGCCACTTAATGCCCCATCAGTCTCCCTACCAATCCAACCCGGCCACTTAATGCCCCATCAGTCTCCCTACCAATCCAACCCGGCCACTTAATGCCCCATCAGTCTCCCTACCAATCCAACCCGGCCACTTAATGCCCCATCAGTCTCCCTACCAATCCAACCCGGCCACTTAATGCCCCATCAGTCTCCTCTTGATCATCAATAACGTGATGGAAGGTGTCAGTAACAATGCTATCAAGCAGCACCTGCTCAGCAATAACCTTCTGATGCCCAGTTAGATTCCATTCAGCTCCTGACTTCATTGTAGCCTTGGGTCAAACATAAATAAAAGGGCTGAATTCTAGTGAAACAGTGATAGTCCTTGTCAGCAAGGCTGCATTCGATGGAGTGGGGCATCAAAGAGCCCTAGAAAAAGTGAAATCAGTGTGAATGAGGCGAAAACTCTCCATTAGCTGGAGTCATTCCTGGTACATAGGAAGATGGGTCTTGGTTGTTGGACGTCTGTCACCTCAGCTCCAGGACATTGCTGCAGGAGTTCCCAGACCCAACCATCTGCAGCTATTTCATCAACGGCATTCTCTTCATCGTAAAGTCAGAAGTGCGGATGTTAGCTAATGATTGCACAATGTTCAGCACTAATCGCGACTCCTTAAATACAGGCTGACAGTCAGCCTTTTATCTATTTGGTACACTCCTCCTGCACTGCTTCCTAGGTTTAATAGTGCTTTAATTGTGAGTAAAAATACCCTCCAAACTAACCTGGTATAATACACCGCTACAGAAAGCAGTGAAGGACTTTGGTTGGCCAACAGAATTTTGCCTACCCAGGTCATACCTACGGCATAAAATTCATTCCCACACTGGCTGGGGATATCATGGGGAGTTTCTCTTTCTCAGTCTCACCCCTCCCTGAGTTGTGTCATCCCTCAGGTTAAGCCATCACGAGCTGTCTCTCTCTAATGAGGGAGTGGGAGTACTTTTACCTTTGAAAACAATCCTCATCATGGGGAAATTAGCACTTCAAATCTTTCTGCACTGAATTGCTAGGATTTGACTCCTGCAGTTCATAGAGGAGGCCCAGAAAGAGGAGGATTGATGTATTTATGCTGCTTCCCCACCTCCACACACAGCCTATGTGAGTAAGGGCAAACTCGGTTAATAACTTCATTTTGACAAAATGTTGGCAGTAGGTAGGATGAGCCTGGTAACAGCATTAGAGCACTTGTGTTCCTTTGAACCCCACTGTTTAACGCTGTGTTTGGCTGACAGCTGTAATCATTAACAGTAAAAAAATTACAATGCCTTCAGTCATCAAGGAGAAAAGGAGCTTTCTAATTATGGCTGATTTTAAAGATCACAAGACCGAGTGGAGTACTTGTGACAATCTTTTGAGGTGCGAGGAGCAATCTCGCCAATTTCATGTAGAATATTGGTTCTTGGTACAATGTGTTTCAAGGTGTACAAAGGAAACTGTAACATTGTTCTGGAATCCATTCAGCCTGAGGGAAATGCAAGGATTAGACAGCACCAGCGAAGCAGCAATCAGCTCGGTGTCAGATTTGACCTCACAACATTGGATGAAACAGGAATAATTACAAAACATGTCTTAGCAATGGGGAGGTGAACTTGAAGCTGTGACGGAGGAACGTGTGGAGGGAAAAAGGGCCGGAACTACTTGAATGCATAGTGAATATATATAAAATATATATCAAGTTAAATGCAGAAATGTTTTATGTAAATAAAAGGATGATATTAAGGCCCAAGATTAAATAATGATATTTTAGAATCCATCAAGGTGAAATATAAAACATTAATTAAAATGGGCAGTTTCAGAATGTGAAAATAATGTACAAAAAAGGTTCCTTTATCAGAAAAGGGATTAGAATGCTCAGAAAAGCACAAATTTTTCTGAGAAAAGTATTTTTCAAACACGCAACTGCTTACATAATGCTGAAGAATAATGCATAAGTCTTATGGCCTTAAGAAAGGGATAACATTCATTTTTCTAACAAACATAAGCTGCAGGGAACTTTCTTGTAAGGGTTACATAGGACAGAAAAAGGCCGTTTGGCTGACTACACATTTGTTGGCTCTTCAATAGAAGAAATAAATAAAGTCTTGCATTTGTATTAAACTTTTCACAGCCTTAGGATGTCCCAATGCACTTTACAGCAAGTGAAGTACTTTTTGAATTGTAGTCACAGTCGTAGTGTGAGAAAGGTGGCAGTCAACTCAGTAAATTCATGCGTAAAGCAACAGATGGCTTGTGTGGCAATGTTTGTTTGAGTAATCCAGAGGAACATAGGAACAGGAGTAGGCCATTCAGCCCCTTGATCCAGTTCCACCATTCAATGAGATCATGACTGATCTGTGGCTTGGCTTCATATACCTGCCTTTGGCCCATACACATTAATGTGTTTGCTTAACAAAAAATATCTTTCTTAGATTTAGAACCAACAGTTGATCCAGCATCAACTGGTGTTTGTGGAGGAGAGTTCCAAGCATCTATCACCTTTTGAGTGTAGAAGTGCTTCCTGCCATCTCTCCTGGACGGTCTGGCCCTAATTCCCAAACTGTGGCCCTAGTTCTAGAATCCCCAACAAATTCAAACCGTTCACCCTATCACTTCTTTCTATTATCCTGAAGACTTTGATCAAATCACAAGTTAACATTGCAGATTCTGGAGGAAACAGGCTAATTTGTGCAGTCTCTCCTCACAACTTAAACCCTGAAGCCCAGGTGTAATTCTTGTAGACCTACATTGTACTGTCTCCGAGGCTGGTATAACCTTCCTACGATGTGGTGCACAAATTTGCTCACAGTACTACAAGTAGGGTCTAACCGGGATTTTGTGTAATTACATCATGACATTTGTATCATTATTCTCTAGTTCTCTAGATACAGAGACCAGCATTCCATTAACCTTCTTGATTATTTTCTGTACCTCTCTATTCATGCTACTCTTTTGCTCTTTTCTTGAAGTTCCTTTGCAAATACATATTTAATTCACTATTGAAAGTTCCCTTGAAATTTCTTCTGCCTTCCCAGAATGAGCCTTCCAGACTATAACAACTCACCACAATAAATTAGTTCTCTTCTTTTCCTTTCATAATTTGTTTTACCAAATATCTTAAAATTTGTTAGAAGAAGAAAGACAAAGATCCTTCCCGTTAACATATGGGTGTGTCTTGGTAGATCAAAGATCCTACAATGGAGGTCTTGACTAGCTATGGTGCTCCAAATATATGGTTCACGTTTCATGTGCTTTAGAACAGCACTTATCAACTTTTCACATCTTACATGTCATCATGTCCAAAATTCCTGGTCCCCCCATAAGAAACAAAACCCCACTTTTTCCAAAAGAGTGTATTTTTACATGTACATGCTTTTTAGTAGTATATCAAACTGAAATTGAATTTTTTAAGGGCTTTAAAAATTGAAATGATTTTGCTGACAGTAAGATTTTATTGCTTAATGCATTAATCAATGCCTGGACCACAGGCATTATTTTAACTTCAATTCCCCTGCTTCCATCATTGCTAGTGGTTATCTATTAAAAATAGGTGCGGGACAGGTTCCCAAACACTCTCATTACCTGCATTCATCTCTTATCCAAAGAGCACTGAGGTTTGTCATGCTTTGCTCAATAGTAGGTGTCTGTAAAGGGATATGAACTGAGAGGACAAAGCTTGGCTAATGGGACGCATGTTTGACAAATGTACGAGCCCTAAAGAATAGAATAGTCTTTAGAATTTATTGTCACATATACTCTTTGAATGTAGCAAAAGGTTTATACATTGCCAATTACAGCGCCAACTTAGATGCAGAAGTACCTAGGCAGAGCTTCTTTTGTTGCAAGATTTTAGAAATAGAGCAATAATATGCCCAGCGTTACAAAAAAGAGTTCAGTACAGCAGGGCATGCTGTCACTTAGCTTCCATTCTGCATCGGGCCCTGGACTCACATCGCTCTGGTGACATGCTACCGCCAGACACCACAGGAAGTCATTGTGCCAGGGCAGGAAGTCATTGTGCCAGGGCAGGAAGTCATTGTGCCAGGGCAGGAAGACATCACATCAGGACAGGAAGTCATCGTGTCAGGGCAGGAAGTCACCGTGCCAGGGCAGGAAGTCACCACGTCAGAGTAAGAAGTCATTGTGCCTGGGCAAGGAGGTGCCGCGCCAGGGCAGGAAGTAATCATGCCAGAGCAGTAAGTCATTGTGCCAGAGCAGGAAGTTACCGCGCCTGGGCAGGAGTTGCTGAGCCAGGGCAGAAAGTTGTTATTCCAGGCCCGGAAGTAGCTATGAGACGCCGGGAGGTCACCATGTGAGAGGATCCTATGGGAGGAGGCTACTGCACCAGGCCAGGAAGCTGCTACTGAAAGCCAGGAGGCCCACCACGGGAGGCCTCAGCACTAGGCCAGTATTGTCACCAGATGCTGAGGATTGCCGCTCATTGGAGGCCGGGGATCACCATTGACCGGAGGCAGGGGATCAATTGTCACCTGACCCCTGAAGAAATCCTTTAATATTAACAACAATGGTGTTAAAGGTCTCATGAAGCAAGCAGCCGACTACTCATGTCCAAATCCTCCTGAAATTGTTTCACATTTTTCTCAGAACACACATTTCGGCTTAGCTTTTTATCATCAGCAAAACTGGAAACGTTATATTTGGTTCCCATATTCAAATCATTGATATATACTGAACAGCTTAGACCCCAATACTCAACTTTGTGATACTCCACAATTCTGCCAATGCAAGAATAACCTATTTATTTTAACCCTGCTTTCTGCCTCTTTGCCAATTATTAATTTGTGCCAGTACATTACCTCATATCCCATGTGCTTTAATTTTGCTAACTACCATCCTGTACAAGGTCTTATTAGAGGTGTTCTGAGCATCCAAGAATTCTACATCCATTGACTCCCCTTAAAAATTTTGTTAGTAAGATCCTCAAAAAACTCAAAGTTCATCGAACATGATTTTCCATTTGCAAATCCATGCTGAATCTGCTCACTCAGATTATTTTTTCCCAAATGTCTACTTAACATGTTCTTCCTGATAGATTCTAGCAATTTACGGGAGAGACATGGAAGCGTTAGAAAAAGTGCAGATGAGATTCACCAGGATGTTGCCTGGAATGGAGGTAAGGTCTTATGAGGAAATGTTGAGAGAGCTAGGGCTTTTCTCTTTAGAACGACAAAGGATGAGAGGTGACTTGATAAATGTGTGCAAAATGCTCAGAGGTATAGATAGATTGGATAGCCAGAGACATTTTCCTAGGTTGGGGATAGCTATTACGAGGGGGCAAGGCTTTAAAGCGTGTGGAGTTGGAAATAGGGGAGAAGTCAGAGGTAGGTTCATTACTCAGAAAGTGGTTGGGGCGTGGAATGCATCACTGGAGAGGGTAGTGTGGAGTCGGCCTGATTAGGGGCATTTAAGTTACTATTAGACAGGCATATGGATGATAGTATAACGTAAGGGTGGAAGTTAGATAGACCATAGTATTAGGGTAAAAGTTCAGCAAAACATTGCAGGCCAAAGGCCCTGTACTGTGCCCTACTGTTCTAATCTTCTATGTTCTATTTTCCCTATTACCTGTTGTAAGGCTGTAGTTTCCTGTTTTCTCTCTTCCTCCATTCTTAAACAATGGGGTGACATTTACTGGCTTCAATTCTTTAGGGATCGTTACAGAAACTATGGAATTTTGAACATGATCACCAAAGTATCGACTAGGGTTATAGCTACTTCCTTCAACACTTTGGGGAGTAGACTATCAGGTCCTGGGGACTTATCAACACTCAGCTCATAGGTGACTTTAATTTCCCATATATTGACTTGGATTCACTTAGTGCTTGGGGTGCAGATGGGGCAGAGTTTGTAAGGAGCATCCAGGAGGACTTCAAACAGTATGTAGATAGTCCAACTAGGAAAGGTGCCATACTGGTCCTAGTATTGGGAAATGAGGCTGGCCAGGTGGTTGAGGTCTCAGTAGGTGAGCAGCTTGGGAATAGGGATCACAATTCAGTAGCTTTAAGATACTGATGGATAAAGATGGCTGTAGTTGTCAGGTGAAGGTCGTAAATTGGGGGAAGGCAAATTTCAGCAATATTAAGCAGGAACCGAAGAATGTAGATTGGAGGCAGATGTTTGAAGGCAAATCAATAAATGGAATGTGGGAGGCTTTCAAGTGTAAGTTGCTGGCAACTCAGGACCGACACTTTCCTGTAAGGATGAAGGATATATATGGCAAGTCAAGGGAACATTGGACAACGAGAGATATTGTAAGCCTAATCAAAAAGATAAAGGAAGTATTTGTCAAGGCTAGGAAACTGGGAACACACAAAGCAAGCATGGAATACAAAGAAAGTCAAAAGAAATTTAAGAAAGGAGTCAGGAGGGCTAAAAGAGGGTCACAAAAAGTCATTGGCCGACAGGATTAAGTAAAATCCCAAGGCATTTTACATATATCTAAAGCGTAAGAAGGCAGTCAGGCAGAGGTTGGCCCACTCAAGGGCAGGGAAGGGAATTTATGAGTGGAGGGAGTATTAACTGAGTACTTTATATCCATATTTACCATAGAGAAGGACTTGGTGGATGATGAGTCTGGCGAAGGGTGTGTAGATAGTTTGGGTCATGTTGAGATCAAAAGGGAGGAGGTATTGGCGGTCTTGAAAAACATTAAGATAAGCAAGTCCCCTGGGCCTGATGGGATATACTTCAGAATACTGAGAGAGGCAAGGGAGAAAATTGTCGGGGCCTTGAGAGAAATCTTTGTATCTTCATTGGCTACAGGGGAGGTCCCAGAGGATTTGAGAATAGCCAATGTTGTTCCTTTGTTTAAGAAGAGTGGCAGGGATAATCCAGCTAATTATAGGCCAGTGGGCCTTACATCAGTGGTACGGAAATTATTTGAGAGAATTCTTCGAGACGGGATTTACTCCCACTTGGAAATAAGTGAGTATATTAGTGAGAGGCAACATGGTTTTGTGAAGGGAAGGTCATGTCTCACTAACTTGGTTGAGTTTTTTGAGGAAGTGACGAAGATGATCAATGAGGGTAAGGCAGTGGATGTTGTCTACATGGACTTCAGTAAGGCCTTTGACAAGGTCCCTCATGGCAGGCTGATACAGAAGGTAAAGTCACACAGGGTCAGAGGTGAGTTTGCCAGATGGATAAAAAACTGGCTCAGTTATTGAAGACAGAGGGTGGTAACAGTAGAAGGGTGCTTTGCTGAATAGAGGGCTGTGACTAGTGGCGTTCCTCAAGGATCAGTGTTGGGACCTTTGCTATTTGTAATATATAGAAATGATTTGGAGGAAAATGTACCTGGTCTGATTAGTAAGTTTGCTGATGACACAAAGGTTGTTGGAATTGCAGACAGCCATAAGGACCGTCAAAGGATACAGCTGGATATAGATCGGTTGGTGACTTGGGCAGAAAAATGGCAGATGGAGTTTAATTCGGTAAAATGTGAGGTGATGCATTTCAGAAGGTCTAATCCAGATGGAAAATATACAGTAAATGGCAGAACCCTTAAGAGTACTGATAGGCAAAGGGATCTAGGTGTAATGGTACACAGGGTCCCTGACAGTAGCAACACGGGTGGGGAAGGTAGTCAACAGGGCATTTGACATGCATGCTTTCATTGGCTGGGACATTGAGTTTAAAAATTGGCAGGTAAAGTTGCAGCTTAGAGAACCTTAGCTAGGCTGCATTTGGAATATTGTGTTCAATTCTGGTCGCCACACTACCAGAAGGATGGCTTTGGAGAGGGTACAGAAAAGATTTACCAGGATGTTGCCTGGTATGGGGGGCATTAGCTATTAAGAGAGGTCAGAGAAACTTGGGTTGTTCTCACTGGAATGACAGAGGTAGAGGGGAGACCTGATAGAGTTCTACAAGATTATGAAGGGCATGGTCAGAGAGGATAGTCAGAAGCTTTTTTCCAGGGTGAAAGAATCAGTTGCTGGGAGTCGCAGGTTTAAGATGCGAGGGGCAAGGTTTAAAGGTGATGTACGAGGCAAGATTTTTACATGGAGGGTGGTGAGTGGCTGGAACTCGCTGCCGGGGAAGATAGTGGAAGCAGATACTATAGTGACTTTTAAAGGGAATCTTGACAAATATATGAATAGGCTGGGAATAGAGGGATACGGTCCCTGAAAGGTAGTGGGTTTTAGTTGTGACAGGCAGCATTTTGCTGCAGGCTTAGAGGGCCGAAAGGCTTGTTCCTGTGCTGTAATTTTCTTTGTTCTTTATTCTTAACTCTATTAATCTTTCCAGCACACCTTCTTAATAACACTAATTCCCTTCAACTCCTCATTACCTGTATCTCTAATTCTGTGAAATTTCTCTTGTATCTTCTTTGCGGTACATTATTAAGCTTCTCCACAATTTCTCTATTCCCCATTGTAAATTCTCATATCTCTGCCCAGAGTGGACGCACATTTGTTTAAGCCAAATATTTCTCTTTTACATACTTGTAGAAGCTTTTACAGCCTGTTTTTATATCTAATACTAGATTACATTCATATTCTGCTCTTACTTCCCAAATCAGTTTCTTTATCCTCCTTATTCTAAAAAATTTCCCAGTCCTCAGATTTACTACTATTTCTAGCAACTTTATAATCCTTTTCTTTTAATCTCACACAATCCTTAACTTCCATTGTCACCAATGGGTGACTGATCTTCTTTGAATTCTTACACCTTGAAGGAACATGTAGTTGGCAGGTAATGGTTCTTTGAAAGCTGTCCATTGCTTCTGAACAATTAAGCTTTTTTCACCAATTCACCTCAGTCAATGTATGCCACGTGTGTCTAAAAGAAACAGGAACAGGCGTTGGCGATTGGGCCCCTCAAGCATGCTCTGCCAGTCAATAGGATCACATCTGATCTGGTATTCTCATGCCTACTTTCCTGCCCTTTTCCTGCAATCCTTCCCCAACTGACCAAGAATGTATGTGTTTTAGCCTTAAATACACACAAAGACCCTGCCCTACAGCTCTCTGTGGAAAGCTCTTCCAAGGACTCTGAGAGAAGAAATGCCTCCTCTTTTCGTCTTAAATTGGTTCCCCTTAATTCTGAGACTATGCCCTCTGGTCCTACACTCTCCCATGAGGGGAAACATCCTTTCAGCATTTACCCTGTCAGGCCCTATAAGAACCCTATATGTTTCAATAAGATTACATCTCACTCTTCCAAATTCCAGTAAGTCCCAATCTATTTAGCCTTTACTCATAAGACAACCCTCCATACCAAGGGTCATCCAGGGGAACAGTCTTTGAACTGCCTCCAGCGAAATAATATCCCTTCTTAAATAAGGGTAAAACTTAGTGGTCTAGGTGTGGTCTCACAAGCATCTTGTACAGATGCAGTAAGACTTCCCTAGTCTTATTGTCCAACCCTCTGGAAATAAGGGCCAACACTCCATTCACCTTCCTGATTAACTGTTGCTCCTGTGTTTTATGTACAAGTACCCCCAAGACCCTTTGTGTTGCAGCTTTATACAGTTTTTGTTCTGTTCAAATAATGTTCTATTCTTTTGTTCTCCCTTCCAAAATGAACAGCTTCATGTTTTCCCAAATTATACTCCATATGTCAACATTTTGCCCACTTACTTAACCTATCAATTTCTCTCTGTAAGCTGTTTGAACTGTATCCTTTTCACATCCTGCCTTTCCATCTGTTCTTGTGTTGTCTGCAAATTTGGCCACAGTACATTCAATTTCTTCCTCCAAGTCATTAATGTTTACTGTAAACATTTGTTATCCTTTGCCTTTATTCAAATTAACGCACTTGTTTGAGCTACCTCACTTGCTAGTCTCCCTAATGGCTTTGAAGTTCCCATTGCCAACTTTACTGCCTTCACTTTTCAGTTGCCCCTCAGTTCACATCCTGGACAAGCTAGTGTAAACTGCTGTTTATTTAATCCCATGTTTATCTGGAATCACATAGGGCTCGGTGGTTAACACTCCTGCCTCACAGCACCAGGGGCCTAGGTTCAATTCCCCATCAGGCAACTGTCTGTGTGGAGTTTGGATGTTCTCCCTGTGTCTGCTTGGGTTTCCTCCAGGTATTCTGGTTTCCTCCCATAGTCTGAAGATGTGCAGGCTAGGGTGGATTGACCGTGTTATAGTGTCCAGAGATGTGTGGGTTCGGGGAATGGGTCTGAGTTGGATGTTCTGAGGGTCAGTGTGGACTTGTTGGGTCAAAGGGCCTGTTTCCACATTGTGGAGATTCTATAAAATAATGAACATTCAGTAGGAGACCAAATATAGGCCCTTGTGTGTGTGTAACATTTACCTAGGTTACAAGAGTAAAATATTTTTAAAAATAATTAACTGGCATTGAAGCACTTTGGTTTGAGTGAATGGTGATTTCTACATCTGATGGAAATACTCATTTGTGCTCTGGTTTCCCCCCACAGCCCAAGGATGTGCAGGCTAGGTGGGTTAGCCATGGGAAGTACAGGGTTAGAGGGTTAGGCTGGGCATCAGTCTGGGTAGAATGCTCTTTGGAGGGTTGGTATAGACTCAATGGGCCAAATGATGCTGCTTCCACACTGTAGGGATTCTACGGTTTGGTAACTATGTGCATATTTTCTGAATGCAGTTTGAAGGCACTTTAAGGGCAGTACTCACAATGAAATCACAGTTTCTAGAACTGGGTGTTTGTCACAGCGGGTAGTCCAAAGCAGCGTTGAAAACACCATGGGATATGAGGATAGTGCAGGAAAGTCTATGATCAGCCATGATCCCATTGGATAGCAGAACAGGCATGAGGGGCTGAATAGCTTGTTCCTGCTCCTACTTCATATGTTCACCTCGTGATTGGAACAGAATCCCCAAAATCAAAAGATAAATTGGCTGCATGCTCACTGTCCCACCTCCTGGGTCAGTCTGATATGCATCTTTTAATGTCTCATGAAACAGTACCTTTCCTATCTCCTCTTTCACCTGAAGGCCCACTGATGACTCCCACTGGTCGTAGAGTCATAAAGATCTACATTGCAGACAAAATCCCTTCGGCTCATCTGCATCAGCATCAGCCAAAAACAATCACCTCTCTAATTGAAACAAAAATGAAAGATGCTGTAAATCAGGAACAAAAACAGAAGTTGCTGGAAAAGCTCAGCTGGTCTGGCAGCATCTGTGAAGAAAAAGTCAGTTAACGTTTCAGGTCCAGTGACCCTTCCTCAGACCCGAAACGTTAACTCTGATTTTTTCTTCACAGATGCTGCCAGACCTCTTGAGCTTTTCCAGCAACTTCTGTTTTTCTTACTAATCTAATCCCATTTTCCAGCAATTGGTCCATAGCTCTGTATGCTTTGGTATCTTAGCACACATCTAAATATTTCTTAAATAATACGGGGGGTGCTCTGCCTCCTGTGACCTTACTGACAGCGAGCTCCAGATTCTCACCAGCCTCTGGGTGGAAAAGCTTTCCCTCACATCTTAAATCTGTGCTAGTGACCCAGCAGAATGTGATCCAACCGATCAACCTTCTTCTGGCAGCTGGGGTACTGTGCTATTCCACTGTGGAGGGCATCACAGCAGAGGCAGATCCTGTCCTCAACTGACAGCGACACATTTGCAATTGCAACTGACGAGTCCTTGCTTAATGAGCAGAAGCAGGGATCTGGACTTTTCTTTAAGAGAGTTGTCTGAAGCTGGCTTCATTGTTCCTCAAACCAAGCAAAGGCAGTGAAGATGATGAGTGTAGTTTGGCTCTTCTCTTTCTGATATCACATCAGGCAAAGGCTTTCCCCATTGGTCACTGAACAGCCCATAATTTATTTCCTTAATGATTGTGAAGCTAAATATCATCTATTATTATCCCCATTTATTGACTGAAAAGCACTTAAAGGTGTCAGGTGGTATGAAAAATGCTTTATAATTGCACGTCTTTCTGTTTTTATTGAAATTGTTTTATCCCAGAAGAATTTCCAGCCGTAGGATGGCATGTATTTTGGAAAAAGGGGGCTAATCAACCTCGTGAAATTGGCCCAATAACCCAGATTGTGGAGGCTTCAGCATGTCTGAAAAGCTAACAGGAGCTTCTTTTCTGCGTTACCTTCAGCCCAAGTGAGGGAGCTTCACCTACGTTCTGATCATAGAATCCCTAGTGTGGAAGCAGGCCATTCAGCCCATTGAGTCTACACTGAGACTCTGAAGAGCATCCCACCTAGATCCTCCTCATCCGTATAACCCTGTATATCCCATGGCTAATCCACCCAGCCTGCACACCTTTGGACTGCGGGAGGAAACCAGAGCATCTGAGTGAAACCCACGCTGACACGGGGAGAAAGTGCAAACTCCACACAGACAGTGGCCCGAGGATGGAATGGAACCTGGGTCCCTGGGCACTGTGAGGTAGCAGTGCTAGCCACTGAGCCTGCATACTGCCTCATGCCCCAGTGTAATGTACAATCTAATCTTCAATCTGGGAAAAGAAATGAACATCTGGAGCCAAAATTCTTGATTATGACCCAAAATCTGATCTTTCCGTTTTTATACAGTTGTGCCTTGAGGAGCATTTCTTTTTTCAGTCACATTCCTCGGGGTAGTTACATGATGAATATGAGGAATGCTGAAGTTGGTTACATTAAGAGATCTGATTAAGGTGATGCAGCACTGATTTGGGGCATTTTACTGACGTACCCTTTGAGCCATCATTCCTACCACCTCTTTTTTCTGGAATTGATGGTATGTTTATTGACCGAAGAACAAATAGTTGAGAAGTTTCTGATTTGAAAGGGAGATATTAGCTTTTAAATGCTGGTAAGACAAGTTGAGCTGGCTGCTATGAATGTGTACAGCACAACGTTCCTGATTTCATAGTTTTCATTTTGTGAAGAGGCTTCCATTGTATTTTTTTAGGCCACATGCCGAAAAGGTTGGTTCATTTGGAGTACAGAGAAGATAACTGGACAAGTTATTTTTTAAAATGTCACTGTGGGAGATATATACTGGAAAGCAAATTACTTAGTAAGTGAGATAACAAGCTGTGGAACTGGGTGAACACAGCAGGCCAAGCAGCATCAGAGGAGCAGGAAAGCTGTTGTTTCGGGTCATTCAAAAATGATTTCATTTCTGAAGGATCTCGACCCAAAATAACAAAGTGTGAAGCTGGATGAACACGGCAGGCCAAGCAGCATCATTCCTTAGATGACACGTCCATCCTGGGTCTCCTGCAGTGCCATAATGATGCCACCCGAAGGTTGCAGGAACAGCAACTCAAATTCCGCTTGGGAACCCTGCGGCTCAATGGTATCAATGTGGACTTCACCAGCTTCAAAAATCTCCCCTTCCCCCACTGCATCCCAAAACCAGCCCAGCTCGTCCCCTCCCCCCACTGCATCCCAAAACCAGCCCAGCTCGTCCCCGCCTCCCTAACCTGTTCTTCCTCTCACCTATCCACTCCTCCCACCTCAAGCCACACCTCCATTTCCGACCTACTAACCTCATCCCACCTCCTTGACCTGTCCGTCTTCCCTGGACTGACCTACCCCCTCCCTACCTCCCCACCTATACACTCCTCTCCACCTATCTTCTCCTCTATTCATCTTCGATCCGCCTCACGCGCTCTCCCTATTTATTTCAGAACCCTCTCCCCATCCCCCTCTCTGATGAAGGGTCTAGGTCCGAAACGTCAGCTTTTGTGCTCCTAAGATGCTGCTGAGCTGCTGTGTTCACCCAGCTTCACACTTTGTTATCTTGGATTCTCCAGCATCTGCAGTTCCCATTATCTCGACCCAAAATGCCAGTTTTCCTGCTCTTCTGATGCTGCTTGGCCTGCTGTGTTCATCCAGCTCTACACATTGTTATCTCAGATTCTCCAGCATTGGCAGTTCCTACTATCTCTCTTACCTCAGTACCTACTCGACATGCTGGAAGTCACATGTCTGTGTTCTTGGCTGTCAAGAGTGTGGCTATTTGAATGAATAAAACAATGAACTGTGAATGCTGGAGACCTGAAACTAACAAAAATAGTAACTCAGCCGTTCTGGCAGCATCTGTGCAGCAAAAAGACAGTTCACTTTTTCAGTCCAGTGACTTTTTGCCAGAACCGAAGGCAGCTGGGAATTGGTAATACTTCTGCTGATAAAGGGGTGAAGGGTGGGGGTTGGGGTTGGTGGCGGAGGAGTGAGACAGATAGATGGAGACAGTGCCTTGAAATAGGGAGAGAGGAAGAAAAGAACTGGACAAGAGGATTGTTGAAGGTTAACCAGGAAAGTAGGACTGACAATGGGGATTGCGGGCAGTTGAAAATGGGTTGTCTGTGCTGAGAGTGACACATACAGGACAGGATCTGGAATCATGGGGGTGAGTAACATCAATGGAGTGAAGTGATCACACTCGGAAATTGAGGGCAGATGTATGGGGAATAGAACAGGCATGGCTGACGGCACTGCTGCCCATGGGGAATTCTCCTCTGAGGGAAAAGGTCGTGCCTAAGGCTTCCCTCTTCCCTCATACAACAATGATAGGGTCCCCCTTGTCCTCGCTTTACACCCCATCATCCTCAACATTCAAGGATAAGCAGACAAGCATAACTTCGACCTCCAGTGGGATTTACGTCCCCTCCCTTCTCAGCCTTCCGCAAGGACCATTCACTCTGGGACACCCTGGTCCACTCTTCCCCAATCCCATCAGCTCCCTGCACCCCCATGGTACCTTTCCATGCAATCGGAGAAAGTGCAACACTCAGTACATTTCTCCCCTCCCTCTTCCTTCCGAGGACCCAGACACACCTTCCAGGCGAAGCTAACACTTAGCTGCACTTCAACCAATCTAGTCTGTTGTATTCACTGCTCACAATGCAACCTCATCAATACTGGGGAGACAAAGCACAGACGGAGCACCCGCTTTGCAGAACACCAGCGTTCTGTCTGTAATAACAATCCCAAGCTCCCAGTTACTTGCCACTTCAACACACCACCATGTTTCCATGCCAACATTTCTGGCTCAGGCCTGCTGCAGTGCCCCAATGCCAGCTGGAGGACCAACACCTTGTCTTCCACCTGGGGCACCTTACAGCTTTCAAATCTCAACATTGGGTTTAACAATTTTGAAGCATGACTCTGTCTCTCTCTGTCTGTCTGCTTTCCTTTTCTCTGTCTCTCTCAGTCTCACCTCACCCACACCCCTCAATACTGCACCATACCCATAAATGCTACCATTTCTGAGCTGGTTTCAGTTCTGACAAAGTGCTACTGGACCCAAAACCTTAGCTGTTCTTTTTTTCTTTCCACAGATGCTGCCAGACCCACTGAGCTTCTCCAACATTTTCTGGTTTTGTTTGTATGGCTCTTCATGAATGTTTTGAGTTCACTTGTGGTGTAGCCTGTACAGAGATAAGACATCCAGTTCAGCCTTTGCCCCTTTCTGAAAGGCTTCTTGAGGATCCCACTTGAGAAATGAGGAAACAAAACAGCTATTCTCCCTAAACAACATCCTGAACAAAGTACATCTGAAGAGATCTCAGAAAGACAGCTGAATGTAAATAGTGACAACTGTAAGTGAGCAATCTATATGTTTATTCACTGATAATTGACAACTACTCAGGCCAAAGCTTTTGTTTTCCAACGTTAATCTCTGCAGAGAACATTTCCTTGTTCTTTTCTTTATCTTGTGAACATGTGTGTGCATGTGCATGTGTATGAATGTCTGCTTGTGCTTGTCTGCATGTGTGCTTGTGCATGTATATATGTGTACATGTGCTTGTTCATGCACACATGTGCGTCTATGTATGTTGGGGTTACTTGATATTTCAAACTGCATGTTCACCAGTTTTGATTCATTGTTGAATAAGCCTGATTATAATCAATCAATAATTTTGTTTAATAAAGCAGCTTTATTGATGGATCTAATATAGAGAAATTAAATAATCAGCCGTGCCAGTTAACTGTGTGAAACATTTAAACACATTTGATGGGATTAAAGGGAAACATTGCTCTCATGTCACTTAATCATAACAATACATTGAAGTTTAGTGAATCAAACCAAGAATCTTATGCAAAACCTTTACAAATCATTGCAGTCAGTGCTGGCTTCCTTTAATTCAGAAGGGTTTCAGAGTTCGAGACAATATACGGAGGGAGTTTGCTACAGTTACACTAAGGATGAAAGATTTTGGTTGTACAGAGCGATGGTGGAAATTGGGGTTAGCAGGGAGATTTAACGCAGTTATTCCAAATTCTGAAGGGTTTTGAAGAGCAGGCTATTCCAGAAGTGTTAGCAAGCAGAAGTCATTATTTTAAGTTAATTGGCAAAGGAGCAGGAAGGTGATGAAATTTATTTTTTTTAAGCAGCAAGTTATGATAAATTTTGAGGGCACTCCCCAAAGGCTGGAGGGTTTAGATTCAGTGGTAACATTGAGAAGGAAATTGAGTACCGCCTTGGGAAGGCTTGTAAAAGAGAAAATGTTACAGTCAATATTAAAGACACTATAGCAGTGAATTTACAAAGTTCAAGACAATCTGGCAGAATTGACATGGTTTTGAGAAAAGGAAAACATCTTTAATTAGACATCTGGATTTCTTTGAAGAAGTGACATGCTGTGGATAAAGGAGAACTGTTGGATATAGGTACGTGATTTCCAGATGACATTTAATAAGGTACTGCATCAAAGGTTTTTGCAGAAAAAGAAGCTCCTGGCGTAGGGGATATCATCGCGATATGGGCAGAAAATTGGCTAGCTAACAGAAAACAGAGGGTAGGCATAAATGTGTGATTTTCTTGTTGGAAACAAATTGTATGTTACAGGGATCAGTGCTCAGACCTCAACTTATTACAATTTATATACATGACTTAGATGAAAGTATCAAAGGTACAGGGGTTAAATTTTCTGATGACACAAGATAGGGAAGCAAGTGACTTGTGCAGAGAACATTAGGAGGCCTCAATGTAAGATAGATAGTTGAGTGAGTGGATAAAGATCTGGCAAACATGGGATAATGTAAAATTGTTCAGCTTACCAGGGAAGTTAAAAAGAAGCATATCATCTAAATGATGAGAAATTGCAGAGGGACCTGGGTGTACTGGTGTCTCATAGAATCCAAATAGTGTGGAAACAGATCCTTCAGCCCAACACATCCACAATGACCCTCGGAGCATCCCATCCAGACACATCCCCCTCTACACTACGGGCAATTTAGCATGGCCAATCCACCTAGCCTGCACATCTTTGGACTGTGGGAGGAGAGTGACGCAGACACGGGGAGAATGTGCAAGCTCCACTGGGACAGTGGCCCAAGGGTGGAATCAAATCCCGGAGCAGTGAGGCAGCAGTGCTAACCACTGAGCCACCATGCCACCCATGAATTGCAAATGGTTAGTATGCAGGGGCAGCGTGTATTTAGGAAGGTTGCTGGAATGTTATATTTATTGCAAAGAGAATTGAATACAAATGTAAGGAGGTTATACTTCAGTTACACAAGGCATTAGTAAGCGCACATCTAGAGAATTATGTCTAGAATCGGTCTCTGTATTTCGGGGTGGAATCAAATACATCGGAAGCAGTTCAGAGAAGGTTCATTAGATTAATATTTGGAACGGGTGTGTTGCCTTATGAGGAAAAGTTTGATTGGCTATGCTCATATCTGCTGAGTAACAGAATATTTAGAGATAACTTGAATAAACAAATGAGATTCTGAGGGTCTTGACAGCATAAATGTGTAAAGGCTGTTTCTTCTTATTGGAGATTCTAGAAACAGACGTCACAGTTTTGAAAAAAAAATTCACCCATTTAAGAGAGAGATGCGAAGATTTTTTTCTCATATGTGGTTGTGATTCTTTCAGACTCGATTCCTCAAAAGGTGGTAGAGCAAAGTCTTTGAATCTCTTCAAGACAGAGGTATGTATATTTTTGAGTCTTTGAGACTTGAATCCTCAAAAGGAAGGGTCCTGGGGAGTGTTGCTGAATAAACAGACCTTAGGTTATAGATTCATAGTCCTTTGAAAGTGGAGTCACTGGTGGACAGGGTAGAGAAGAAGGTGTTTGGTATGCTTGTCTTTACTGGTCAGTGCATTGAGTAAAGGAGTTGGGGTGTCATATTGTGGCTGTACAGGACATTGGTTAGGCCACTTTTGGAATACTGCATTCAGTTCTGGTCTCCCTGCTATAGGAAGGATGTTGTTAAACTCAAAAGGGTGCAGGAACTATTTACAAGGATGTTACCAGGGCGGGAGGGCTTGAGCTATAGGGAGACGCTGAATAGGCTGGGGCTATTTTCCCTGGAGCATCGGAGGCTGAGGGCTGGCCTTGTAGACGTTTATAAAATCATGAGGGGCATGGATAGGGTCATTGTCCAAGGTCATTTTCCCAGGATAGGGGAGTCTAAAACTAAAGGGCATGGGTTTAAGGTGGAGAGACGAAAGATTCAGAAGAGACCTAAAGGGAAATATTTTCATGTACAGGGTGGTGCATGTTTGGAATGAGCTGCCAGAGGAAGTGGTGGAGGCCGGTAAAATTACAACTTTTAAAAGGCATCTGGATGGGCACATATATAAGAATGGGCTAGAGGGATATGAGTCAAATGCTGGAAAATGGGACCAGAATATCTGAACGGCATAGAGGAGTTGGACCCTGCAGGACGGCTCTAATACTGTATGACTCTATGAGGTGGTAGAGCAGAGTCTTTGGATCTCTTTATGACAGAGGTCTGTATTTTTGAAAAGTAAGGGGGAGTGAAAAGTTATCATAGATAGACAGGAACATGGAGTAATCAGATCAGCCATAATCTTAAACCACAAAGCAGTTTTGATGTGCCAAGTCTCTCAGGATAGGAAAGCCCAGTCATGCATGGAGGCTAGGGGTTTGATTGGCACTGATGTATTTTTTGTATATTTTATTTTCCGTTATTCTTATGGGGTGTGGCATGGACAGCAGTTATTACCCTTGAACTGAGTGGCTTGCTTAGGCCATTTCGGAGGGCAGTTAAGGGACATTGCTGTGGGTCTGGAGTCACAAAAAGGCCAGACCCAGTAAGCAGATTTCCTTCTCGAAAGAGCGAATCAGCTCTTTTATAAGAATCATTACATCACTCGTGATAATAAAATGTGAGGCTGGATGAACACAGCAGGCCCAGCAACATCTCAGGAGCACAAAAGCTGACGTTTCGGGCCTAGACCCTTCATCAGAGAGGGGGATGGGGAGAGGGTTCTGGAATAAATAGGGAGAGAGGGGGAGGCGGACCGAAGATGGAGAGAAAAGAAGATAGGTGAAGAGAGTATGGGTGGGGAGGTAGGGAGGGGATAGGTCAGTCCAGGGAAGACGGACAGGTCAAGGAGGTGGGATGAGGTTAGTAGGTAGGAGATGGAGGTGCGGCTTGGGGTGGGAGGAAGGGATGGGTGAGAGGAAGAACAGGTTAGGGAGGCAGAGACAGGCTGGACTGGTTTTGGGATGCAATGGGTGGAGGGGAAGAGCTGGGCTGGTTGTGTGGTGCAGTGGGGGGAGGGGACGAACTGGGCTGGTTTTGGGATGCGGTGGAGGAAGGGGAGATTTTGAAGCTGGTGAAGTCCACATTGATACCATTGGGCTGCAGGGTTCCCAAGTGGAATATGAGTTGCTGTTCCTGGAACCCTCGGGTGGCATCATTGTGGCACTGCAGGAGGCCCATGATGGACATGTTATCTAAAGAATGGGAGGGGGAGTGGAAATGGTTTGCGACTGGGAGGTGCAGTTGTTTGTTGCGAACCGAGTGGAGGTGTTCTGCAAAGCGGTCCCCAAGCCTCCGCTTGGTTTCCCCAATGTAGAGGAAGCCACACCGGGTACAGTGGATGCAGTATACCACATTGGCAGATGTGCAGGTGAACCTCTGCTTAATGTGGAATGTCATCTTGGGGCCTAGGATAGGGGTGAGGGAGGAGGTGTGGGGGCAAGTGCAGCATTTCCAGCGGTCCCCCACTGCACCACACAACCAGCCCAGCTCTTTCCCTCCACCTACTGCTTCCCAAAACCAGTCCAACCTGTCTCTGCCTCCCTTACCTGTTCTTCCTCTCACCCATCCCTTCCTCCCACCCCAAGCCGCACCTCCATCTCCTACCTACTAACCTCATCCCACCTCCTTGACCTGTCCATCTTCCCTGGACTGACCTATCCCCTCCCTACCTCCCCACCTATACTCTCTCCACCTATCTTCTTTTCTCTCCATCTTCGGTCCACCTCCCCCTCTCTCCCTATTTATTCCAGAACCCTCTCCCCATCCCCCTCTCTTATGAAGGGTCTAGGCCCGAAACATCAGCTTTTGTGCTCCTGAGATGCTGCTGGGCCTGCTGTGTTCATCCAGCCTCACATTTTATTATCTTGGATTCTCCAGCATCTGCAGTTCCCATTATCACATCACTCGTGATGTTTTGTTTTAAGTCAAATTTCACCACCTGTGGTATTCGGATTTGAAATCATTTGCTTGAAGTCATTCTTGTCCATCCAGGCACCTTCACCACCTTTCACGGCAACAATCCATGCAAGATGGTATGGGTTGGGTTCGACATTACAAAGTTGGATGCATATTGAGTTAGACATCTGGAGCTTCATGCACAGCTGTGCCCCAATAATGTGACATATCGGACTCGTTACAATATTACAAGCATAGCTGCCTGCAACACTGTATCAGGCTGATTGCCAACTCAATCTACAGCGAGGACGATCTTTTACACTCGAGCATCACATGTCATGATATCATCTGGCTGTCTTAAAGGTGTAGTGTCTTTCTTTGAAATCTGGGCAGTAATATTACAGTAACACCATCACACGCCCCACCCGATGAGTATAGCCTTCAAGTCAACTGCCCAGCTCCTTCTGCACAACGTTTGGACATCCGCTCAGAGCTCAAAGCTTAGTCAAAATTCTAAGTTGCTTTGAAAACCACACAGCGGGCTCTGATACTCTTGTAAACGAGCTCGATTTTAAAAATGCCAACGCGGTCGTTACAGGCTCGCTCATTTACCCCCCTGACACATTCTAGAGGGGCAAAGCTGTACAGAAAAGCAGTCGGAGAGAGCAAGGACTGCAGATGCTGGAGTCAGAGTCAATACAGCGCGGAGCTGGAGGAACAGGGTCTAGGCCCAGAACATTGACTTTCCTGTTCCTCTGATGCTGCCCTGACCCGCTGTGTTCCTCCAGCCCCACACTGTGTTGACTCCCACAGGAGGCAGTAGATTTGCACGTTTTTTTCAGTCATTTTTGCTTCGTAAGGGGCCGGTTTTGCAACTTGCAGAATGTGGAATGGAAGTCTATAAGTATATTGAGGACACGTCTACAGCTGACCACTCGGGGGTTCTAGCTGTTGTCGATTTTTCAGAGGCTATGCAACAAGCATCCTGCTGCGTCTGCCAGCAGTTACAGAGATTATCCTGCAGGAGGCGGTGCGCCGCCTGCAATGTCACACAACCATTTCCAGCGCAATTTACTTTTTTAGTTTCTTTTTCTCCCTTCGTCTCTGTCTTTCCTTTTATTTTGAGCAGCCTCTTGTTCTGACGTCTCACGACCAACACGGGGTGTGAAGAAATACGCCGTCGACGAAGCAGTCAGGGAGCGAGAGACAGAAAAAGGTAGAACAAGAGTTAACAGATACAAGAGCAGCGTGTAGATGTGAACGGGGGTGCTGGTCAATTTCTGCTTTGCTGAAACCTACAAACGGATCAGAATTCCGGAAAAAAATGCAAACTGCTCGCCCCTGCCAGACAACAGAAACAGGAAAGTTCGTGCTGTTTTCTCCAAGCGTGAATATGAATCTTTAAGAACCAACTGCAGGCATCCTTATTTATTTATTTATTGTTCTTCCCAAAATCTGCTGGGTTCGGACTGAAGAGAATTGGGAAACTCCCCTTCCACATGCTGGCGGTAAGATCGAAGGAAAGCCCAGCGGTGGAGCAACGTTGAACTTTTTTTCCCCCAATGCGGAGGATTCATCCGAAAAAGAGAGACTGTCTGTTGAACTAGCTGGGAGACGGTGAGTCTCTCTTTCTTTGGAACATGTGCGGTGTATTCAGATTGCTTGCTTTGTGTGCGATTGTAGTCAAAAGTGTAGTGTTTTGACTCAGGATGTAAATTGCAAACCATGACTGCAGCTCGTATGGGTTTTTAGAACTGACGGCTTTTTTGAGTGTAATGTGTGCTTAACGGCCCCTAATTTGGGATGCAAGGTGTTGTTTATGTGAGCTTGCTGCACAGCGGTGTGCTAACTGGTGGTTAAAGTATAGGACAAAAATATTTATTAACTCTACACATTGTTCTGGCATGGGGCTGCTGTGATATCAAATTGAAGCTGTTTTTAAAGGGCTATTTGTACACGTTGTGAAACATGTTCGATTATATATATTTAGGGAGTTTTATTCATTTCGAAAACTCTACGGTGTTAGGTTTTTTTTAAAGCTTGGAATGTGTTTTGGCAAGTTGGCTGTTCAGGAAGGAAGCGACTCGCGTTGAATGTTGACAGAATTCATTGCACGGTTATATGTGTTGGTCACTAGCAGGGGTTAAAATTCCCCTCTCAATCAAAAGTGACTGCCTTTTTATTTGGAAGGAATTGCGTGGTTAGTGCATCTGAAAGCAGCAGATTTCTGTAAGTATTAGCAGTTTTAAATAAAGTAGTTCTTTTGGAGGAAATGGGCATCCTTGACTTTTGCATTCTTCACTAATTGATCGCAAGGAATTTTTGATCAGGGCAAAGTTGGGTATAATTGGCCATAAGTAAAAACTTAACAATATTTAGGTTTACTTGGAATGTATTAAACAGCTTGTTTAATCATTAGATTTCTCAAATGACCTTTAATTGCATTTAAAAAATTTTTAATATAGTTTCATGGTGTATAAAATGTGGGATCTTTGAAATGGATAGGATGGCAGGAAATACATGAGGGAGCGAGGAATAGGAGTCTACCCTGATTGAATTGTTGAAGGTGTTGTGTAGAATATAAATACCAACATACATCAGTTGGGCCGAATAGCCTATTTCAATGCATTTCATGAAAAGCCATGCAAAAGTAGCTCCAATATGTACAAAATTCAGTGCTCAACTAACAATCTCCTTGCAGCAAACCTTATAATTGTCGTCACTGACATACTGAAAGTATTGAGCTACTTAAATCCTCTGCATTCTGCAAAAATTACATGAAAGCAACGTGATTCCCAAATTATTCAGTCTTTGCGGACAGTCTGATCATGAATGAGAACTTGTATCTACAGACAATAACAATAAAGTGCTGGTGCCCGTCATCTATTGAAATTGGTTATTTAGTAAACATTATTAGTGCTTTTCCTAGTAAACATCCTGGACATTTTAAAATAGCTCTACTATACAAATATACAGGGAACAAAGCATTGAACGGGAGTAAACATAACTGAGTGCTGAAGGAACAGGCTAAGTTTTCAATGCAGTGACACCATTGATGTGCTTTTAAATCAATATTGATTTTTTTTGCTTAGAGCTATTGGTGACTGATATGTCACATTGGCTTAAGTAATGCAACTGTGCAATCCGTTCAGTAATATATTATAAACAAATTGTGTTTAATTACATGTGGATGGAGGGCACTAATTGAGGTCTCATTTGAGCAGATATACAGAGACAAGCATGGAAGCTGGTTGAGTTTGGAGGTGTATGCTTGTAATGCTTCATACTGTAAATTAATGTTGCATTGTGTAAAGATTAGCTCCAGTACCATCCTTCGCCACTTGGCTAAATGAAGTTATTCTACTTGACACAATTTGGACTAATTTTCACTGTAGCTAGTCTTAGGAATTGGGGCAGAATGAGAGGAAGTTCAGCGGTAACGAATAACACTATTGTATCACTCTTAGAAGTGATTTACTTGGTCTTTGTCACACCATCTAACACTTTCTGCCAACAAGGCATGTTTGTAACAGCATTATGGTTAGGTGTTAATACATTATTTTTTCTTTAAACATCTTTTAACATAATGAAATTGTATTTTTTTTGATAATGCACTTGCCTATTTTAAATTGCATTGCATTTTCCCTTCCTCCCACCCAGATTACTAAAATAGAGCTTTGAATCCTGTCTTTGCGGACCTTGCCACACGAAGTTTGGCGATTGTGCTGCAATATTTCAACCCAAGAGATTGTGGTGTGGACAGGACTGTTTTTGTACCGTCAACTGGTGAGAGGACTAATGCATAACCTCAGTTAACCATCAGCGGTTTCAGAAGTGATCCTCTCTAAGTGCCTTCAACACGTTAGTACTTCATCTAGACTGAAGCGTCATTATGTTGATGAAAGAGTACAGGATCTGCATGCCTCTCACTGTGGAAGAGGTGAGTGATTTTCTTTGCTCGTTGTTTAGTCACCATTTTCTTTAAGAGTGCTGGAATGCATCCTTAAAGTCCCCCTGTGATTCAAATTGGAAACGTGAATTTGGAAGATAAAAATCTTCAAAATGCTCACTCTGCTTTGGAATTGAAAATGCTCAATTCTCGAAGTGGGTTGTTTGGAAATACATGACGTGCCTGGTTGCAATGTGACCCTTGGGAAGTGACTTCTGAACATTGTGTAAAGTGCACACTGCTCTCCCAAGTGCAGATACTTTCCAACAGCAGGAATATTGTAATTAGTCACATTCTCATGCAAGTGGGAAAGGTAATTATGCACTATCCTGCTATTAGTAGTAAAACGTAGAAAACAACCCATCTGTCTCTGTCCATCTAGAGCCAAGACTGTATGATAGTCATGTGTAAATACAGGTTGGACAATAAACCATTTCTGTGCTGTAAATTCTATGTGATTTTATCTAATATCTTCACCTTTTAAATTTTTGTATCACTTTCTTTGAAAAATGATGTTTTTGTTTTGGTTCTGTGATAGAAAGCTAGAGAGCTTAATAAGTGATTGAGCATCAAAGCATTTCTCATTTCAAGGAAGTTGTACTTTGTGCTGTAACCTCCCATTTTTAAAAGGAAATGTTCAATGTCTGGATGAAGCAAAACCTGATGAGAATGTGTGCATGAGTTTCAAGAATTATACTTCAATGTTGTCAGATACTTTTTTTAATGTTCTTCCATGTAAATATCAGGCAATGTGAAGCCCAGTGTTTGTGACAATCACAATTGCCATTTGTTCCCATGTGCTTGTTCAATGAGTGGGCCTCGTAGCCAGGCAGCAAATAGCCTTAATCCTGCATTTGAAGAACTATTTGTAACGTAGCATAGAACAAAGTAGGCAGTGTGCCTTGATAAGAATTGCAGCTTCATGTTTTTGACTCATTGCATTGCTGAACTTAACCAGGTTTCAAAATCTTCATAAGAAGCTGGTAAGAATTATGTACCTTCCACAGTTGCCTGGTAGGATTCAAATGATCTTGTAGAATTGCACCAAAGGGCTGAGTGGCCTCCTTCTGTTCCTGGAGAGTGGACACATTCCCTGGAGGATCACACTTTGTGTTGATAAATCCTTAAAAGTTAAAAGAATTTGAGTTTCCATGAGAGTGTGCCAAAGTTTGATCAGTTCACCTTGGGCAGTGTGCTTCCTAAAGGCTTACCAGCTTGTGGCAGCTTTCCCTGTTAATGAATTGATTTGGTAGGAGTGATCTAGAATGGAGAAGAAAGAAACCTTCTGCTGGTGCGCTTTGCTATGCAGGTTTATAATGAGTCAGTTTGCCTGGTGGTCATCAGTGAGGACTGCAGACTTGTCTAAGGATTGCAGCCTCTACACAGAGCGTTGCTGCCTTGGTTCTGACTTTTCCCTTGGCACCTGCTAGTGAGATGTGGTCCCTCAAGAGTCAGCATGGTGTGTCAGTGGTTAGTACTGCCACCTCACAGTGCCAGGGTTTGATTCCACCCTTGAGAGACTGCCTGTGTGGAGGTTGCATATTTTCCCCATGTCTGCATGGGTTTCCTCTGGTTTCCTCCCACAGTCCAAAGATATGCAGGTTAGGTGGACTGGCCGTGCAAAATTGCCCACAGTGTTCAGGGATGTACAGGCAACATGGAATAGTCATGGGGGAATGTAGGGCTATGGGGATAAGTAGGTAGCCTAAGCTCCGTCAGCAGTAGCTTTTCAAATCTCCCAGCCTCTATCATCGAGATCAGCAAGCACAGTAAATATAAGTGCGCACCAGCACCTACAAGTTCCCCTTCAAATCTCACACCATCCAGACTTGGAACTACAGTGTTATTTCAGGAAAATCCCTCCCCACCAGCATTGTGGGTGTTCCTGTACCGCATGGACTGTGGCGGTTCAAGGACGTAGCACACCTGTTTCTATTTCAAAAATATATTGTATTCATAAAAAAACTTTGTCAATATACTTTGAAACTAATGCTGTTCTGTTCTGTACAGTACCATACCACATGAAATAACAAACATTTGAGTTTGACTCTATCCCAACAAACCAAAGATATCTCTTATACATACAAAATTTTATTTACATGCATTGAGGTGTGGGAAGGTCCAATAACTGAACAGACCCTCAAATAACTTCAGTAGGAAGACTTCAGATTGTGGTCTTTCCTCACTGCACCTTGATAGCAGTTTTAAGGAATCAGCTCACCATCACGACTGAAGGGCAATCATATGTGGACAATAAATACTGGTCCAGCCAGCAAATTCCCCATACCGTGAAATCTTTTTAAAATTGCAGTTGCTGTTTCCTCTCTGGGAGAAGCCACTCACTTCCTGCTTGAGTTTTGGAAGGAAGTAGGAAGTGAGTGAATCCACAAAGGAGTATCAGAGTTGGCCCAGCAATGATTGGCTCTGCGATGTGGTCCAGCAAAGGATGAGCATTAATAATCAGAAAAGCATGAATGCAATTCATGTGACATTTGTGAAATCTAATTTTCATCAAAAAAGCATAGAATTAAAATGAAGATAATAAAGTGTGAAGCTGGATGAACGCAGCAGGCTAAGCAGCATCTCAGGAGCACAAAAGCTGACGTTTTGGGCCTAGACCCTTCAAAAGGGTCTAGGCCCGAAACATCAGCTTTTGTGCTCCTGAGATGCTGCTTGGCCTACTGTGTTCATCCAGCTCCACACTTTATTATCTTGGATTCTCCAGCATCTGCAGTTCCCATTATCACAGAATTAAAATGAATATGCCCTGGTGCATGAGATTGAAACTTGAGCCATGTAATTATTGTGGCGCAATTAAATTTACATCACAAAATATCACTTTGTGAGAGCTATTTATGTCTTCGCTCTATCAATCTGTTGACTATTTATTTACAATATGCGGTAAATCACTCAACTTGTTACACAATATGATTTGAATAACTGGTTACATGTTAATCTCTTACGGGATGATGTACCCCTCTTCCATTTCATGTTGCAAGTATTATTCTAATTTTAAATATGCATAATTAAAATTTAACACCTCCGCTGAGTTGTTTTATTTAAATGGTTCTCTGATTTTTTTTAAAGAACTCTTAGTAGCAATTTTTTCTTCCTCTCCCCTGATTATGTGTGTAATATCATCATGAAAATGATCGCAAGAAAACGTTGCACTTATATGGAGTTGACATTTCAGACTCAATGGGCTACTTCCACACTGTAGGGTCTCTATGATTCCAATACTTTTGATGATCCAGCATCCACTGATTACAGGGGAAGAGAATCCCAAAGAACATCCACTTTTTATGAGGGGGGTGGGGGTGGGAGAGAAAAAAGTCTTCCTCATCTCAGTTTTAAGTGAAAGACCCCTCATTTCTAAACTATGACTCCTAGATCTTGGTTCCCGCATGAAAGGAATCATTCTCCTCTCATCTGCCTTTTCAAGCCCCCTCACAATCTTTCATGTTTCAAAATTATTACTTCTTACTCTTATACACTCCAAACGATTATACACCCATTCTTTTCTGAAATGTCAAACCCGTTATCTCAGGAACAAAAACAAAAATTGTTGGGGAAATTTCAGCAGGTCTGGGAGTCTGTGGAGAGAATGCAGAGTTAACATTTCAGGTCCACTGACCCTTCTTCAGAAAGGTTTGTACCAAAGATTCATGTACAAGGACGCCCAGATCCCTCTGTCTCTCTGCATTCTGTCTTCATTTTAAATAATGTACTGCTTCTCTGCAGTGACTTCACAAAGCACTTTACAGCAAAGATTTTCTCAAGTCTTGTCACCGTTATAATGGAGAAAGTGTGGTGACCCACCTGCACACAGCAGGGTTATAGCAATGACCAGACAACCTGTTTTATTGATATTGAGGAATAAATATTGTCCTGAATAATCCTGCTTTTGTACAAAAGGGCACCGCGGTATCTTCACCATCATTTCAAGACAATGGCAGACTAGGACTCCTAAGCTGGAGTTCATCTGATCCATCTGTTTCTCTTCCTTTTTCTCTCTGTTTGCATGATTTTATCGTTTTCTTTTTACTTTCCATTCTTGGGCGGCATCGGCGATGTCCGGGGTCAAGGCTACCGTGGACTCGTGGCCTCAGCACAGAGCCAGATTCATAGCCTCAAAGCGAAGCCCCACATGGCCTGAGTTGGAAGGATTGTTATTCTGAAATCCTATTTCTCTATTTTTCTAATTTTTTTTCCTCAGAATTTTTAATTAAGAATCTGTACCTGGGTACCTTGATACCAAAAATGGCACCGTAACTTCCCACTGTATTCATGTGAGTGCATGCAACAATAAAGCTAATTCAATTCAAACCATAGAGAGTTGGTCAGGCTATCATTTTAAAATTTGATTTGACACATAGTACTTCCTCAGTATTGCGATGGGAAGCCTGACCATAGTTTTGATAAAGTTTCTGGAGGTGGGTTTGAACCTGCCACCTTGTGACTCAAGTAAGATTGCTACCAGCTGAGCCAAAGCTCTGCAGCCCCAAAGAGACCCAGGAAGCAAAAGCGTCTGCACTAATGTGGCACAGTCCCTCAGTGGTTAGCACTGCTGCTTCACAGCACAAGGGACCCAAGTTTAATTTCACCCTCGGGCAACTGTCTGTGTGGAGTTTGCACATTCTCTCTATGTCTGTGTGTGTCCTTGAAGTGATCCAGTTCCTTCCCCCAGTCCAAAGATGTACAAGCTTGGTGGATTAGCCGTGCTAAATTGCCCATAATGTCCTGGGATGTGCAGGCTAGGTGGGTTAACCATGGTAAGAGTATTAGGGAGGGGTGCAGTGGTGTGAGTGAGATGCTCTTCTTGGGGTTAGTGCCGACTCAAGGAGCTGAATGGCCTCTTTGTACATTCTATGAATGAAGAAACCTAGTACAAGCCCATGAACTAATTAAGCTGGGTATGTACAAAGTGCAGAGTCAGCAAAGTAGAAGTTAGCAGAGTTGAGAGGGAATGGTTGGTCAGACCAGGAAGGTGCAGGTATTGACAAGTGGGTGACTTCGCCTGTGGGTGGATGAACAGCAGCGGTGGAGAAACACAAGGGCTAACAGAGCCAGGGATTGGTGAGCACTTGGAGAAATGGCTGATTAGTGAATTTGTGATGATAGGACCTTGACAAGGGTCATCAGGCTCAGGGGAGCATGCCTTGAAAACACTGATGTTGGTGGTACAGGCATCATGGGTGCATTGGTCTCTTTTTGTGTGAGCTATGATGGCAAAGATAGAAAACATTTCTGCACAAAACATTACACCACAACAGTCATTGTGAAAACACATTCTGATAACGAGACATTGGGCAACTCTTCAGTTGTGTTGCATTAATAGCAAAAGCAAGATGCTAAGTGCAGTACTCCACGAGACACAGCAGCTTGCCCTAGCCTTGAATCTCTGCATGCCTGAGAGGATAATTAGTTATTCGGCTTTGTCCGCATTTCAGTTCTTCTGCTTGGCTGATTTGATTGTTTTGTGTGTTGCATCCAGTGCTAAGTTGTTGACACTGGCTAAAACCAACTGGTTTACTGCCAGTGCTGCCACCTCCTGTCCCCTAGTATTCCTGAGGCATTTGGATTCCTGCTTCCTCTCTTAAACCTGAGACTTTCTCTCGTAGCTGTGCAGCCTCTGAGAGGGCGATAATGTCCTTGCACTCCACGAGGAAGCTCTCTGTTCTTCAAGGGGAGGATCGGTGTGTGGGGAACGGAAATGATGAGGTGGGCAAGGGGAGAGAAATGCAGTGATGTGGTGGCAGTAATGTCCCTTGCCAATGTGTGGAATTTTCCCAGGTAACCACTCCTGGTGGTACCCTGTGGCATTTTCACTGCTGTTTTGTGGTGCTGTTGGTAGTAATTTGCTGACACTAACGCTCCTTTGTCTTGGGTCTATCTGGTGATTAATAGTGGAGCATACACCACCATGTTCCTTTGCCTTGAGCTCTAGGCACCTTCACAGGATGTTTCTGTTCATCTCACCATCCCTTCTGTGTGGAGCAAAACAAAACCCATTTCACAGCCCCTTTCAGTTTGAAAGAAGAATCAGACTGTGCTGAAAACATTAACTCTGTTTCTTTTGCTGCCACTCTTGCTGAGTTTCTCCAGCATTCCCAGTTTTTATTTCAGATTCCCAGCATCTACAGTATTTTGCTGCTATTGCAGTTTTAGGGTGTCTTTCTGTTTTGGACGATGGTTCTATCTGTTATGTGATTTTGAAGGAACACTCATGCTGTCTATAATAAAAGCTGTGTTGAGATTCTGCATGTCATTCATGGGATGTGGGCAGTGCTGTCCAGACTCAGAGGGCAGAGGAGAGTCAACCCACATTGCTGTGAGAAGGAGTCACGTGAAGGCCAGACTGAGTAAAGATAGCAGTTTCCTTCTGTAAGTGGATATTCCCCCTGACAATCGGCAACAGATTCATGATCATCATGAGCTCCTTAATTCCATATTGAATTCAGACACCATTATTTGCCATAAGCAAAAGTCAAACCCAAAGCTTTCCAGATTGAGTCTAATGGTAATACCAATAAGCCATCTCCTCTGCTCCAGACTTCCTAAATATCGTTGTGAGTCCACCATGGGGAGCCGATGGCCAATACAGACATTGACCTCTCGTTCACTGACCCACGCAAGTGGAAAGAGTAAATGGAAGAAAGAACGAAAACCGATCGATGAATTTTGGGAAGGATTGCTCCCCGGAGACTCATCAGAATCACCATAGCATTGATGTGAAATTGCAGAATTGATTTTAACTGCCACCAGCCTCAGTTAATGCAGATGCATTTCAGCGGAGCTCTAACTGATTTGAACTTGCCTCAACAGCAATGCTTTGGACTGAAGAATAGATTGACTTGGTGCGGTCTGTGAGGTGTGAGATTCTGCCTTCCTCTGAGAGGCAAGCGGCATTATCTCTCTGGCCTGTTGCTTTGCATCGACAAAACAGCTTCTGTTCTGCTGTGATTAGCTTTTCTTTATTGGCTGAAGCCAGTGCCTTGAGCTGGCTAGAAGCTTAAAGCAGTTGACACAGCAAAAGAGCAGTGTGGGGAAGCAAACAGTGTCTACAGATATGCACGTCATAAACTGGGAGGGTGTCTGAGGTTTTGTACAGGCCTAACTGTGTGCACAGAACTATTGTTCTAGTATGGTACGCTCAGCTTATTATTGATATTTTCAGTTACTGTCTGAGGTTTGCTCTCAACCAAAGTAATCAACTGTTGATCCTCGGTTAGAACTGTTTGAAGTAACCTATCACCTGTTTTACAAGGAGTTGAAGTCTGACTGCAGTAAGAAGCTGGCTTTTACACTCACGCTGTACTTTTATCGTGGAAGTATTTTTGTTGGAAAAAAAAACACACTTTTGTTCTGCTTGAATGACTCCCAAATGTGAAGCCTTGATATGGAAACAATGATCCTTGTTTTTGGCTCATCTTTGGATAGAACTAACACAAGAGACAGAAGATCTTAATTCTGCTCCCTCTCGCATTCATAGACAGAAATGGAAAGTTAAAGAGTGGGGGTGGGGGGTTGGGTGGTAAAAATCATTGTGTTGCCTTTCACTTCAAGATGTGTCTAGGCTGGGTCAGTGAGATGAATAATCGGTCTGTTGACTGGTTATAAAGTATTTGAGGAGAACATAAAATGTAGAACAACAGAGCATAGGAATAGGCCTTTTGGCCCATCATGATGCAGTTGTAAATTAATTCCATTTGCCTGTACATAGTCTGTATCCCTCCATTCCTTGCCTGATGAGAATCATTGAACATCTACAGTGCGGAAGCAGGCCATTCAGCCCATCGAGTCCAGACCTGTCCTCCAAAAAGCATCCCACCCAGACCCAACTCCTAGTGACCCTGCATTTCCCAAGGCTAATCCACCTCACCTACACATTAAAGGTAATTTGGAATGCCCAATTCACCTAATGTGGGCATCTTTCTACTGTGGGAGGAAACCAGAAGATACCCATGCAAACATGGATGGAACATGCAAACTCCACACAGATGGTCATCCAAGGTTGGAATTGAGCCCAGCTCCCTATACTGTGGAGCAGCAATGCTAAGCACTGAGCCACCATGCCACCTAGAAATGCCATTTGAATGTTACCATTGTATCTGCTTCTACAACCTCCCCGGCAGCATGGTCCAGATATCAATTATGTAAAAAAAAAACTTGCCTTGCACATCTCGTTTAAACTTTGCGACTCCTGCCTTAAATCTATGACCCCAGGTATTTGACATTTCCACCCTGGGCAAAGAACTCCAATGATCCCGCCTATCCATGTGCCTCGTAATATTATATCCCTCTACTAGGCCCCTCTCAGCCTCTGACACTCTAACAAGACTGATCTCGTTATCTTCTGATGCAGAATTGGGTTGGGGGCTTGAACGTGCGACCTTCTGACTCCCAAAGTAAGTATGACACCCTGGGGTAAAAAGGTACAGTAAGCGGTGTTTGAGAGTAGTTTCATTGCTGAAAATGATGGGCGGGAGCAGCCCATGTTTTGATAAACATTTAGCAATGTTGGTGATTGGTCACATTTTGTGTTCCGTTTCAGCTTTGCAGGAACCTGAACTCTGAAGTCTTGTCACCTGTTTTGAACCTGCATTTCCACACGGACTTGTGTTCTCAGCTACACTGGAGATGGTACTGAACACAATGTGACACTGATGAAAGAATATCTATGTAGGGAGGCTAATCTGTCTGTGTTTCCTCCCAGTTAATGAAAGAGGAAGCTTTAGCATTGGTGAATCTGAGGTTTAAATACTAAGCGTTTCAGCGCTGAGAGATAATTATCATTGTCTGTTTCACGATGAAATTACCTTTGAAAGTGGCAGCAGCACAGAACCGACTGAGTAGCTTTGAAATCTTGCTCAGTTGGGTCAACACTTCTGTGACATCTCTCCTTGCAATGGCTCAACTGTGCCCTGCTGTTTGACTGCACCATATCGCACTGCCCGAATGAACTGAGCTCAGTGTGTCATTTATGTCACTTCAGACGAAGGGTTTATCTGAGCTGTTGAAAGTTTTAACCCCTTGTTACAACTCCAGTAGCTCTTGGAGTCGGTTGTGAAAGGGTGCTGTCAAGGAGGGATCAGACACTATTTCTGCTGGTGAGTGAATTCGAGAATCGAGAGGGAGAGAGAGGACTGTAATCAGTGAGCATGTTTTTGGTGTGTGGAATAATAGAAATTGAGAATCCTCCTCCCCAACGCACACGTGATTGTTCAGTGTTAATTCTGAAAGGGATGAGCGCTGCTGGAGCATTGATTTGAGGTAAAACTCAAACTGGACAATGGTGATGGTGTAGTGGTGCTATCATTGGATTAGTACTGCAAAATTCCATGACTAATGTTTTGGGGCCATTGTTTCAAATCCCACCAAGGCAGAAGGCAAAATTTGAATTCAATAAGCTGGAGGAAGGATACTGTTAAGAGAGGTTTCGGAAGAGTTATGGAAGGTTTGAGTTACAAAGAAAGGCTGAGACATTTTTTTCGCTGGAAGTTGACAGGTGACTTTATAGAGGTTTATAAAATCATGACGATTAGATAGGGTTAATGCTGGGGGCTTTTTATTCCCCTAGGGTGGGGGTGTTTCAAAACCAGGAGACATTTTTAAGGTGGGGGGAGAAGGATTAAAAAAAACATATGGGGCAACTGTTTTTACAAAGCTGGTGGTTTGCTTATGGAATGAACTTCCAGAGGAAGTGGTGGATGCGTGCAGTTACAACATTTAAAAGGCACTTAGATAAGGACATGAATAGGAAATGTTTGGAGGAATGTGGACCAAGAGCAGGCAAGTGGGACAAGTTTAGTTTGGGATTATGTTCAGCATGGACTGGTTGGACTGAAGTGTCTGTTGAGTACTGAATGACTCTATCAAAAGGAGATCTTTAAAAAAAAACAAACCTAATAGTAATCATGTAGCCCGCGCCAATTTTATTGTTTAAAAACTCCGGTTGGTTCGGTAATGTTCCTTAGGGAAAGAAATCCATCATCCTTGCCTGGTCTGCCCTACATGTGACTCCAGACACACAGCAATATGGTTTCCACTCAACTGTCCTGCGAGCAATTAGGGATGGACAATAAATATTGGCCTGAACTTTTTTTAAAGAAAGAACAACGCCCTTATCAGGTTTTGGTCAGGCCTCTGATAGCGACAACAAGGGCTCGCCCCTCGGCAGGTTTGAATGTGGTAGGGTTGGGGGTTGCATGTGGCAGAAAGAAAAGAGGAACTTAAAAAGAAAATCCTGCAAAGGGTCTTCCTGCCACTTCCCCATCTACTCTTAAAATGCCTGGGGCTGGCTTCAGGGGCTTTGCCCTCCCCAAGTTCCTAAAATTAATTGCCTTACCTCCCAAGGGGCGATACCTACTTGTTGCAGGTGGCATTAGAGCATATGGCAAGGAGCCAGGGGCCAAGCCTGCAGATATGTAACAAAATAGGGGAAGGAGGGTAAAGTGTTTGAGCTCTGGGGAGAGGCTGGGGCAGTTCTCCCTGGAGTGTCAGAGGCTGAGGGGTGACCTTGTAGAGGTGTATAAAATCATGAGGGGCCAAATCGTAAGGTGAATACCCAATGTCTGTTTCTTATAGTAGCGCAGTCCAAAACTACAGGGATATAAGTTTACAGTGAGAGGACGAAGATATAGAACATAGAACATCGAACAATACAGCGCAGAACAGGCCCTTCGGCCCTCGATGTTGTGCTGAACTGTGAACTAAGCCCCTCCCCCTACACTATCCCATCATCATCCATATGCTTATCCAAGGACTGTTTAAATGCCCCTAATGTGGCTGAGTTAACTACATTGGTTATATAAAAGGAGCTTGGAGAAAGCCTTTACATGCAGAGGGTGGTGTGTGCGTGGAATGAGCTGCCAGAGTATGTTGTGGAGGCTGGTAGAATAACAACATTTAAGAGGCATTTTGGAGGTTACATGAATGGGAAGGGTTTAGACGTCTATGGGCCAAATGGTGGTAATTGGGACTGGATTAATTTAGAATATCTGGCTGGCATGGATGGGTTGGACCATACGATCTGTTTCTGTGCTGTATCATTCTATCACTCAATGAATGGGTCTGCAGTGTGGAGATCAGGTCTACTTATTTCCCTTTATCACCTTCTGTCATCTAACATTACTTGGCCCATGATATGTTAAGGGGAATGCTAACATTGGTAACATATCCTGAATTCATTATCTAAGACTTTATGGTAGAGTACTTAGAGAACAGTGGCAGTATCAGGCAGAGTCAGCATGGATTTATGAAGGGGCAATTATGTTTGACCAATCTTTTGGAATTCTATGAAGATGTAACAGGTAGAGTGGACAAGGGGGAGACAGTTGATGTGGTATATTTGGACTTTCAGAAAGAATTTGATACTGTGTCCTGTAAGAGATTATTAGGTAGCATTAAAGTGCATGGGATTGGGGGAAGTGTATTGCGATGATTAGAAAAGTGGTTGGCTGAGAGGAAACCAAAAGTAGGAATTAATGGGTCCTTTTCAAATTGGCAGGCAGTAACTGGTGGGGTGGCACTGGGATCGGTGCTAGGACCCCAACTGCTCACAATGTATATTATTGATTTGGATGAGTGAGCAAAATGTAACATCTCCAAGTTTGCAGTTGATACCAAGTTGGTTGGGAGGGTGAACTGTGACGAGGGTGCAGAGATCCTTCAGCATGATCTCGACAGGTTGGGTGAGAGGGCAGATCAATATGGTGTGGATGAACGTGAGGTTATTCACTTCGGAAGCAAAAACAGGAAGGCAGATTACTACCTGAATGGCTGTAAATTGGGAGAGGGGAGTGTGCAGTGGGATCTGGGTGTCCTTGTGCACCAGCCGCTGAAGGTAAGCATGCAGGGGCAGCGGGCGGTAAAGAAGGCAAATGGTATGTTGGCCTTCATTGTGAGAGGTTTCAAGTACAGAAGCAGGGATGTCTTCTGTGATTGTACAGGGCCTTGGTGAGACCACACCTGATGTAGTGTGTACAGTTTTGGTGTCCTTTTCTGAGGAAGGATGCTCAGGTTTACCAGGTTGATTCTGGAGATGGCGGGACTGACTTATGTGGAGAGATTGACTAGGTTGGGATTGTTTTTGCTGGAGTTCAGATGAATGAGGGGGCATCTCATGGACACTTCTCAAATCCCAACAGGACTGCACATGGTCAATGCAGGGAGCATATTCCTCATGGTGGGTGTGTCCAGAACGAGGGATCACAGTCTGAGGACTTGAGGTAGACGATTTAGGATAGCGATGAGGACGTATTTCTTTACTCAAGGAGCGGTGAGCCTGTGGAATTCATTACTGCAGGAAGTAGTTGATGCCAAAACATGGAGTGTATTGAAGAGGTGACTAGATGTAGCACTTGGGGTGAATCGGATCAAAGGTTATGACAAGAAAGCAGGAATAGGCTGTTGAGTTGGACAATCAACCATGATTGTGATGAATGGTGGAGCAGGCTCGTAGGGCTTCCTCCTGCTTATAACTTCTATGTTTTTATATTTCTATGTTCTGCTGATAGTATCCCACCGACTCCCTTTCACTTGATTTTGCCACTGCCAAAGGACTTTCCACTTTTGCATTTCGCTGGTCTCCCATGGAGATTTGGATAGCCAGAGCTCATTTTTTAATGCATCCTTTATTCGCTCCAATGTTTTTCCTGCACTCCTGGAATTTTTGGAAGGATTTGCTCAGTGCCCACTTTCTGACAAGTTAGCAGATGATACTCAATGTTATTTTGGAATTTACGTTATCCACTCGCGTAGCTAGGAATCCTATCGATAGGCAGAAATTCGGGTATGGACAGGTTTTTCATTGCGAAGACCAACAAAAATAAACAATAGATGTTGTGAGGAAAGTCCACTGTGAACCTAGGAAAGGTGAACCATTCATGAGCATTCGAGAGCTCTGAATGACCAAGGGCCCACAGCTCAAAACCATCCCAATTCCACCTTAATCTCCATTTCAGTTAGTGTTGTCAGTAGGATGCAATATTGGCTCACTTTTTTGTGGCATCATTTTCAGCTGGTCCAAATGATCTGCACTCAGAACTGATGGGCCACAGATCCAGTAACATAATGGATCCAGTGAGATTTCTGAGCTCTTTAATCGACAACCAAAGTTACGATCGAAAGAGGCCTTGAGCGTTTTGCTTTCATTCACAGCTTTGAAGAATGTGTTAGATTGTACTTTGAATTGCATACCCTAATAGCGTTAGTCTCAACGAGAACAATTTTCCAATTTATGCAGCAGAGTGAGAATGTGCAGCTCTTACAGAGGCCATTCTAAATCTCCACCTCATCAGACCCAAAACGTTAACTCTGATTTCTGTTCACACAAATGCTGCCAGAACTTCTGTTTTTGTTTCTGGACAAATTGGATTGTTTTTGCTGGAGTGTCAAAAGGTGAGCATTGACCCAACAGCAATATATAAAGTTAAAGAAGACATGGATAGTTTTTCCCGGGGTGGTAATGGTCAAATGCTAAGGGCAAGCTTTTTTATAAATATACACAGAGCGTAGTAGGTGTCTGGAATGCGCTGCCAGAGGGAGTTGCAGAAACAGATATGATAGTAAAGTTCATGTGTCATTTAGACAGACACATGAACAGGCAGGGAGTAGAGAGGTATAGATCACGTACAGCATTTAAGAGGCATTCTAGATAGGTGCGTGAATAGGAAGGGTTTAGTGGGAGATGGGCCAAATGCTGGCAAATGGGACTGGATCTATAGAGGATATCAGGTTAGCATGGTTGAGTTAGACCGAAAGGTCTGTTTCTGTGCTGTACATCTCTATGACTCTCTGACTCTACATCAAAGTGGGAAAAATGGGCTCATATGCATGTAGAAGCTTGCATTGTTAAATGGTGTTCCAATCTAAGAAACCATTTTCATAAAGTCCCCTTCTGGGCAGCTTAGAATGAAGTGGTTAGGTGCTTTTGTGGTGCAGTGGTAATGCCTATACCTCTGAGCCAGGAGGCTGGGTTCAAGTTCTACCTGCCTCAGAGATGTGCAAACATATCCTCGGTGCAGGTTGATTAGAACATTTCTACATCAGGTAGACGGAAGATCAAGTGATAGCCTGTCCCTCATCTCAGAGCCAGAATACCAAGCTTCAAGTCCCACCTACTTCAGAAATGTGTTTCACATTTGAGGAAGTTGATAGAAAGAAAAAAATCTACAATTATATGGTTCAGTGTACTATAAAACCCCTACACTTGGAATAAAATCCAGGGCGTAAATTACATCTTTTCGGCCAGGATATGCTGTCAAGTGATCTTTGCACACATACTGCTGGTGTGAAAATCATAGGGATTAATTACCTTTACGTCAGTCTATCACTTGTACTGGTTGTCATCGCGATACTTATAATGTACATTTGCAAAGCTAAGGTTTATTTACCATACCTTGTAGGATTTGTCATTTGTATTCTGTCTGACAACATTTTTGGGATGGTGAATTTGGCACTTCAGAAATTTGTACAGACGGCAGTTTTGTAAAAAAACTCATTTCATTTCAAGTTTCCACCATCCTTTATTTCATTTTGTATGAGTGTCAGGTAATATTTTAAGCTGCCAAGGTTTAGCACCCTGGGTGTTACTTTTCTGACTGACTCACCGTTTTCTGTGCTAATTGCCTATAGTATTCGGCACAAAGAGACTGCCTTGACAACACATTGCTCTGGATTGTATAAGACTGACTATCTTGACAACAGAATCTCTTCTTAAAAACTGCTTAATGTTAGAACATTAACTGCAAGCAAGGGAGCAAAGAAATCTGATGGACTGAATAATGTTGTGCCCAGTAACAGCATTTCTGATAGGTTTGGAATTGCAATTTTGCAGGAAGGAGCTACTTTCACAGTTCTGATAGACTGTATTGATGATGGCTTCCAGTTTAATAATGAGCATCATGTTTGAGTTTTTTTTAAGTTGTTCATTGGATGTGGGTATCACTGGCAGACTAATATTTATTGTGCACTCCTAATTACCCCGGAGAAGATTGTGATGAGCTGCCATCTTGAATTGCTTGGGGTATATGGACAACTATATTACTACTGGGGAGGGAGTTCCAGGACACTTAACCTGCTGATAGTGAAAGAACAGTGATAATTCCAAGTCAGGATGGTGTGTGGCTTAGATGGGCTCTTGTAGCAGGTAGTGTTCCATGTACCTGCTGCCCTTGTTCTTCATAAATGAAGCCCGTGACTAATTGTTCAAATTTGTGAGAGTGGGAGTGGGAGTGTGTGTGTGTGTGTGTGTGTGTGTGTGTGTGTGTGTGTGTGTGTGTGTAAAATAACATAAGACTACATACAAACAGAAAACCAAATGCAAGATATAAAGTTTGTCTGTTGCTGTGGGTCTTTAATAAGGTGATTCTGTACTTACCAAACATAGTCAATTATAATGTTTATGCTAGTTGCCAATTACAGCTCAAGAAGGAATTCGAATGATATGGGTTCATACTGCACCTTTGGAGACTTGAGCACAAAATCTCACAGCTGACCCTCCAGTGTACTGCTGAGAGAATGCTGCACTTTTGGGATGCTAACTTTCAGATTGGATGTTAACCCTATGCGACTTCTGTCACAGACTCACTAGATCCCACTGCATTGTTCCCAGAAGAGCAGAGAATTCTCTGGAATCAAAACTCCTGGAGCTGTGGGTGTAAACACACCCCAAGGTAAAGTGTTGGCAAGTGGGACTAGTGCAAATTTAGTGGTTTAATTGTGTAGATTGGATGGGCTGAAGGCCCTCCTATTTAATATGATTCTATCTCTGCAGTTCACCTTGTCAAGAGCAATTAGAAGTAGGCTATGTTTATTGGCCGAGCGAGCAATGTAAAGGTATAAAAATGCCATTTTGCCAGCGATTAGTTCACCCGCAGTATGTATCCCCCACCCACTGATGATCTGGCAGCTTAATTCTGCGCTGTTTGTGGAACTTTGTGTGTAAATTGTCTGTGTTTCCCCGCATTGTGTCGCAACAGTTACTGTTGTAACGTAAATTTGTTTAAGGGTCTCATCTTAAAATACTGCCCATCACTATCCACTCTGAGACAGAATATGATGGATAATCCCATGACTGTCAGTAGAATACAGCAGCAGCCTTCCATGTCAGATGTGTCAGTGTAGCCTCCCACTTAATATTATCTGTGTCTGGCCTCATCTTCAAATAAAGACGTTATATTAGTGCTTTGCCAGTTGCTATGACCAGACACTAGATGAGGTCACCCCATTTGTTCTGGTTTCAAATGGGTTACCGCAAACTGTTATGTACCCTGGTGATGAAGGAGGAACAGGCTACTCTTCTTCATTCTTCAGTCCAAAAACTCAGTTAATTTCCAGAAGATTTATTTGAAAAAAAGTTGCAAGAACTGCGCATGCTGGAGTCAGAGATAACACAGTATGGAGTTGATTTGAAAAGAATCTGTTTCTCCCATCTATCCGCTCCTCCCGCCTCACTGACCAATCCCCGTAACTCCCGACCTGCGCTCACCTGTCACCATCCCATCTATCTTCCCGGCCCCACCCCTCCTCTCTCTATTTCTGAGCTCCCGTCCCCTTCCCCTATTTCTGAAGAAGGGTCCAGACCCAAAACATCAGCTTTCCTCCTCCTCTGATGCTGCCTGGCCTGCTGTGTTCCTCCAGCTCCACACTGTGTTATCTCTGACTCCAGCATCGGCAGTTCTTAATATCTCTGGTTCTTTGTCAATACCTTTCTCCCAGACAACATGAACTTGCATTTCAAAAGGAGCCAATTTAACCAGTCTTTCTTGAATTAACAAAAAAGTGAGTTGTTAATTAGTAACAGATTAAATACTAATCCCCTGTTCTCCCATGTTCCCCCACTTACCCCTTATGCCTCACCTTCCCTGCGCTCTTTGTTCCCCGTTCTCCATAATTTCTCCCTTCCTCCTTATACCCCATCCTCACCGATTTGCCCACTTTAACCTGTGCCCCTTTCCCCTGCACCTCTTGCCCTGTGTCTGTTGCCCCTGTCTCCCCCTCTCCTGTCCCTGTCTCTTTCTCTTTCTCTCTTGCATAGACTCACACATTAGAAATTTGGTAGATCAATAATGATGAACGTAAGAGAAATCACACAGATCGGCCTCTGAGTTTTTCATGAAAAGCAGAGTAGACAATACTATGAGGATTGTTGGGTTAGGCCAGTGTCATTGATGTTGGCAGATGAATAGTCGGTTATTGAGATACTTAGTTTTGTCGGCAAATTGACGCCCCTTTGTCCTAGTTCCTCCTTCAACTGGTTTGTAACAGTGGAGCGTGGGCTCTAACCTTCTTTTACCTGTGTTGCATGGGTGCTTACAGGCTGTTCTCAAGCTGTAGCTTCCACAACAGCCTAATAATAACACAGTCTAACTAACATTGAAACTTTATTTTAGCACCTCTTTTGCCTAATCTTGGTAGAAGACATTTCAAAAATGTCTGTGAAGAGGCTACTCTGTGCTGAGAAGGGTGGATGCAGGGAGGATAGTATTTAGCCCCCTCAATATCTCAAGTCACATGCGCACTGGTCCTCCACACACTTTTTTTTTGCCACCCGATCACTGAAAGTGTACCTGCTGTCATTTTGTCTCTGCAACAGACCTCTTTTTAAAAGTAACACATTATGAAATTAAAGTGTAAAAGTGGCTTTAGTACTTTAGGACTCTGACCAGTCGTTGTAATCCTTAGTTGGTACGTTTGTAACACAAAGAATGTAATACTGACAGAAGTATCATATTGGATGTCCTGACATTTAAAAACGATGCCAAATAAGTACATGTCTATTCTTAAGAAGAGTTAATGAAAGAGTTGAGAATATTCTAACTATTCAAAGTGGTTGCATGTGCGAACATAGGCAAAGGAATAAGCCATTGAAACCCATCAGTTTGTTCAGCTATTCAGTGGCTGACCTGTATCTTATCTCTGTCTGCCTGCAGTGGTTCCATCATGCTTCAAGTATTCTTGCTGAACAAGAATCTATCCAACTTGACTTTGAAATTTTCAATTGATTCTGAACTTCAGCAGCATGTGGAGAGTCCCAGATTTCTGCCATCCTTTTTTTTTGTGTCAAGGTGTCACAGCTGAACAGTCCAACTCTGATTTTAAGGCAGTACCCTGGTTCTGGACTCTACCCAGAGGAAATAGTTTCTGTGTACAGTATCACCCTGATTGTAATAAGATCTTTACCAAATCTTCTAAACTCGAGGGAATAGAAGCCCACTGCTTGCCAGCTGCGTTCAACACCTTAATCATTGTACCTTCCTGGTAGAGCTATTTGCAAAACTATTAAATTTTGTTCATGTCTTGTTTAGCTAACCTTTGAAATGATGAATGGGAGTTGTCAGGCTAGAAAAACCGTATGATGCCAGATGTAAGGATTGGCATGGAAATGAAAAAGGCAATGTGTTTTTTTTCCATCTGCGCATCATTGAAAACTAGATTGCTCAGTTCAAACGAGAGATCTTAAACAGGAAAGGTTTAATCAAAGAGTTCATTGGGAGTAACCAAGCAATCAACTTTGTTTTTCTTAAGTGCTTGAGGAATACTTCCTGTTTTTTGGAAAAATTCCACTGCTGTTAATATCCATAATGGAGCGGACTGCAAGTCTTTGTACATAATGGTTTTAGAATTCCTTTTCTTAATTTGCATTCTTTGTGGTTTTATCTGATCCCGGTTTCTCACTGCGACCCTGCTCTTTCTGATGTAATTCTCGAGTGTTTCCTACAATTTTCCAATGCCGTTTTTCCTGGATGCATTTGCTGGTTACTATTCTAGTCCATTGGATTGACGCACAGGGATGCTCCAGAGCTGGGAAATGAATTGTTCACTGTTGAATTGAAAAGACATTGTCATTAGCCATAGACTCATACAGCTCGGAATCAGACCCTTCTGTCAAATGAGTCCACGCTGACCATAATCCCAAACTGAGCTAGCCCAACCTGCCTGAATTTAGCCTATATCCCTACAACCATTTCTGATTCATGTACTTATCTAAATGCTCTTTTAAACATTGTAACTGTACTCACAACCACCACTTCCTCTGGAAGTTCATTCCACACACTGTGTGTAAAAGAAAAGCCCCTCATGCCTTTGTAAAATCTTTCTCCTCTCACCTTAAAAATATGCCCCTAGTCTTGATATACCCCCATTCTAGGGCAATGACACCTACCATTGACCCAAAGGTCACCTCTCAACCTCCTACCCTCCAGTGAAAATAATACTAGCCTCTTCAGCCTCTGCTTATAACTCAAACATTCCATTCCCGGCAACATCCTGGTGAATCTCTTCTGAACTCTCTCCAGCGTAGTAATGTCCTTCCGATGCCCTTTTCCTTAAGCTTGTTGGCTTTGATCTTGAGGCCGTGTTAACCCAATGGGAAATCCACAGGATTGATCAGATGCTAACTTTGCACCCTATCCCTTGTTGATGTCAACCTGGGGAGGAATGTGGGTATAAAATAAATTGTTCATCCAATTCTGGCTTGTTTTGCATTGAGAAAGTTTGATTAACATTGTCCCTGTGACCTCTCTGTGAATGTAACTGTGGACACTCTGGACTTCCCTTGAAAAATGGCATGGTTAGGAATATCGCCACAAAGCGCCGAACAAGCTAGCACATGAGATCTACTTTTATCAGCCGGAACATCTCTAACAAGCAGTCATCCTTTCAACAGGGCACTGAGGGCTTAGTGTTCTACAGAAGTGAAGTGGAAACTGTCTGGAGCGAGTTTCCTCCCAGCAAGGTACTTCCCCTAATATGCCATTGTTTTAAGTTATTTCTGTAATGTAAGGAACTGGGCGAGGATGTCATGTTCTTGAATAATCCAAATGATAATTATTATAACTGACTATTAAATGGTTGAGGAATCTTATGTTCAGATATGTATGACTGGGCTCTAATTCGGATATTATGTTATGACGTAGAAGCATGCTTACAGTAGAATGTCACGCTTCAAGTGATCTGAGGTAAGATGGAGTAGGTGACCTTTCTACCATTAGGTCATATGGTATGTTACAGGGCTGACATAAGCATGTTTCTTGAAGGCAAACTGAAATACTGATCATGAAACATAGCACAACAACGTGAACCAGTTTTGTGCTTGAAGACTGAAGAGCTAAATAGACTGAAAGCTCTTTTTGTGTTGCCACTCTTTATCTGTTCAGGAACAGTTGCTATATTCATTCTCCTCCTTGGCCAACGTGGAAAAGAGAATTGAGAATTAGGGATCACTATTTCAGAAAAAAGAAAGGTTTTGCCCATTTAAGACAGAGGTGAGGAGTTTTTTTCTTGAGTTGTGAGTATTGGAAACTCTCTTGCTCTACATATTTTGGGAGCAGAGTCTTTGACTAGTGTTAAGGCAGAAATGGATAGGTCCTTGATAAGTGAGGAGTGAAAGGCTTTAAGGGGTAGGTGGCAATGTGGCATGATCAGATCTACCGTGATCTTGTTGAATTATAGATGCCCTACAGAATGGAAACAAGCCTTTCAGCCCACTGAGTCCACACCAATCCTCTGAAGAGCATCCCACCCCATTCCTGTGGAATTCACGACCACAGAGAGTGGTTCAGGCAAAAACTTTGAATGTTTTCAAGGAAGCAATAAATTTTGTTGTGAAGGCTAAAGGATATGGGAGAAAACAGGAACAGATTACTGATTTGGATGATAGGCTATGATCGTATTGAAGGATGGAGCAGGTTCAAAGGGCTGAATGGCCTACTTCTGTTCTTATTTTCAATGTTTCTATGACTCCCTGTGGTTGTCCCTTTCATTTTCCGTGTATTGTTTAATTCTCGCATTACTTCAATGGACAGGGTTTAACTTCCTCACCATTCCCACATCTTCTTATCTCTTTCTTTCCCATTGGTCCCAATAACAATCAGTTAAATGCTGTACAGGGGTTAGAAAGAAAATTGATCAGTACTGACAATCGGAATTAACTTAAAAACCCTCCCATGGACTGGAATCCCTCTGTTTTCCATGCTCTGGAGAAGATTGACAGGAAACAATGGTTCAGTTTTCTTTGATGATGCAGAATTTCCGAATGTTTTGCCAATATGTTATTTTTTGCTACTTCTTTCCCTGGCTCAAGTGGCACACTGGGAGCTGTGTTCTCGATACTGTTTTCTCTACAGCCCTGTGACATGCCCATCGGCATACTACGTAACATTAGTCCATCCATGCTATCCTTCCGACATCCCAGATTTTCATTGTTTCAACATTTTAATGGTCTGAGTCGGTGTGTTGCCCTGGAATTCTGTATGTAAATGGCATTTCCACGCCTGGGTCAGTAAATTGCAAGTTTGTTTGTAACATCCGCCAATCATCACCATTGCAATTTCACCACACCTTAACATGAAACAGTACAGAGTGATTTTCAGCATTCAGTTCCCACTTCCTCCTACAAACCAAGGCTCGTCAGAATAGATTAGCTAAAGGCCAATTGTCTCAGATTTGACTAAGACCTACATATCTCCATTAAACCCGCCCCAGGTGATTAGTTCTCTTCCGATGATGCAGTCGTAACAAAAGATTTCAGTTGGAATTTATCCATTACTCCTTGTTTTGAGCTACACAATTTGCTGTCTCTTATTTTTATTTTCCTGGAGAATGTGACAAAATGTTTTCAGAATTGTCATCTCTCTGCCACAGCAACTTTCCACAAATTTTAATACTGTGATGTAAACTGTGAGCTTTATATATAAATTACAAATAAGTGATATTAAACATATTATATTTGGAATTTCCGGATCTTGCATTAATAACCTATGTGTTTTCTCAGTGGCCGAAGTTAATAGTTAACTTCTTAAGTGTAAAAAAGTTTTTAACTTTTTGAGGTCATCATGATTTCTTTTCAAACAGTTTTTCTGGCCTGGCTTTGGAGTGAATGGCTTTTTTTATGCACCACTAATGGACTTCTCTTTTGTTTAATTTGATTGTCATGTGGTCCAGTAAGGTAAATAATAGATTTTGATGTTCTGGAACTTCGGTCTAATTTAAGCTTAAGGGAAACACCCATCCTTTGGAGAAGGAGATTTTTTTTCTTTTCAGTTTTACTTTTGAGTTTTTGGCAGTCTTATGAAGTCTATGGGATAAGATGGCTGTGTAGACGAGTGGTCCTGAGAAGGGAAAGAAGTGATGAGCTAGATTGCCATGGAGTAACAAGTTGGTGTTAGTCCTAGACTGGAACTGTTGGGATAAAACCCTGAAGAGGTGACTTAAAGCTTAGTATGTTGACGCTCTGATATATAATAGCTCCATGAAAAAGCTAGCTGCAGTTCCAGTTTAAAAGTTGAAGTCTCAAATGACTTAAACCTACCGAGGTATTGGATACAGGGTCCCTGGTGTGATCCTACAAGGGGTGTTTTGTGTACTGTGCCAGGAGTTTATGTAGAAGTACCATGAAAAAGTTTTCAATTTGTGGAGTGTTTGATAATAATGGGATTATACTTCTACTGTTTGTTTAAAATACTTTGACTTTTTATTGTGAGTGCATTGTTTGGTTTATTCTATTATATCTTATTCTCTTTTGTTAATAAACTTTTATTGTAATGCTGCAGATTTTGCATTAATATGGTTGCATTCTAGCAAGGCAACACTTTGTTAAAACCAAAACAAATCAAAGCACGATCTGGTAATGACATCAGCTGGGATCATAACGAGGTGTAGTTTACAAGATTGTAGGTTCCAGACTCACTCCAGGACTTGGGCACAAAGATGAAGGCCAAAACTGCAGTGCTCTGGGAGTACCTGTAGCTGCTGCCTTTCAGATGTGATGTTAAGCCAAGGCTCTGATGTCCTCTCAAATGCATGCAAAATGCTCCAGATATAAATTCAAAGAAGAGCTGAGTGCTCCAAAAGCAGATAATAAAATGTGAGGCTGGATGAACACAGCAGGCCAAGCAGCATCTCAGGAGCACAAAAGCTGACGTTTCGGGCCTCGACCCTTCATTATCTCTGCTCCAAAAGCAGGTTATGTAAGCCCTGTCACATTACCTGTCTGTGGAATCTTGCCTTGTCTTACAGTATAAGAGTGACTGTATGTCACCAGCTATAAAGCACTTTGGTTTGTAGGTGCTAGCATCTGTTAAGTTATTCACAGTAGTGTGGCCTCTGTGTTCAGTGACTTGCTCGAAGCTGGTGGATTTTATTAATCTGGATAATTCAGTTATCTCCACTCAAGCCCCCGTCATGTTTTGGCAGAAATAATCAATGCATTAACTTTTTTTTCTATAATTCCAAGGCTAGAAAAGCATTCATTTTGGAAGCGCAACTTGTTACAGGGATTCACAGCATATGCTTTGATGGAATTTGAATGGGTGAAGTGATCAGAGATCAGAGATGAGGCGTTGCGGTGCCAACCTACGCCAGCTTGCGGCTGGGATAATTTGCTGGCATCATGTCTTTTCTGTGACTGGCCTGACGGGCCTCCTAGGTTTACAATCAGCAGAAGAAAACCCGGGGAGAGTCTTCTCTAGAATTTAAAAGGTTAGGAGGTGACCTGATCGAAGTCTTCAAGATATCAGCAGCAAAAGAGAAGGGAGATGAAGAGAAGCTATTTTCTCTTGCTGACAATTCTAGAACTAGGAGCCATCGTGTAACCGTTAGGGCTGGATCGTTCAGGAGAGATGTAAGGAAGCATTTCTACACACAAAGGGTGTTAGATGTTTGGAACTCTCCTCCACAGACAGCAGTGGATGCTGGATCAGTAGTTAACTTCAAATCAGAGATAGAAAAGTTTTTGTTTAAGTAAAGGCATCAAGGGACATGGGCCAAAGGCAGGTCTTTAGAGTTAGGCCACAGTTCAGCCATGATCTCAATGAATGGTGGAACTGACTCAATGGGCTGAATGGCCTCCTCCTGGTCCTATGTTCTGTGCCTTAGCGAGAAGAGGCTGTTGCATTTTATACGGTGGCAATCAGGTATGTGACACCGTAACTCAGAGTGTGAGGGGGCCTGCGTGGCAGGTCCGTTCTTCTCAAGGCCCTAAGCTGTTCTGTCTTTCCCCACCAAAGCCCCCTTGATCACATCATGTTGGGTGGAGCTAAAAACAGTCTCCACCGTTACCCCTTTTGGAACCGTTACTCTGTACCGTGTGCATGTTGATGAGATCGGAGCAGTGGAAGCAGAGGGTGAGCTTGACCCAGGCGAAGAAATCAAAAAGAGGAAGGACAGGTGAGTATGAAGGCTGCAGTGCCTTGAGACAGAGAATGAGGGGAGACAGGGAGGATGTTGACTCTGGCCTGGGTGGGGAAGGAACCCCCTAGAGTAGGTTTGGTTTATTGGGGATTGGGGATTCCTGGTCATTTTATCTGAACATTCTCCTGCCGTTCCCATTAAGAACCACTGGCTTCCTGCTTCAAGTGAGGTGAAGAGCCACTCCTTCAACTCCAGCTTCCTACCTTCCCTTGCATTCAATCAAATGAACAACACAAGGTTCTCCAGAGACCTTCCTGTGGACGCTGCCCATTTGACAATCTAAATAATAACGGTGCCGCGGTCTTTTGCAGAAAATAAGGTAGTTTTTCCACGCTGGTAGGTATTTGACTTGAGAACTCGAGACTTGTGTTCAAGGGCCAGTTTCCGTGCGTTGACAATGCGTTGCCCACGATGAGTAGCGATAATGAACTGAACTGACACCTTTCTACGTGTGGGCTTGTAAAACTCCATTCTGATTCTTACCGAACAAGAACCATTGGGAGCCCAGGCACTGAGCACATCTGCAACAACAACTGCCCCACATTTCAGCCTGCCGACCATAGGGTGCTAAAGCTGCTCACAAACATGTAGGTCAGAGTGTGCTCTCACTACTTAATAAGACTGGCTTTGTTGGAGCATTGCTCGAGAAGCGTAACATTTTACCGAATTGAAATTAACAGCAGCTCTCTCGGCTAATAGTCCTGTGGTTAGTGCTGCTTAGCAATATTACTTTTCAAATTGTTGAGAAGGCCTCTACTGGCTTTCCCCTGAAAACCTTTCCCATTAGTGACTGAACCGGCTTCCAGCCATTGAGTGTTATTTTTCTCTTGGCTATTGGTTATCATGACTGCATCCCAAAATGGTGACCGTCTCTTTACTTGGTTTCGTCGTTTTTAGTAGATAGTTGGCAAGGTGAGCTGCCAACTCATCCACTATTGAGGAAATGAGGTTTCAGCCTGGTCTCTGTTGCTTTGTGGACCGGTCCGTTTCCGGCCCATTTCCGAATGAAAGTAGGACACGCCAGATGCTTCCACAGTGTGGAGGCAAATGGGGATGGGATTTTGGGGGGGAAATTCTGGGAAACAGAACAAAGCTTCCTTTGTGAAGCCCAGGTGAGCTCTCCAAGTTGAAAACTGAGGAGCCTGACATGGAAGGTCTGCCTCGGTTGTTTGGTGATTTTAGGACCTGATGTACGCAAATAAGGCTGGGCACTGTTCAGTTGGGTGAGGGTTACTTGCGGCCTGTTTGTAAATCCCGGTGACTCCAGGCTGGTTAAGCCACTGTCTGCTGCCCCCTACCTGCCTGCATTCTACCAGGAATGTGTGAGCCAAATCCTTTCTCATTATCTGTGAGCAGCGTTTTGGGCCTGCTCATTCAGTTTGACTATGTGTGAAAATGGTGGTTCCACCTCAACTGTGCTGGGTTTTGGGTCCTTGTTTTAGAAAGGACGTGGAGGCATTCGAGAAAGCACAGAAGAGAACTACTATTTAAGGAAGAAGAGCATTAGCCACGTGGTTAGAGTAGAGGAGTGGGGGCTGTGCTGTTTGGAGGACAGTTGATGGAAACACTTAGAGTAAAGAGGAAGAAAGCATTCCAGTTGGCAAGAGCTTAGAGAAGTAGACAGACCCATTTGAGGTCATGGACAAAGAAAGTATCAGCTTTCTTAATGTGGTGAATGAGAGGAGCTGGAAGGCACTAGCTGAGACTGGTGGAGGCAGAATCAGCATGGCATTGCAAAAGGGATTCTGATAATGACCTGAAGAAAAGAAGTGATCAGGGCTGCAGGTATTGCGAGGTGAATGAGACTGGGTGAATTAGAATCATAGAACCCCTACAGTGTGGAAACCGGCCCTTCAGCCCAACAAACCCACACCGACCCTCAGATCATCCCACCCAGACCCATCCCCCTATACTTGCAGAAACACCAATGAGCTGAGTATCTTCCTTCTGTGCTGTGACCATTCTCTGGAGGTCACATGGCTCAGTAAGTAGGGCAGCGCGGTGGGTCACTAGTTAGCACTGCAGCCTCACAGCACCAGTGACCCAGGTTCGATTCCAGCCTGGGGTGATTGTCTGTCTGTGTGGAGTTTGCACATTCTCCCCGTGTCTGCGTGAGTTTCCTCTGGGTGCTCCAGTTTCCTCCCACAGCCTAAAGATGTGCAGGTTAGGCGAATTGGCCATGGTAAATTGCCCGTAGTGTTCAGGGGTATGTGTGTTATAGGGGGAGGTGTCTGGGTGGGATGCTCCAAGGGTTGGTGTGGACTTGTTGGGCCAAAGGGCCTGTTTCCCCACTCAGGATTCTATGATCTATGAAGTCGGATATCTACCTTTGAGCCAGAAGCTACAACCTCACATCCCACTCCAGGGCTTGATGGCCATGGAATGAGCTGTCAATAACAGGTTGTAGCAGGCTGAGGGCCATCACGTGATCCTCCAAACCTGTCATTAACCCCAGTACAGAAGTCAATCTGTGATGCTACCAAATAAACACATTCTGCAAAGTAGCAATACATCCATTAAAAATCTTCTCGACTTAGAAAAGCTCTCCATTCTAATGCACCTGAAGCTGAGGGACTGTGAGAGTTGGCTGGTCAGAAGCCCATTTACACAAGTGTAACACACTGAAGGAAAATAACTTAAGTCTACTGCTAACTTGTTAAAAGCTGAAAGGCTCTTCAAATGCAACACAACAGTAACAAACCCTTCACTATCTGTTACGCACATTGGAATGGTTTACAGCCATGAAAGGTGCTACATAAATGCCAGCTCTCAATCTCTCCAAGCAACCCAAGTTTTACGTGGGTGATAATTATTTCAGACGTCATTCTCGAAGTCCGAGGGTCTGTGGCTTGAGGAAGTCTGCTCCCCTCCATGATATTAATTCTTCAGTTGTGATGACATGAGTATAAAGAAGCAAGCAAAACCTGCAGATGCCTGGCAACCTGCGACAACAAAAGCTGAAGATGCTGGAAGCATCCTGTAGGTGAATCGGAGATGAATTGATGTGTCATCTTTCCTGACGTAAGTGGGATGAGAACTCACCATGGCACCAGTGCTGGCGAGTTTGCTTCCCATGGTGCCCCCTGAGTTGTAGCAATGTAAATGCACCAAAAAAAGATCACTTAATGGACTTGTGAATAATAAATTGTGTTCTACCTGGATGGAAAATACATTGGTTATTGCAGCAGGGGCAATTTTGCAAAGGCACTTTAAAGCTTCTCGACTAGTTTGTTTTTCACAAACCTTTCTGAAGAAAAGAAATCTTCTTTGTCATCAAATGAGTTAGAACTGCAGATTTTACGTACGGTTTTGGTCCCCTTACTTAGGAAAGGGTGCATTAGCACCGGAGACAGTTCAGAGAAGATTCACTGGATTTATTACAAAGATCAAAAGCTTGTCTTATGAGGAGAGACTGAGCAGTTTAGGCCTGTACTCACTGGAATGTAGAATAATGAGAGGAGGTCTCATTGCAGTTTGAGGTCCTGTGGAGGTAGAAAAGATGTTTCCCTGTGTCGGGCAAGCTGGAATGAGCGATCATAATTTTAGGATAAGAGGTGGCAAATTTAAAACAGAGGCATAGGGAATTAAAAGGTCCTGAGACTGTGATATTCACTACTTAAGAGTGTGATGGATGCTATGACATTGAGTAAACTTCAGGAGGAGAGAGACAAGTTTTTAATTAGTAATGGGCTAAGGAGTTATGGAGATCTGATCAACCATGATTGTATTAAATAGTGGAGCATGCTGCAGCAGCTGAACTGCCACCTCCTGCTCTCAGTTCTTCATGTTAAGCAGGTGAATTTAGCAGTGAAGACCTGTACCAAGAGGTTGTGAATCCAAATGGATTTCAGCCAACAGTTTCACTGGTCTGTATGTGCCGCACCGTCTCCATTTTGTGGCTCAGTGTCAAATTGTTGTCCAGTCGTTTTTCCTGTTAAAAGTACATTATGAACGAGAGTTATTGTCCTTATCAAGATGACCAGGATTGTCAGCAGATTCTCTTGCCTTCCTTTTAAATAATACCACAGGCTTGTCGATCATTCTTGTGAATGGGCAGACATGGTCCGGATTTAATGTTACTGTCCTGAAGGGCCGGCTAAGGCTTTTGGTTCCAATGGCCTGTCAACCCTGAACCTTCTCTGACTTTACTTCCTTTGGGGAAGCCATGCATTCAATGAAAGATGGGCAGAGCCTGATTCTGCTGATTGGTTCCTTAGGTCGGATTAAACCCTGTGAAATTCCAGCACTGATCATCACCAACTTAATAATCTTGGATGGGAATGTAAGATACTGTAAGAACTGCCTTTGCATGGAAATGAGAAACAAAGACAGATGCTGCTGGAAAATCTCAGCAGATCTCGCAGTGCCTGTGGTGAGACAGCAGAGTTAAGTCTTTGGGTCCAGTGACCCAAGTATGAATTGGCTCTGGAATTGGCGGTTCCTGTTTTTGTTCGATGTGAGCATGCCTGGCTCAACGATTTTGAGATATCGCTGTAAAACACATGGGGTCATTTTCTGAGACTGAAGATACATTGTGAAAGCAAATTGTTCTCGAGGTTGATCACTGGAAAACTGACAGAGTGAAAAGTTTAAGTCACCATAGTCCAACTCCATGAGAGAGAGAGAGAGATGCCTGGTGATGGTTTAACTTGATGGTCACCACCCTTTAGTTGAGAATTTGGGTCCTCTTGGTAACTTCAGCCAATACACGAATTGAACCCACACTGTTGGCACCACTCTGTATAGCCAATCAACTACCCAGCCACCTGAGCTAACCAACCCCATACTGTTTCTCAGATGACACATGAAATTTCAGTCAGGCCTGCCCTCGCAGGGGACTGCATTAGATTTCCAATTGCACTGTTTTGAAGATGAACTGGAGTTCTCCCTGGTCTCATTGGCGACATGGTAGCTCAGTGGTTAGCGCTGCTGTCGCACAGTGTCAGGGACCCAGGTTCGATTCCAGCCTTGGGTGACTGTCTGGATGGAGTTTCCATGTTCTCTCTGTGTCTGCTTGAGTTTCCTTCCACACCCCAAAGATTTTGGTGGATTGGCCATGCTAAATTGCCCATAGTGTCTAGGGATGAGCAGATTAGGTGGCTTAGCATAGGAAATGCAGGGATAAGGATGGGAGGGTGGGCATAAACTTGATGGGCTGAATGGCCTGCTTCTCCATTGTAAGGAATCTATGATCCTGGCTAATATTAATAGATGAATCAGCATTATGAAGTCAAGTCATGTGGCCACTGTGGCATTGTTGTTTAGCAGAAAATCTTCCATCATGCAGGCTACGTTGCAGTAGCAAGTACACTTCAAGAGAGGCATCATTGACTGGCAAGTGCTGTGAGACATTCACAACAATCTTGTTGGAGCGCGATGTTTCATTTATCCGTTCTTTGTTTGAAGCAGTTACACGCAATTAAAGGGCATATTTCCAGAACCGGAAATGATGATAGGCCCCAGCGAGGGGAACGTGAGATCAGGCTTTACAAGGACACAGGCAAGATATTGAAATAGTTGGGCTGTTGGAATTCAGCACAAACAAGTGTGAGATGATACATTTTATTTTGCTGTGGGATGAATGAGGAGAGGCAGTACTTTGTATGACTTGGCATTGCAAATGCCGGTCTAAAAGCTTTTCAATGTTATGAGGGTTTCTGTCTCTGCCATTCTGCCAGTGAGTGGCCACCATCGCTGTGCCAGGCCATATGCCACCAAACTGGTGCAAAGCTACCAGCATCATTATGTTTACTTGACTGAAGACACGGGGAGCAGCAGTGTGCTTTGGCAACTAGGGGAGCCCTTGTGAGGAGACTTGGAGTCTGCTGTAAGCCATTCCTAGCTATTGCCAGTTTTGGTTGCTAGTGGGTGTTTACTATAATCTGGGCATTGGATCTGGCAGATGTCATGAGATGTAATTGCAAGGCGCTGGTATGTGTGGCAAGTCAATTTTTAAACTAGCTCTCTGTGGCCTTGCTCCTGCTTATGTTTGCAACCTTCTTCAGCCCCGCAAGTGATTGAGAACCAAGAATATCTCCTGTGCATCCAACTTCACTCATCTGTTTACGCATGTCCTTCAGGGAAAGAAATCTGCTGTCTTTGCCTGGTATGGCCTACATGTGACTCCAGATCCACAGCAGCATGGTTGACTCTTAACTGCCCTCAGCAATGGCCCTAGTAAGCCATTCATTTCAAGGGTAATTAGGGATGGAAAACTGGCCTTGCTAATGACGCACTCACCCATGAAAGAAAAAGTGGGGGAAGAAGTATCTAAAATTGAGCCATTGTGTCGCCCTGTGTTTGGCACTACTGCCCCAGAGCGCCAGGGACCTGGGTTCGATTCCACTCTCGGGCGACTGTCTGTGTGGAGTTTGCACATTCTTCCCATGTCTGCATGGCTTTCCTCAGAGTGCACCAGTTTCCTCCCACAGTCCAAAGATGTGCAGGCTAGATGGATCGGCCGTGCTAAATATCCCATAGTGTTCAGGGATGCGTAGGTTAGGTGGGTTATAAGGGATGGGTCTGGGTGGGATGCTTTGAATCGGTGTGGACTTGTTGAGCTGAAGGGCCTGTTTCCACACTGTAGGGATTCGATGATGACGATTTGCCATCTCAGGTTAAAGGTATCATTGTGGGGGGATTGCAACAGTGGACAGATGTGCAATGAAAAGGACCTTAAGTGGACAAAAACAGTTTGCACATTCTGGGAGAGGGGAGCTGAGGTGCAGAAAGACCGGACTATACCCATAAAAAGCACATTGCTATGTAGACACCATGTAGCTCAAATAACCTTGAAAAACAAGCTAAAGGATATATAGCAACATGCTGTACTGTTAACATATGGATGTTACTTTGTGACTGACTGTGTGCCTTGAGTTCAACGCATTGCCAATGGGGCTATAGCTATTCCCTCTGCCTGCTGACTCTCAAGGCTGAATGAGGCATACAGAGCATCTGTCAGTGTTCAAAATGGACAAGTCAGCCTTTCATCCCATCTGCCAATGTGTAAATATTTCACAGAAGAAAACCTGAAAGAACCGCAGATACTGGAAATCAGAAACCAAAGCAGAAACTGCCAGAAAATCTAATCAGGCCTGGCAGCATCTGTGGAGAAAAAGCCAAGTTAACATTTCGGTTCCAGTGACCCTTCTTCAGAACTGATGGTAGCGAAGAAAAAGTTGTCTTTTATTGCAGAAGATAGGGTGGAGGTAAGGACACTTAGGTAAGGCACTCTGTCAAACCTACCGCTTTGACCAATCTCTGGTTCACCTGCTCTTTCGTTTCTTTAAGTGACAAATATTGTGTGGCATTGCTCCCTTGAATCACCTCTAGGAGGTGCTTGGCTACACCAAGGATGCCATCAACATACAAGTTGAGGTTATTCACCTCTCCTCTGCAACATCTTGTACTGTCACAATGAAGCAGTGGCTCACACAGAAATGGCTTCTTTCTGAATGAGTTGGAGGAAGCGAAGTCCTTGCTGGCATTTTAACCCATTCTCTAGCGTTTGGGTCTTGGCAAAAAATAAGTTGAGGGGCCAGATCTGAATGGATTGGAGACTGACAGTTTTTGATTGGCTATCGTTCCTGTGCTCCTGTCCTACATTGGCATTTGGCCAAATAGCATCTTTGTTTTAAAATTTTTCATCCTCGTTTACAAATACCTTTGTGGCTCACCTCTCCCAACCCACTGAGATATCTGTGTTCCTTTTAATTCTGGCCCGTAATCCATTTCTGACTGTAAATGCTGCACCATTGGTCGCTGTGCCTTCAGGTATCAATGCTCAGTATTTACCCCGTTGGAAGCTCTTCTTCATTTTTCTTTCTTTCAAGGCACTTCTTAAAACTTATTTGACCAAGTGGCTAGTCACCTGACTGAATAGCTCTATATATTTCTCAGCATTCTGTTTTGTGTTATGAAGTTGCTGTGTGACTACCTTGGGATGTTTCACTACATTACAGACCTCTTGTATATCCCCAGTTTGTAAATATAATTGGTTGTTCTACTTACAACAGATCTTGGCAGGAATATGCTTTGTGAACTCTCACTCCATGATGGTGTGCGAAGTGCAAGTCTGCAACAGTGGGTAGCACTAGATGTGGAGTTCCAGTACTGAAGACAACACTGCAATGTTTAGGAAGAATTATGTTCAAACGCTTTGTAAAACCTACAACATTAAAACCCAGCAGGAGGGAAATTGATTCGGTTTGGAAATTGAACCTGGGTGAGGGAAATGGGCACAGATCTGAAACATATACACCAGAAATAGACAATGCTATCAGTTTCCCCAAGCTCAGCAGTGCTTTCTTTTACTTTTAGAATTTTGTTCATAAATATATCAAGATGCAGTGCTACCTTTGCTGATATCCCCCCAGGATGGTTTCTGTCGCCAAGACAGCTGACACCCTGAGAAAGCTAATTTAAATTAATTTGCAAAACGCAAAGATGTGACGTTAACACACTCTGATGTTGCGGTCTGGAATGCTCTGCGTCGGGTGATGGTGGAGCAGGTTCAGTGGTAAGTTTCAACAGAGAATTGAATACACCCTGAAAATGGAAGACCTGCAAGAGTGTGGGGCAAAGAGCAGAAGTGCAGGGTGCACTTCGGAGGATTGGTTCAGATTCTGGGCCAAATGACCTCTTTCTGCACGATAGGGAATTCTAATCTATGGAGTTTGCCTTCCATTCACTCCATCTGAGTGAAATAACCTGTCCTCGTTATCAACTAACCCACCAGCTGCTCTGAACCTTAATTCCATTTACTTGACCTGGTTCCATAACCTTTCATGCCGTTGTCCAACAAAAATCTGTCCATTGGTATAGTTTTCCATTGCCACCTGAGTTGGAATTGAGCTCTCCATACATAGGTTACAATATCCTGCTTCTATCTTCTGCAATAGAGTAAATTTAGAAGAGTCTATCTTCTGATGTGAAGAGTGTTTATTTTATTTAATATAAAGGCTTAAATTCAACACTTTGTCCTGAGATTGCGCTGACCCCTTCAAAAAAAATAGCAAAACTGAAAGCTAACCGATGTGATTTGTCGATCATCGAGTTTCCGCGTGAGATGTCGTGAGACATAAGACACAGTTTGTCCTGGTCTCTGAGTTCACAGTTCGTCACTGACTGGGAGCACAATATCGGGAGAAACTGGCTGTGGCTTTAAGGTTTCAAGACAAACTTGCAAATGCATCATTTCAGCTGCCTTGAAACTTCACCCGCATTGTGATTCAGGAAACACCTTTGACACCATATCCTGTTCATAAGCGATGTTCAATGTTGTGACTGCGTCATGGAAACTCACATCAACCAGTGGCTCCGTGGATCATGTGATCTACAGTGGACCTGATGGTTATGCAAATTAGCCTAATTAATGGTGATGTGGTAAATTGACCACATGGTATGTACAATTTCATTCTATGCAGTCCCATCATGATTGCACAACATAGGGCCAGGAACGAATGGTTATTTCTGGCCTGTAGTCCCAGATGGTGTTTATCATCTATGTGTACTCAATGATGTTGGGGGAGGGAGTGTTGTAGGGGTAATACGACTAGACTGAGGCCCAGGCTGATTCTCTAGGAACATAAGTTCAAATCCCACGACAGCTGATGGGACTTAATTTCAATTAATAAAATCTGCAATGGTGTTACGCAGCAATCGTTGATCTTTTATTTGAGAAAAACCCATCTGGTTCATGCCTCCCCCTTTGTCAGAAGGAAAATCAATCCTTACCTAGTGGACTTGGCACTTTTTAGGTGTGGTTTACTCTTGATTGCCCTCTGGGGTAGTCCCTCAGTGCAAGGGTTAATGAGAATGGGCAATAAATGATGGCCCATCCAATGAGCCTGCATTCCATTTAAAAATAAAGTTTAAAGAAATTGTTCCCACATCTCAATATCTGTAGGAATATGGAGAGGCCATCCAGCCCTTTTTAACCTGTTCAGCCAGAAAGGTAGATTGGGACTTATTCAGTTCACAACTCCCATCTATCCACTTTGGCTCTGTAATCTCTAATACAGGTGCCGGTTTCAGACTGGGGTGAACAAGGTCAGAAGTCACGTGACACCAGGTTATAGACCAACAGGTTTATTTGAAGCCACAAGCTTTCGGAGCGCACTGTGAAAGCTTGTGTTTTCAAATAAACCTGTTGGACTATACCATCTTGTGTTGTGTGACTTCTGATCCGATACCCTCACCTAATTAAAAACTACCAGCCTTCAATTTTGACATTTTCAGTTCACATTGGCCATGACTGGGAGGAGGAGTTTCTGTTACATGCCACAGACTGGGGGAGAATGTTGGGAACAGTCTCTACACAACAACGATGGATCTCAGCTGGTGCTCCTTTCTAGGAGCTGGGAACTGATGGTAACCCAAGTAATTCTAAATAAATGAGCATTGTGTTCTGTCTGGACAAATATTTAAGATAATTAATGAGTTGTGACCTTTTGTAAGAGTGACTAATAAAGTACTTGACATGGTGCTGCGAATCTTAGTAATATAATTCTGGTAAAAATATGCAAAGCTTTAGGGTTTTGTGGTTCACATCCATTACTGTAAACACTGGGGTTGAGCCCATATTGTTTCCACAGGTAGGTCGGCTTGAACCGGGCTCAAAGGTTTAGATGATGGTTGAGCAGCTGTATGAATACATCAGACCTCACTCAAAATGGGACCCAGACGGAAGGCATACTTCTTGGATCTCAGCAGCTTAAGATCCCAAAGATCCAAAGACTTTGAGCAAGTGCATTGCATACCATGTGAACCATCTGTGACATTTTTATAGTCAATTGTAAAGCAAAGACAAGAAAAAAGAGACTTTCCCAAAAACAGCAAATGCTGCCAGTTCTGATGAAGGGTCACTGAACTCAGTGTTTAATTCTTTTTCTGTTTCCACAGATACTTTCAGAACTGCTGCGTTTCTCCATCAATTTCTGGTATTGTTCTAGATATTCAATATCAAGTGTTCTTTGTTTTTACTAGTCTTGCTAATTGATCTTTAAAAATCATTGCGGAAAACAGTTAGATGGGAGAATTATAAATAGGTAAATGATTGGCATATGCACATGTTACCCAGTTTTGCATAGTCAGCATCCTCCTTGATGTAATGTACATTATGGAATGCATGTTAACATTTGTGTGGAAACTGATAACTTCAAAAAAATTCAGACTGTCAGATAAAATCTGGCTTCAAATAAAATCTCCCCTTCTCAGTTGTCATGATTTCAGAATTTCACTGCGATAAACAGACTAAAAGCAGTATTGACTAAACACTTTTTGTCAGCACCTTGTCTTTTGGCCTACATAACTTTTCTTTTTAACTTCGAACACCAGAGAGACTTTTGGCTCCTCGCTTCTTTCACTTTTTTCTTTGCCCTCTCTCTTGCTCTCTTTGTGTGTATGTCTCTCTCTCTCTCTCTCTCTCTCTCTCTCTCGCATGCTCTCTCTCTCGCGCTGTCTCTCACACTCTCTCTCTCTCGCGCTGTCTCTCTCTCCCACTTCTCTCTCTCTCCCACCTCTTCTCTCTCTCCTCTTCTTCTCTCCACTTCTCCTTTTTCTGTCCTCTTCCCCCCCTTCCCCTCTCTCCTCTTTTTTCTCTCTCTCTCTCTCTCCTCTTTTTTCTCTCTTCTCTCTCGTCTCCTCTTCTCTCTCCTCTCCTATCCTCTCTCTTCTCCTCTCTCTCTCTCTCTCCAAAATGGCACCCCAGGGGAAGACATATCAGGGCACAGGGCAAAGTGTGAAATAATGGGAGAACCCACAATAAATGCAGGATTTGGTTGGCTGCCTTCCCTTAAGAGGATATCAAACCTACCCTCAAGCTGTCCATCAGCTCACTCCAGGGAAACCAGGTGTGAGTATCCGTTCCTGGCTTGATGACCCCTGGGAGTCTGGAATTCAGGTTCAGAGACCCATGGAATAAAAATCCTGTACCTGGTTCAGATTTACCCCAAAGAAGGCACTTCAACAAAGAGAAAAAGCAAATACTTAGCAGAAGGTGCACAAAATAATAACCCCAAATGGAGAGCTCTGATTAACGTTCCATTCTGTTTAGATATACTTTACAGGCTAGTTTGAATTTAATTGCCTTGTGAGGATTCTAGCATTACTGTGATTAAAGCATCATATCTAATGACTTGTGTTTTGTGCATTGGACCAGAGTTAAAAATGTACCCATTTTATTACAGTCTGCATTTCAATTAGTCTGAAGCGGTGATTAATAAGTTATAATTAAGTCATTTATTTTATTAACATATGGTGTTCGTAGGAGGCATCCCCATAAGTAAAACCAAATAACCTAATTACTTGGTAATTTTAACAATTGCAAGCATGGTGGAAACTGCTGATTTAATGTGGTTAATTTTTGCAAACCGAAATGGTGACCAAATAAATCTTGGCTCTTCAAGCAACTTCAATGTCTTTCTATGTTGTCCAAATTCCCTCACAAACAGTCCATACTGCTTTGTTGTTACAGTAACACCCTGACTTTGAATGGCTTCTCTTTATAGGGAGGAGTTTGGATATACGATAAAGTTTGTCACCCAGAGAGTGATGAGCCTGTGGAATTCTCTGCCGCAGGAAACATATTGAGGTCAAAACACTTGAGGATTAAAGGCATCAAAGCAGGATCAGGGAACCGAGCTGGACAATCAGCTGTGATCATATTGAATGATGGAGCAGGCTCGAAGTGCTGAATGGCCTAGTCCTGCTCCTATATTCTATGTTTCAGTGTCCAATTAGGGGAGGTGATGGCCTAATGATATTACCACTAGATTGTTAATCCAGAGATCTTAATGTTCTGGGGATCGGAGTTTGAATCCCGTCACAGCAGATGGTGTAATCTGAATTCCATTTTAAAAATCTGGACTTCAGAATCAAATGATGACCATGAATGTGTTGCCAGTTATTAGGGGGAGAAAAAAAGGTCTGGCTCATTAATGCCCTTTTGGGAAAGGAATGCCTTGTTCGACCTCCATGTGACTCCAGGCCCACAGCAATGTGTTTGACTCTTAATTGCCGACTGGGCAATTAGTTATGAGTAATAAATGCTGGCCCTGCCAGTGGTGCCCTCATCCTGAGAATGAATGAATTACCAGAAGGATGCAGACTGGGCAGATGGTGACACCAACCATGCATAAGGGAATTTGGCATCAGTACAGCCATTCTGATGCCCCATTTGTGCCCATTCTTCATTTCAAACAACTCAACACCTGCATCCAGCAACAGTGAGCGCTCCGCAGCAGCGCGATTTGAAATGATTGCCCAAGTAATGGCTGAGGTCTGTAGGAGGTGGAGCAGTTTGTTCGGAAGGACTTTGCTGTTAATTGTGCCGAAACCACCTGCTGCCAGATGTAGGCGCTCTAACCCTCGGACTAATTGCATGGACTCTCACACTGCACAGAGGTAACACGGGGCCCTTCTTTCCTCTCTGGTGGAATCAGGAGGTTACCATACAGTACAGAGACAAAGAATTTTTCTTTTTTTTTCTGAGGATTGTTCATCTTTCGAATTCTTTACCCCAGAGACCCAGTGGAAGATGAGCCATCGAATCTGCTTAAGGTTAAGTTAATGTTTCAGGTACAGTGACCCTTCTTCAGAACTGGACCTGAGATGTTAACTGATTTCACTCCATAGACACTGCCAGACCTGCTGAGCTTTCCCAGCAATTTCAGTTTTTGTTTCTGATTTCCAGCATCCACAGTTGCGGCCGTTTTTATTTAGTGGATCAGATTAATCTTTCTGACAATTGACAATAGTTTTGTGGTCACTAGGCTCTTAATTCCAGATTTCTTTTTTAATTGAATTCAAATTTGGCAGTGTGGAGGAGCAGAAGGATCTTGGGGTTCGTGTCCACAGTTCCCTGAAAGCTGCCACCCAGGTGGATAGAGTTGTTAAGAAAGTGTATGGTGTGTTAGCTTTCATTAATAGAAGGATCGAGTTCAAGAGCTGTGAAGTTATGCTCCAGCTATACAAAAGCCTGGTTTGGCCACATCTGGAGTATTGTGTCCAGTTCTGGTCGCCTCATTACAGGAAAGATGTGAAAGCGTTGGAAAAGGCTTAGAGGAGATTTACCAGGATGTTGCCTGAAATGGAGGAAAGGTCTTACGAGAAAAGGTTGAGAGAGTAGGGCTTTTCTCTTAAGAACGACGAAGGATGAGAGGTGACTTGATAGAGGTGTACAAAATGATCAAGGGGTATAGATAAAGTGGACAGCCAGAGACTTTTTCCTAGGGTGGAGGTAGCTATTACGAGGGGGCATAGTTTTAAAGTGAGTGGAGGTCAATATAGTGGAGACATCAGAGGTAGGTTCTTTACTCAGAGAGAGGAAGGGGTGTGGAATGCATTTTCGGAGAGGGTAGTGGAGTCGGCCTCATTAGGGGCATTTAAGCAGCTATTAGATAGGCATATGGATGACAGTTATAAGGTAGGGCTGGAGGTTAGATACACCTTTAGGATTAGGGTAAAAGTTCGGCACAACATTGTGGGCTGAAGGTACTGTGCTGGACTGTTCCAAGTTCTAATTCTGCCCAGAGAGAATTCAAACCCAGTTATCAGGATGAATAGTTGAGCGATAATACTCCCAAGACATGACCTCCCCAAGTTAATGTTGCCAATGCAGTACTGAGGGAGGGCTGCTCTGTTGGAGGTGTTACCTCTCAGATTTGGCTTTAAACCAATTAACATTACATTTTAAAATGTTAATTCTGCCCTTGTGGGCAGTAACAACAATCACATGGCACATGTTCGGAGGTGAGCAGATGAACTCCTATGTTCTGGTCAGAACATAGCCATTTAAAAACTTCACCAAAATCAATGATCACATTGTGGTTTGTGGAAGCTTGTTGTGCAGATTGGCAGATGTATTTCCTGTATTACAACATTGACTGCACCTCAAATAAATCCCAGTGACCGTAACATGTTTCTGGACACCCTGAATTTGTGAAAGTTGCCATATAAGAGCAAGACTTACTTATGAACACCAAAAGAACTGCGGATGCTGTAAATCAGGAACAAAAACAGAAGCTGCTCGAAAAGCTCAGCAGGTCTGGCAGCACCTGTGAAGAAAAAGAATCAGAGTTAATGTTTTGGGACCAGCGACCCTTCCTTCGGCAACCCTGTTCTGAGGAAGGGTCACTGGACCCGACACATTAACTCTGATTTTTCTTCAAAGATGCTGCAAGACCTGCTGAGCTTTTCCAGCGACTTCTGTTTCTGTTCAAGGCTTTCTTAGGTAATGCCAAGCCATCATGACACAGGTCATTGTGACTTAAGCTTATAATTCTGGCTTGCTCCAACAATCGGCAAGCTTAGTGATGCCCTCCTTGTCGCTTTTTCACCTTAAAATGAAGCACCGGCTTTTTTTTACTATTGTGAGCCCATGGGAATGATTGATCCTCTTCAACAGGATGCTCAAAGAGCTTGCATGTGATAATGGTTTGAAAGGTGAACAGATACAAGGGTGTTGACAGCTGGTGTTTCTGTAAGTACAGTATCATTTCGCTTCCCATCCTACTTTAGCCTGGGAAGCACAACACCTTGAAATAATGAAGTTACCTGTCCCTGAACTATGAGGGCAAGTAACCAAATATACAGTGTCTGAACACTTTCCATTTCAGATGTTAATTTTTGGCCCGTTTAACATGCAGAGACAGCTTAATGATGGAATCTGCCCAAACAAACTGCGTTATAACTTAGTGCATTTAATGCCATTCCTAAAAACAAACCAATTAAATCTCAGACACAAGTTCTAACAATCTTTTTAAGGCCATTGAATTTCAAAAGATTTATTCAAAATTTCCCCATGAGGTGTTTTTTATAAAATAAAAGCCATTATTTCAATTGAAGGCTTGAAACAAAGTGATGCCTTTCGCTCTGATGGTTTGCAGTCGTCACTAATCAAGCGCTGGTCTGATTTCAGCGCTAGCTGTGATTTGTCTTCAAGTCAAACGTTACATTTTAGTTGCTCCATCTGTCTAATTAAGCTTATTGCTATTCAATTTCTCTCTGATAAGCTTGTTTAAAATGGCTTAAATAGGTGCTGGAAATACTCAACAGGTGAGGCAGCAGGCTATGGGAAAGTCACAGAGTTAATGTTCCAGATCCTTGCCCTTCCATCAGAACTGTTCGTAGTGGTTAGCTGGTCGCAGTGCTAATGAGGCATTGTAAGGTAATGAGAAATGAGTAGTCAGACATGATGGGCATCGTTTCACCCTTGGATGTGCGTGGGGTCAGTGGCTTCATAACGTGTCCAACTATCTGCATGCAGTACCGAAGCTTGATCAGACTGAAACAACGTCTGCTTCCTCTCATACACGGGAGAAGCTGATACTAGGTGTGGAAATGTCAAAGCTCAAGGCCTTTGACCCCTTGCTTACTGGGGGTGAGGTGTTGTCAACTTTTCTATTGAACTTTTGACTTGCCCCAACTCTGTGTCAATGCTCCAAGCATTTAGGGCCGATGTGAGCAAAATATCTCTGGTTAAAATGGTTAAATGCATAACAACACAACAAACTAATGAAAGGCAACTAGCAGCTTCGGAAAATCAATTGGAAGGATTTCTCATCGGAACTTCAGCAGGAGAGCATTAAGATTGTGCATTAAGATTAACTCAAAAAGACAAGGTGCCTTCCTGAAAGCTAATGGAATGCAGGCCTTTATAGCTAGAGGGCTGGAATATAAGGATGCAGAAGTTATGCTACTGTTTTATAAAACCCTGGTTAGACCTCACTTGGAGTACTGTGAACAGATCTGGGCAACACACCTTAGGGAGGATGTATTAGCCTTGGAGGGAGTACAATGCAGGTTTACAAGAATGATACCTGGACTTTAGAGATTAAGTTATGAGGTGAGAGTACACAAATTAGGCTTGTTTTCTCTAGAATTTAAGAGCTTAATAATTCATCAGACCAAAGTCTTCAAGATATTAACAGGAAAAGTCAGGGTAGATAAAGATAAATTATTTCCACTGGTTACGGGTTCCCAAACTAAGGGGCATTGTCTGAGAATTAGGGCCAGACCATTCAGGAGAGATTTTAGGAAACACTTCTACAGACAAAGGGTGGTAGATAAAAGGCATAGAACCCCTGCAGTGTGGGAATAGGCCATTCAGCCCATACCACCCCTCCAAAGATCATCCCACCACACTACCCTATCCCTGTAACCCTGCATTCCCCATAGCTAATCCACCTAGCCTGCACATCCCTGGATGCTATGGGCGATTTAGCATGGCCAATCCACTTAATCTGTCCATTTTTTTGGACTGCAGGAGGAAACCATGGCACGGGGAGAACATGTAAACTCTACACAGCTGCCCAAGGCTGGAATCGAACCTGGCTGTCTGGTGCCATGAGACAGCGGTGCTCACCGCAGAACCACCACACCACCCCATATTTGGCACTGTCTTCCACAATGGGTAGTGGTTGCTGGATCAGTTGTCAACTTCAAATCTGAGATCGATACATTTTTGTTAAGCAAAAATATTAAGGGCTATGGGCCAAAGGCAGGCTGGTAGGGTTAGGCTGCAGATTGGCCTTAATCTGACTGATTACAGAACAGGCTGAGTGGCCTGTTCCTATTCCTACATCCACTGAAAGCACAGGTGGAGCATGTATTTGTATCACATAACTTGTCAGGAACACCAACATTCTGCCATCGTTGAAGATTGTTTGTTGAGATTCTTTTGGACTATGGTATCTGATTGTGGATATCACTAGATCCTTAATGCACCTCATCATTGAATCATTCCCAGATTATTTTGTCATCTATCTCAAAACAGCATGAAGTTACTTTCTCTTCAACCGGGTAACTTTGTTTCCACCCCCTTCTGTCTTTTCACCAATTCGACCTTTAACCTTAGCCAAGCTAAGGTTACTCTTTCATTCTCTGCACACAAGCAGCTCTGGTCCACGATATTCCCAGAGAGTTTGCAGCCTTATTCCTCAAACCCAGTGGGTCATTCACCACGCACTCACGAGTGAACCTGGCTGCTTTTAGGTACAATGCTTTGTACCACAGCTTAATGTCACTGCGCTAACAAGTGAATTACTGTGAAGCAGGCAAGCACTCTTGTCCTGTTAATTATTTTGATTAACAGCGAGTTGAGCAGCAGAACAATGCCTTCATTTTATCAAGCCAAGGCAGAATAATTGGCTGTCATCACTTGCTCTGGCAAACTGTCGCTGACTCAGTAACATGGTTGCAGTGCATCTTTGCTTACAAGAATGCTCTCAGCGCTATCTGAAACTCTAAATGGCAAAGTTTGATGATTTGTTTATTGCTGTTGCCTTGAGGGCAACAAAATGATCAATCCAATTTGCGCTATTGGTACAACAGGTTTACTGCAGCTTTATTTATCTCTGCCAAGCGACCATCCTCAAAGCAGCATCCAGATAATGCCCTGATACTCACGGGGTATTGAAAGGTAGCAACTGCTGAATATGTTTTAAATATGCTTTTACATTTCAAACATGTGTTCTCCTGATTGTAGGCTGATTTATTGCTGCTTTCAATTCTATGAGCAGCATAGGAGTAAAATTTGGATCGCTGAGATTGTTCCATGAGAGTAGCAGAGTATTATGCTGTAATGAATGCAAAGCTGCAGATTTCACTTGACAGTGTATTCCTGGAGTTAGTTGCAGGGAGAAAGATGTGTTCCTGGTGATGGGGACGACTATTCTTTTTGAATGTCATTCTCAAAAAGTTGTCACCGAAAAAGTGTTGCCCATTTCTAAACTGAAACAGCTGAGTCGCTGCGAGAAACACTGCATCGGACAAACAAGAAGGAAATTAACAACAAGAGTACACGAACACCAACTGGCTACAAAAAGTCACGACCGATACTCACTCATCTCAATCCACGTGGACAAGGAGAACTACGACTTCAACTGGGACAACACCAAGGTCCAGGGACAGGCTCGGCAGAGACAAGCATGAGAACTCCTGGAAGCATGGCACTCCACGAAGCATGCTATTAATAAACACATTGAACTCGACCCCATATACATTCCACTATGGAGGAAAACCGAAAGTGAGGCAATCCATCGCAGCAGACCCCAGAGTTCAAAAGCCAGGCGGGAAAACACATCGACGCTTCATCAGAGGCTGCACTGATGATGTTACCAAGCACGATAACGAAACTTCTGCGGAACAACAAACCAGCTCGGCGAGCCAACCAACCTTAACCCCCACAACCCGAGCCACAGATCTACTCCAAAACCTTTGAGCCACTGTGTGTTTGGCATTGCCAACTGTGAAGAGTCAGCCTCATAGACCAGACTGGGCAACCTGTCCCCTTGGTGCAACAGATCTAAAGAAAAATTAAACCTAACAGCTTCATTGTCGCTCCAATAGTACCAGTTTTCTTAGTTTGTTTTAATTTTTTTTCACTGAATTCACGTTCTCAAACTGGTTGAGGTATGCACCTTCCCCAGACTGTTTCCAGCACAGTAACATTCAGTTGTATGACTTGGCCTTGCTGCGTGAGAGAGAAAGAGCAAACAAACTACTAACATTTTCTCATGAATTGCTCACCAGTCTATGAGTTCACGTGTGTTTTAGCTCAAGGTTAGAAGACAGAAGAACTGACTTCTCAGGGGAAGGTCAGCAGGCAGCCTCCATGTTGATATGAACGACATAGCAATGAGGTCCTGCAAAAAGAGATCAGGGAGTTTGGTAGAAAGATGGAAAGTAGGAAGTCTAGGATTCTCCAGGGCTGGATGAACCTGTGCAATAAGAACAGGTTTCCCCGAAGCTGCAATATTGTTGGCAGGGATTAGAGGGATATGGATAAGATGCAGCCAGATGGGATTAGTTCAGAATGGCGTCATGGTTGGCACAGACGTGATGGGCTGAAGGGCCTGTTCGAGTGCTGTACTGTTCTGTGTTCCAAGGCTGTGTTTTTAAAGGAAGAACAAATTCTCTGAAGCTCTGAAATTATTTTGTGCTTCTATTATGGGAAAGATGTTTGCTATTTTCTGTTGAAAGAGGAATCATAAAAACATTCTTTAATCTGTGGTTGTGTATTTTTGCGACAAATTTCGTGTACAGTCAGAATCTTGCTGAAATGTTCCTGCAGTGGTCAATTTCTTACCCTTGAGAGCTGGTGTCTTTTAGGCTATCAGCCGCTCTGTTGAACAGTTCTATTATAGACTTTGTTGTGGAATGGGTGGCATCTTGGAAAGATCACTGCTGGGTTTGCGACCATTTTGTCTGTGCGGTGGGCGGCTTGCTGTTGGAATCAGTGTTTCTTTAAGGATGAGCAAATGAATTGGCCATTGTGTGTGAGCTGCTGTTGGTATCTTTGCAGAGTTGCAGTTTTGAAGAGTGTGTCTGTGTGTGTCTGTCTGTCTGTGTGTGTGTGTGGCCAGCTTTTGGAATAATGAGGAGAGCCTGGTAGAGTAAATGCGATATAGTTTATGATACCTTTGCAAATATTTACAGGTTGAGTCAAAGCTGTACATTACTTCAAGAGGGGTTTGAAGCCCATATCCCCTCAGTCTGTCCACACACACAATCCTGTTTTTCGCTGCAGCTGCCCCCCTTTCCAAACTCCTCATGACATCAGAGATAATGGGAACTGCAGATGCTGGAGAGTTCCAAGATAATAAAATGTGAGGCTGGATGAACACAGCAGGCCAAGCAGCATCTCAGGAGCACAAAAGCTGACGTTTCGGGCCTAGACCCTCTCTGATGAAGGGTCTAGGCCCGAAACGTCAGCTTTTGTGCTCCTGAGATGCTGCTTGGCCTGCTGTGTTCATCCAGCCTCACATTTTATTATCCTCATGACATCATCAGAGTGAATGAGACTTACTTACCTCCCACTATTAACCCTCTCTAATCCCTCTGAACTAGCCTGGTTGTTTTTGAATGAACCTCAGCACAGTCTTGTTTGCAAAGCTCCACACTTATTGAAGTGGAATTAGAGATATGAAACCACCCTTTTGTTTTGGAGAACAGAAGGTGACTGCTGCGATTTTAATGTGAAGTAATGTTCCTCGATGACTTTGTAAAATACATGCCTTCAGCCATTTCACAATGAGGGCAGAATTTCTCAACTGTGAAGCATGACACTTATTGTTGAAATTTAGAATCTTCTGAAGTAAATGTGCGTTTGCACCTCACAATTCTCAATTCCTTCTCAAACTTGTTCCCTTATCACCCGAAGATTATTTTCTGGGTGTATGTTGAGAACTGGGGAGGTCACCAGTGACTTCATATTAACAGAACACCCTGGCTACTATAGTTAATCCAATGCTGAGCCATATATCTGGGCAGCACAGTGGCTCAGTGGTTAACATTGCTGCCTCACAGCGCTAGGGGACCCGGGTTTGAATCCAGCCTTTGGTGACCTGTCTGTGTGGAGTTTGCACGTTCTCCCTGTATCCGTGAGAGTTTTCTCACACAGCTCAACAATGGGTTGGCTGTGCGAAATGCAGGGTTACAGTGATGGGATGGGTCTGGGAGGGCTGTCCTTTGAAGGGCCAGTGTTGGCTTGAATGGGCCAGAAAACCTGCTTCCATGCCTGGGATTCTATACATTTTTAAATATCCTCTTGAAACATAGTAACAGGAATAGGCCATCAAACCTGCTTTGCTATGCATCTAGATCATGGCTGCTCTGTATCTTAATTCCACATAAATCATTGGTTCCAAAACACATCAATCAGATTGCTTCTGGGCCAGCTAGCTAGTACAGACATGACGGGCTGAATAGCCTTCTTCTGTACTGTAAAAATCCGATCTGAAGTGAGGAAATGCTGTAATGGCACAGTGGCAGTGGCAGTGTCCTTACCTCTGAGCCAAGAGACCCATATTCACACCCAGAGGCATGTAACAGCATGTCTGAACAGGTTGATTCAGAAATAGCAACAAGCCCAGTTTAGTACAGCATTAGATTTCAGGGCATAAAGTCAAATTTTGCATATATCCTAAACTGTAATGATTACAAATGTTGCTCCAGTGGCAATTTTTGTACTTTTGGATTAATAAAGATATTAAGCTGTCAATTACTGATTAATTAGGCACCATTCCCTTGGCATGATATTCTAATTGGCCCAAACAGCAGAAGCATGTGCTGTACTAGTGAACCAAAGCTTGCAATGTCTTTGGCATATCTTTGATGTTGTATCGAAATGACTTGTTAAGTCAGTCACCTCTAAGCCCCTGCATTGGTCGAGTAGGGTCCAGCCTCTTTCACAGGTGATCATGAAACCCCACAAGATCATTCAGCATCTTCACGGCTTAATTTGGCAACCAGCATGTTTTGGTAAAGCTGCGGGCTGTGAACTCTCCTCCTTATTTAAAAGGAAATGCTTCAGCATGGAATTTCCCAGCGTACACGTGAAAGTGCGATCACGTGCATGTGAGGTAACCCTCTGAATTTGTCAGGCACACTGCCGCAGATGAATGCAAGCGATGCAAATCAGTTGCTCATCCCCTAAGCACATGGAATCTGACTCTGTGCTATGGCTGTCGCACCAGGGCAGGGAGTCGGCAAGCAGCAGTTCTAGTAGAGAGGGGAGAGACAGTCTATGGAGATAGTTAAACCATCGCCAGAGGAGAGAAGTGCCAAGAGTACGGGAAGTCTAATGCAAAACCTTTGAAAACACAGCAAGTCAGGCAGGAACTGAAGCCCCAGAAAAAGCTGCAAAAACTCAGCCAGCATCTGTGGAGAGAAAGCAAAGTTATCATTTTGTGTCTGGTGACCGGTCTGCAGAGCTGGCCAGGCAGAGCAAGTCAAGCAGCTTCTGTAAAGAGGGAACTTCTCAGATCAATGGTACTTCTTCTAAACTGATGAACCATTTGGTTAAATCCACCCTTGAACAATCCAATGCGACTGCTCTGTGGTAAAATGCTAAATGCAGAACCGTGATGTAGCGCTTTAAGTTAGTCACCACTGTGCCCCAAATGCCTGTAAAACTGGTCTCTCTAAAAGTACAGTGATGCTGAGGTCTGGAGAACACCAATGATTTACTAAGACAGCAGTTAGCGGTATCCTGGAAGCTGGTTATGCAGGTTTACAAGTCTTTATTCAGATTTATTTTAATAATGGTGCAAACACTTAACAAATACACCTGCAATTACCACTCAGCAAAGCTATCAACTTTCATCTGATACACTTCAAAAGGAGCTAATTTATTTTAAAAGATAACCTCCGTCAAAAGCTGGCTTGCATTTGAGTAAAGAAATGTTGGTCTTGTTGACCTCCAGTTCCATTCCTGATATGATTACATTCTTCAATGTGCACCTTCACCTGTTCTTTTTAACAACATGTTCAAGGGGAAAATCTGGCAAGATGGCGTCAGAGTAGAATGGTCCAATTGGAGCTCCTCTGCTTGCTAGTTCCTTTATCTTTCTCCTCTTTGTAGATTTTTCTCTCCCCCCGCCCACCACTATCTTTTGACTACCATGCCCTACCTAGAGAGTGGAGTCGAGAGAGACAGGTCGCGGTCGGAGCCTGGGTGGGAGCAGAGCGTGTGGGCCCAGTCCTGTGATGGTGGCGGAGCGAGAACAGGCTGAGTCCAGCGGTGGAGCGAGCGTGGGCCAATTTGCAGGTTGAGTGGCAGAACGGCCCAGTGCTGGAGCCAGAGGGGCGGCCGAGCGAGTCCTGGACAAAGGATGGCACATGGAGGCAACGTAGGCTCATGTTCAGGGGCCGGTGGGCATGGACTCATGTTGGCGAGTGACTCGAACATTAAGTACTTTATGGTCATTTTCTATTATTGTTCTGCAGTTTATAAACTCTGTTTCCTTGTTAACCAATTTTTAAACTCTGTAGCAACACTTAAAGTATCTATACCTAGGTATTTTGTACCTAAGTTGGCTACAAGAGACAGCATTACGTACTTTTCACTTCTCAAGTGCACATGGCAATAAAGGCTATTGTGTTCTATTCCATTGATAAAGCCAACCCCTTTGAAAAAATGGAACACAAAACAAAAGTTGCTGGAAAAGCTCAGTAGGTCCGGCAGCATCTGTGAAGAGCAATTCAGAGTTAACGTTTCGGGTCCAGTGACCCTTCCTCAGAACCCTGTGAAAAAATGTTGATTCTTTTGTTCTTGTGAAACTCCAACAAAACACAAATGGGTGAAACGCTGATAGTTTGCAGGATGATGGGACCATTTGATAATTCTTTATTCCTCCCCCATTCATCCTTGTACAAAGGTTTACTTTGCTTTTAATCTCATCCCTTCATTCTTGCGTTTCCACATTCAACAACCCAAAACATCCATCACCTTTCTACAGCATCAAAAATATTGAACAATAGCCTTCCCTCCAGCATCCCATTGCTAATGAATTAGTTACCCCAGCTACTCAATAACTGCTCTTCGAGGAATGCCATTTAAACTATTACTGCACACATTCCTGTTGATTGGAAATGCCCTCAAAGGAATTTTTATCACCAATATCAGATCCAAATGAAGTGTTTCTATCTCCGAAAGGCTTTATCTCTGCAACTGAATACACTCAACAAGTGTTTTAATGGAAATCCAGGTGCTCAGGAACAGTGAGAACTTATTTTTGGATTCTCCATTATATAAATGTACGAAGGCTTTGTATAGGATTTGATCAGACCAAGAGTCCTGTATTGCATTGCAAGGAACATGGTGTTTAGAGAATTTCTGGTCTTAAATTACAAACAAATTTATTATCCTGTGGAAGATGTGATGCACCCAAGGAAAGCATTAGCACTGTCATGCAATCTGATTGAATTTCATGTCTCATAGCTGCTCCTCTGTGTGTACAATGGTGCTGAAGGCAGCTGCCTCAATATCCTGCTCGAGTACAGATAATTAATGTTTCCCCAGCCCTGATCAGATATTAAAGGTTGCTTCGAGCGACATTAGTAGTATAATTTACTATTATCAACAATGATCACTTTCATTGCACACACATACCATGCAGGAAGTGGCAATTAGGATGCTGGAAAAGGAAGATTCATGTTCTTTTTGTATTGAGTGGCTGCAAGGAATTGTTTTCTTCAAGGTACTGGTAAGTCATAGGGCTGTATCTGACATCAAGTGCTGCTCACTGTTCGCCACCCCCAGCTAATGAAAATCAGACTGGTCTAAATGGATGGGCGTCCTGCTTTGGTAAAGTAATGGCCACTGAGTGTAAAAGATAGCCTCTGCCCTATTTCACAATGTCTTTCTTTGATACAAAATCCTACTCCCTGAAAGTGGCAACACAAGAATATAGGGTGGGAGGGAAGGAGTACGGTATGCTTGCCTTTACTGGTGGGGCAATTGAGTGCAAGAGTCAGGATGCCATATTGCAGTGTTATAAGGCTTTGATTCGGCTACACTTGGAGCATTGCATTCAACTCTGGTCGCCACAATACAGAAAGGATATGGAGGCTTTAGAGAGGGTGCAGAAGTGGTATACCTGGCTTAGAGCATATGAACTATAAGGACAGACTGGAAAAACTCAGGCTGTTTTCTCTGGAGTGATAGAGGCTGCCGTGAGACTTGATAGAAGTGTATAAAATTATGAGATGCATGGACAGGGTTGACAATCAGAATCTTTTGTCCCAGAGTTGAAATGTCTAATACTAGGGGGGCATGCATTTTAGTCGAGAGGGTGGAAAGTTCAAAGGAAATGTGAGAGGCATTTTTTTTTACCCAGAGAGTGGTAGGAGTTTGGAACATGCTGCTAAGGGAGGTGGTGGAGGCATATACAATAGGGGTGTTTAAGAGACTTTTAGATAAGCACATGAATAAGCGAGGAATGGAGGGATATGGACCAAGGGCAGGCAGAAGGGATTAGTTTAATTTGGCATCATGTTTGGCACAACATTGTGGTCCAAAGGGCTTGTTTCCATGCCATATTGTTCTGTGTTCTAAGATCTGAATTCCTTGTAGTCTTCACTTTCTCTGGAATGTCACAGAACTGTCATGGGCCTGAAGGAAGCCATTCAACCCACTGTTTCTATACCAGCCCCCTCCAGACAAACCATTGCCTTTTACCCATGATCCTGCATATAGTTTCTGATCAGACAATCATCTGATGCCCCCTCGAGTGGCCTGACTGATCCTACCTGTGTCCCATTCCTGGGCAGTGCACTTCAGAGTTGAACTACTTGCCGCATAAAAGGTATTTCTCATCACGCTTCCTTCTTTCTGCAAACTTACATTTAAACCCATTCCTGATCCTTTTACAAGTGAGAGCAGCTGATCTGCTGTGCTCAGGCCCCTTATGTTTTTGATGTGCCTTCTCCTTTCCAAGGTAAACAGTTCAGATCTCACCAATCTATCTTTGAAACTGAAGTTTTCACTGGCAGACTATAGCTTTCAAATGGGAGTTGTGTTGGTTAGCTGCCTAGAGTATCATGTGGGATGATGCCAACAGTGTGGGTTAAATCCCTATTACAGCTTTATGGTGGCAGAATGGTTAGCACCGCAGCCTCACAGCACTACAGACCCTCGGGCGACTGTCTGTGTGGAGTTTGCACATTCTCTCTGTGTCTGTGTGGGTTTCCTCTGGGTGCTCCGGTTTCCTCCCACAGTCCAGGGATGTATGTGTAGGTTAGGTGAATGTGCCATGCTAAATGTGGGGAGTGTGTCTGTGTGGGACGCTTTTTGGAGGGTCAGTGCAGATTTAGTCTGAATGGCCTCTTTCAACACAGTAGGGATTCTAAGATCCTAATGGAGTGTTCCTCCAGTAGCTGTTTTCTCCATCTCAACCTTAATATACAAGCACTTGTGCCCCTCCAATACAAAGGCATCTGCTGTCTCCTGTGGACTGTGGTTAATGAGGCAGGAGCATGCAAGAAATCGCTCCTTTTTAATACATAGAATCCTCACAGTTTGGAAACAGGCCACTTGGCCCACCAAGTCCACACCAAGCCTCTGAAGAGCATCCCAACCAGACCCATCGCTGTTTTTCCCATGGCTGACGCACCTCAACCACACATCCCTGAGCACCACAGGTAATTTAGCATGGCCCATCCACCTAACCTGCACATCTTTGGACTGTGGGAGAAGAACGGAGCACCCGGAGGAAACCCACACAGACATGGGAAGAATATGCAAGCTCCACAGTGACCTGAAGGTGGAATTGAACCCAGTCCCTGACACTGTAAGGCAGTAGTGCTCAGCACTAAGCCACTGTGTCTCCTTTTCTCAGGAATTTTCCTTGCATGGTACAGTTTCTGTTTTGATGCAATTCATCATAAATTGAGCAAATTATTGCAAAGGATTAAGGAATTCCAGTTGCATGTTAAGTTCAGTGTTCTCACCACCTTTTACGCTGGTTTTAAAAAGCATTGAAATTGCCCCACCATAAACACTGCTAATATCTTCCCCTTCTTATTTTCAACTCATCACTAATGAGCAATTCTGCAAGCTGCACCCACTTGCAGATCTTAAACATTAAACTTCTTTTAGGTACTTTTAAAATATTTTAAATATTAAACAACATTTAATTTACTCAGAAATGTAACTAAAGTGTCAATAAATGGTTCTTTAAGATATTCTTCTAAATTTGTGTTCAGTGTTTAAAATCAGTATATTCACAGGAAATGGAGTTCAGCCCTGTTTGTTGATAGAATCTTAGAATTATTTTCATTGTGACATACTCAAATGAGTACAGTAAAAAATTTCCAAATCACCTCTTGCATCTTTGATACAAGATACAGATTCTCAAGTACAAATTCTGAGGGAGGAAGAAGATTTTAAAAATGAAGAAATAAGAAGTCCAGCATTACAGATCTGAGGAACAAATTAGAAGAATAAAGACATCAGAAGTCCAGAATAACAGGCCTTCCAACCCAGTCCATGCGGGCACTTACTCAGTAGCCCATGCCAGGCCTTGATCATGCCAGGCTTCATCTTGAAGCCAAGAGACCGCTTCTGGAGTTATCTCGAGGCTGGATGTCCAATGCTGAGGCCAAGCTGAGCCGAGAGACAGCCACGCCCAGACTTTGCTGAGGTCAGGGGTCCAAGTGCATGCCGAGGTTGGGAGTTCAGGTCATCGCTGAGAAGAAATGAGGGAATCAAGTCAGCACGAAAGAGAAAAGGAAGAAAAGGAATGGATGAGCTCTGGCTGGTGGAGCCCTGTTCCTCTGCCATCTTGAATCTGATAGCAACCCCTTTCAGAGCCACATTCAATCCGAAGCACCAGGTTACCAGGAGAATTTAACATGGAGAGATTTTTAATGCAAGGGGAAAGAATGCTTACACTGCTGGACGTGGCTGGTTGACGGGATATCTTCTGTTGCGATGTGTGTATATTTAAATGAGAACTGGCACCATAACTTGAAAAAGTAACACCATTCTGAGCACAGTCTGCTGATTGCACCCAAAATGATTTGTCCTGGAAGTAAATCCCTAATTGCGAACATTGAACAAAAAACTTAGGACAAGTCAGTCAATGCCTGCCACGAGGTCCTCAGCGTAATGCAAATACCTTGTGCACTTGTGGAAAGAGACAAACAGTGAAGTGGGGGATTAATCTCCTTCCAGCTGAGCAAATGAGGAGGTAACCGCTTGGCTGTGGCAATCTGTATTTGCTAAATAAATAATGCACCTCAATTGCACCATCATTGTGAAGCCAGATCCCCTGAGACCAATGGTACACCTGGACAGGTGTATTCTCAGACTGGATAGTACTTGCTGAATGTGCTTCCCCTCGGGCTGCTACCTTCCAGCTGCAGGGGAACAGAATCTCCTGCCTGCAGCTCATAGCGAGATATCTGGAGGTGCCTTTAGGAGTACCCTGGTGTCTTTGCACTGTCAAACTTCACTTGTGATGTTCCTGGCATCTGTCCCTGAAAGCGCTTCAGCTGAAATAGACTGATGGCCTTCACTGCTGCATTGCTACAATTGCATAAGTCACACTTTACCCTTTTACATAGAAACATAGAAGATAGGAGCAGGAGGAAGCCATTCAGCCCTTCCAGCCTGCTCCACCATTCTTCCTGACCATGGCTGATTGTCCAACTCAATAGCCTAATCATGCTTTCTTCCAATATTTTTGATCTCATTGGCCCCAAGTGCTAAATCTAGTCAAGGTGTAGAGCTGGATGAACACAGCAGGCCAAGCAGCATCAGAGGACCAGGAAGGCTGACATTTCAGATCTGGACCTGAAGAAGGGTCCAGACCCAAAACGTCAGTTTTCCTGCTCCTCTGCTTCTTGGCCTGCTGTGTTCATCCAGCTCTACACCTCGTTATCTCAGATTCTGCAGCATCAGCAGTTCCTACTATTTCTGCTATACCTAACCGCTTCTTGAATGCATTCAATGTTTTGGCATCAACTACTTCCTGTGGTAATGAATTCCACAGGCTCACCACTCTTTAGGTGAAGAAATGTCTCCTCATCTCTGTCCTGAATGATCTACCGCGAATCCTCAGACTGTGACCTCTGGTTCTGATCACACCCACCATCAGGAACATCCTCCCTGCGTTGACCCTGTCCAGTCCTGTTAGAATTTGAGAGGTCTCTATGAAATTCCCCTTCATTTGTCTGAACTCCATGCGAAAACAATCCTAACCTAGTCAGCCTCTCCTTGTACGTTAGTCCTGCCATTCCCGGAATCAGTCTGGTAAACCTTTGCTGCGCTCCCTCGAGAGCAAGATCATCCTCCCTCAGAAAAGGAGACCGTAGCTGCATACAATATTCCAGGTGTGGTGTCACCAAGGCCCTGTAAAACTGCAACAACATCCCTGCTCCTGTACTTAAAACCTCTCAAAATGAAGGCCAACATACCATTTGCCTTCTTTACAACCTGCTGCACCTGCATGCTTACCTTCAGCGACTGGTGCATAGGGACACCCAGGTCCGGCTGCACACACCCCTCTCCCAAATTACAGCCTGTCAGGTAGTAATCTGCCTAGATAATAAAATGTGAGGCTGGATGAACACAGCAGGCCAAGCAGCATCTCAGGAGCACAAAAGCTGACGTTTCGGGCCTAGACCCTTCATCAGAGAGGGGGATGTGGGGAGGGAACTGGAATAAATAGGGAGAGAGGGGGAGGCGGACCGAAGATGGAGAGTAAAGAAGATAGGTGGAGAGGGTGTAGGTGGGGAGGTAGGGAGGGGATAGGTCAGTCCAGGGAAGACGGACAGGTCAAGGAGGTGGGATGAGGTTAGTAGGTAGCTGGGGGTGCGGCTTGGGGTGGGAGGAAGGGATGGGTGAGAGGAAGAACCGGTTAGGGAGGCAGAGACAGGTTGGACTGGTTTTGGGATGCAGTGGGTGGGGGGGAAGAGCTGGGCTGGTTGTGTGGTGCAGTGGGGGGAGGGGATGCACTGGGCTGGTTTAGGGATGCAGTGGGGGAAGGGGAGATTTTGAAACTGGTGAAGTCCACATTGATACCATTGGGCTGCAGGGTTCCCAAGTGGAATATGAGTTGCTGTTCCTGCAACCTTCGGGTGGCATCATTGTGCTGTAAATTTTACGCCAATAGAGACATGTACTCTTCAGTGGCAAACCAGCATTGCAGCTAAACTGCTACAATCTCCATCTTTGCATGGAAAATGGTTATTCATGCTTTCCATGTTATCTATTATCAAACTGTAATGCTGAGAAACTGAACTATTTCTCAGTATCTCACGTTCCGAGCCAAGTTTTACACATTAGCAACTTAACGCCTTGTTGCAGTCATTTTGAATATCTGGTCATCAATAAAAGAAGTCAGTGTGTACAAGTATTTTGTGTTTTCATTTGATCAAGTTTACTTTGCCACCAGTTTCTGATAGTAGCTATGCTCTGATGATGAATTACACTGGTGCGTAATTACTTTTTGAGTGACTCTAGAAACCATTTCTCATGGTGTTTCTCTGCAATTGATTATTTTCCAGTAAACCTTGGAATTAGTATTTGTGCTTCCGAGCTCCATACTGCAATTCACTGCAGTCTTACAAGTACATGTGTGCAACTCTATGCCAGTATTTCAGCGTATTTTAAATTCATGGAGAATAAATGGAGGAAGAAGAATTGGGAATTGTTGACAAGAGATTTATATTAAAAAAAAATCTGGGTCAGAATGGAAGGAATTCCCAACAAGACAAATCTGTGAGACACGAGACCAAAGCTGGAGAGTTAGATAACTTTGCATAGTCCTGGTGAAGAGCTGACACAAACCCACTGGGCCATCCTTGTCATAACAATAGCAACAATGTGGATTTACTTAGCACCTTTAACGCAGGAAGATATTCCAATTTGACACAAAGCCACCGAAATCAGGTATTCGGGAAGATAAAGCTCGTTTGATGAAGTAGTGTCTAACAGTTCCTTTCTTCCAGGAGGAAGCAGAGTTTGAGAGATGGTGAGGTTCAGGTCAGGAATTTTGGAACTTTGGGACTAGGTAGCTGAAGGCACGGCTGTCAATGGTGAGAGTTAAAAATTGTACGAGTCCACATTGGACAAGCATTGAAATAACACCACAGAAGCCAATATCCCTCAACCAAATCATCCTTAACTAACACTTGGAACGTTCTTGACAGTGGTACAGCCTTGTCAGAGTCAACTCCCAGAGTTAATAGGAGCTGCAGATGCGGGAGAATCCGACATAACAAGGTGAAGAGCTTGATGAATACAGCAGGCCAAGCAGCATCATAATTGCTATGATGCTGCTTGGCCTGCTGTGTTCATCCAGCTCTACACCTTGTTATTTCAACTCCCAGAGTGTCAGGATGTCTGACACAGCAGTTTTTATTTGTCAGCCGGGGCTCCCTGATTGGGGAAGTTAATCTAGTCCAATCGGGGAACTCATACTCTATGATGTGCATCTGACTGACCTCGTTACAATCACTGCAAGCATATTCCCTTAGAGATGTAGAGCTGCAGAAGATGGTAACAACAGAGGAGGGCATGGCCGTGGCAAGGTTTCAAAACCAGGATGATCATTTTAAAATCAAGCTGTTGCTTAAATGGGACTCAGTAAGGCCAGTAAACAATGGGATCGATGATAGCTGAACAGGACTAAGCAAAAGGCAGGACATGGGCAACAGAGGTTGGGATGGGCTCCAGAGTACAAAGAATAGAAACTGAAAGATGAGTCAAGATGTGTTAAAACGACCATGTGTGGTGGTAACAAAGACATGGATGAGAGTTGCAGCAGCGGAGGAACTAAGGCAGGAGATGTTAGGGTGGCACGGTGGCACAGCACTGCTGCCTCACACCGCATGGACCCGGGTTCAATTCCAGCCTCGGGTGACTGTGCGGAGTTTGCACATTCTCCCCGTGTCTGCGTGAGTTTCCTCCGGGTGCTCTGGCTTCCTCCCACAGTCCAAAGATGTGCAGGCCAGGTGGATTGGCCATGCTAAATTGCCCATAATGTTCCGGGATATGTAGGTTAGGTCAACTAGCCCATGGGAAATACAAGGTTACAGAGATAGGATAGGGGGCCAGGGCTGGATGGGACGCTCTTGGGAGTGTTGGTGTGGACTTAATGGGCCTAATGGCCTGCTTCCAAACTGAAGTGAACCTGTGGTTCTATGTGGAAATAGCTGGCCTACACTGAGAGTTCAAGTATGTGTCTGGAAGCACAACTCCAGGTCAACTTTGAACTGTCTCCAACCTTCGTTTCAACAACAGGCTGTTGTGGTAGAGAGGGAGAGAGTCAGTGCCAAGGAAATGGGGATGGCTACAGAATCACTTGGCCCATTGAGATTGTGTGGTCTTTATAAAAAAAAACACTAATTGGATTTGGCTGTTGCTGTTTGGGCCAGCATTCGTTACCCTTGAGAAGATGATGGTGAGCTGCTTCTGGTGAGTAATAACATCAATGGCTTTATTCTCCTGAATACTTTGTTGGATAGAGAGTTCTCATCCAGTATTGGATGTTGCATAAGCAGTCTCATAAAACCGGTGAGAACTGCGGAGTTTACAGATGTAGTCATGTGGTCGAGCTGAGTGTCATCCTTGTACATCTGAAAATTTGTGGAGTGTTCTTGGATGATGCCATTGAGGAATGGCATGCTTTTTGAGAATTAGGAAAGGGTCAAGGGTAGATCATTGGAGAACTCAGTGAGTGAGAAGAGAAGGCTTTTGAGGTGATCCTCTGGCTACCACTGGGTACATAAAAAAATGAAACAGAGAATGTGGTCTTACCAAACTGGGCAATGGTGAGGAGTGGTTGAAGGTGGATTGTGTGTTCAACCATGTCAATGGCTGCTGACAGGTCAGGTAGAAACAATCGATGGATCAATTGAGATAGGGAAAACTGATCACTGTTTTGCCTAAGAGACAAGAGTCCTCTGTTTCTGAATGGTGCACCTAGAAGATGCTATTATCAGTCAATCGTGAAGCATGTGTGGAGGGATTAGAGTGCCTTTGGATGACCTAGATTTTAGGTTTGCTTTTTTGTCAGGACCATGTTTATAATAGAATCCCTACAGTGTGGAAAACAGGCCCTTCAGCCCAACAAGTCCACACCAACCCTCAGAGCACCCCACCCAGACCCATCTGCCTATAACCCAACTAATCTGCACATCCCTGAACACTATATGGGCAATTTAGCTTGGCCAGTCCACCTAGCCTGCACATCTCTAGACTGTGGGAGGAAACCACAGCAGCTGCAGAAAACCCATGCAGATATGGGGAGAACATACAAACTCCACACAGACAGTCACCCAAGAATGGAATCGAGCCCAGGTCCCTGGTGCCGGGATGCAGCAGCGCTAACCACTGAGCCAGCATGCCACCCGACTTCCCTCAGAAACCAGTGGATACTTGGTGCTGCATGAACGGTCTGCAGTCATTTGCATGGTCAGTTCCATTAGCAGCCGATTTCACATTGTATAGATGTCACAATGTCTTCTTGGTAATGACTCTGCTGTGTCTCAAACAACAGCCCTAGATCTAAAGCAATTGCTGTAGAAATGGGATTCCAGGAATATAATGCTACTTTGCTGGTTAATGGTAATGGCTTCTAAGAAGAACAGAAATCATTTTCATTAATCTGGAATTACTTTTCCCCTTAGCAGCCGAGGTACCAAGAAGTCCATCGTTCTTGCATCGCAGGATTTAGTTTGGCTAATTATGGCTGTTTTATTTATTGCTCAATTGTATCTTGTACTTTATTAATGATATTGTGGTGATTGCAGCATGAGTTCCAATCAATTTGCAGGTTAGGACAATGTGTGTTTTTTGTTCAGTATGAATATGTTGAATAGTCAAGTGTATTGTACATTTGAGATAGACAGTTTTCGGATCAAATACACATTAGAATCACTTCTCTCATTTGTAGCGCGATCCTGCATTCTAGCATGTGGTTGAACCATTGTGATTGATCAGTGAATGAATTGACGGCATTGTTTATTGTACATGGAGCTCAAGAGCAGCTGGAGTCACCGTGAGCACATCGATGAGGCCAAATGTGACATGGCTAGAGGTAGTCACATCACACCACGTCTGTAGGGCCTGGAGGGTTGGAAGAGAATGCACCATGCAGTCCAAGAGATACAGGCAGGTATCAGAAGAGTCTCCTTGGTCACAGTCTCTGATTGCCATTTTGGAAGCTAATTAGGATAGTGGTCCTTCAAGGGAGTGCAGGCAGTGCCCAAAATGAGCAGCTTGGCTGCACAGGTGAAGAGGAGGAGGGAAATATTGTGAGTTAAAGGAAAACAGACATTCCTGTAGCCATGGAGATGACTCCATGATGGTTTGTTGCCGTGCTGGTTCCAGGGTTGAGGAACAGTTGCAGGCTGGTTTTTTTTGTGGGGGGATGGCAAATGGCCAGGGATCATGGCACCAATGGCTCAGGTATGAAGAGCATTGTGGTCTTGCAATCTGAATTTAGGAAGCTAGGTCAGAAACTAGCAAGCAGGACCTCCAGTGTCGGAATCTCCAGTCTGCTGCCAATGCTACATGGAAGTGAGTACAAAAAGAAGGTAAAACAGATGAATGTGTGGCTGTCGTGATGGTGTGGGAGGGAAGGTTTTATACTCCTGGGACACTGGGCAAGTTGGAACCTTTTACAAGTAGAACGGGTTGGTCCTGAACAGAGCTGGGACTGGTTTACTTGCCAGGCCTTGTGCTAGTGCTGTTTGGCAGGCTTTAAACTAACTTGGCAAGGAGCATGGGGAGCAAGCAACAACGTTGGACAAGAAATCCAGCGTGCACAGAATATTTTATGATAGGACTGTCTTAAAGAATTGTAAGTTTGTGACTGAAATTGGAGTCAGGGAGAAAGTAATGACATCGAAATACTGAGAGGATGTTTCCCCTCATACGAGGGTCTGGGACCAGAGGCCATGGCCTCAGAATAAAGAGGCACCAATTTAAGACTGAGACAAGGAGGTATTTCGTCTCTGAGGGTCGTGGCTTTACTTCTTATCACAAAGCATAGTGGGGCCAGAGTTCTTATGTATGTTTAAGGGTGAGATAGAGAGATCAATTCTTGATCAGTCAGACAACTGAGGGTTATGGAGTAGTACAGGAAAGTGGATATGAGGAATGTTAGATCAGCCACGGGTCTATTGAATAGTGGAATAGGCTTGAGGGGCCGAATGGCCTTCTGTTCCTACTTTTTATGATCTTGTATGGTCATGTATGTACGGAGTATAGAACAGGTGTAGGTTGCTATGTTGAAATATGATGTTTTGGCGATTAGAAACCTGGCCAAAAGAAGGTCAGGACGGGTGTGAAATATCCTTGGATACAATGTATTCAGAAAAGACAGAAAAGGTGACATCATTGTTTGAGGTGAGCACTGCAGTTCTGGAGAAAGAAAATGTTTCAGAGGTTGCAAAGACAGAATCAACTTGGCTTGGAGATAACAAACAAAAATATATGTTAATGTTGCTCACTCAATAGACCACCAACTAGTGGGAAGGGTGTACAGGAATAAATCTGTGAGGTACATTAGAGACGTGTCAACATTCTTGAGTAGTTATAAGGAAGGACTTTATATACCCAAATATAGACTGGAATATTGATTGTGTGAAGGGCAAGTGGACCTTGATAGTTTTCAGGAGTTTCCTACAGCAATACATGTCCAGTCCAACAAGAAAGGAGACACTGCTAGATCCTGAAAATGAGGTGGGCCAAATAGATCAACAGACAGTAGGGTGACATTCAGGGAATAATATTAATTGTGTTAAAAGGTTTACAATGACTTTGAAGAATAATAATGGCTAATCCAGAGGAAGAAAAATCATTTTGTGGAGAGCGAACCTCAAAGCAACCAATTCCAGTCCTTCCTGCCCAGCTCCATACTTGTTTCAGAGGTAATGGGAACTGCAGATGCTGGAGAATCTGAGATAACAAGGTGTAGAGCTGGATGAACACAGCAGGCCAAGCAGCATCAGAGGAGCAGGAAAGCTGGCGTTTTGGGCCTAGACCTTACTTCAGAAGATCTTCTGAAACTGAAATATCAGCTTTCCTGCTCCTCTGATGCTTGGCCTGCTGTGTTCATCCAGCTCTACACCTTGTTATCTCAGATTCTACAGCATCTGCAGCTCCCAATATCTCTGAAAAGTAGGGAGTTGGGCAGGATGGACTGGAATGAAAGGTCTTGCGGGAAAAACTGTAATTTAGCAATGGGCTACCTTCGAAAGGTTCAGTTACAGTCAGGATAAGACAGACAAGCCCAAAGCTAACTAGATGCCAAACGAGATAGAAAATCAAATTTTTTAAAAAAAGGAAAAGTGTATTATGACAGGTGCCAAAGAGAAAATACCATTGTGACCCAAGAGGAATAAAGAAGGTTCAGCGGGCTGGTTAAAAATAAATTAGGAAAGCAAAGAGGCGTTATGAGAAAAGACTAGGAACTAACGAAAAGGGAATCCAAAAGTCTTCAAGAATCATAGAAACCCTGTGGTGCAGAAAGAGGCCATTTGGCGCACTGAGTCTGCACCAACCCTCTGAAGAGCACCTCAGCTCCCCACCCAATCCCTGTAACCCCACGTTTTATCATGGCCAATCCACTTAACCTGGTCATCTTTGGACTGTGGGAGGAAACCCAGGCAGACATGGGGAGGATGTGCAAACTCCACACAGACAGTTGGCCAAGGCTAGAATCAGACCTGGGTCCCTGGTGCTGAGAGGCAGCAGTGCTAACCAGTGAGCAGCCATGCCACCTGGATCTATGGGCACATTAGTAGTGAAAAGGTGGTAGATGGAGGTATACCAGGCTCGAAAGTAATGAAATGTAATGATCTTAGATGGAATTTGGAATACTGAATACTGTACTTCGAACTCCAATTGTAAACCAGAAAAAATGTTGTTTGTGAGGTACCCTGCTGTTTTAAGTTTTTAATCTTCCTCTTCTGCTGGTTCTAAGCGATTAATGCTTGACCTGTGTCTGTAATTGAGGAATTCACCTCCTCACTATTATTCTTATGAGATTTGGCTATTGTCTTGTCTTTCACAATGTCCACCTGGTGTCTCCTTTGTTGTTGGATGTTGGGAAATATGTCTTTGTTTTCTTTTCCATGCGCAGTCACTCCCAGTGGTCAGCAGAATGGGCTCCTGGCCATAGCTAGGAATTTACATCATGACGCCTTTGTAAACAGTGCGTTTGTTCATCATCTTGATCTTCTATCAAAGACAAATATCTTCAAAAATAGGGACAGAGGTTTGTTTTCATTGTAAAACATAGATTGGGCAGCAAAGCCTGACAGAATCATAGTCATGCAGCATGGAAACAGACTCTCCAGTCCAGCTTGTCCACGCTGACCATAATCCCAAACTAAACAAGTCCCATCTGCCTGCACTTGGCCCGTATCTGTTCAAGCATTTGTTATTCATGAACTTATCCAAATGTCTTTTAAACATTATAGCTGTACCCACATCCACCACATCCTCTGGAAGTTCATTCCACGTACGAACACTCTCTCTATGTAAAAAAATTGCCCCGTGTCTTTGTTAAACCTTTTTCCTCTCATTTTCAAAATATACCCCCTGGACTTGAAATATCCACCTTAGGGAAAAGACACCTCCCCGTCACTTTATCTATGCTCCTCGTGATTTTATAAACCTCTAAAATGTCACCCCTCAAACTCCTACATTCCAGTGAAAAACGTCCCAGCCTATTCAGCCTCTCCTGATAAAACTTCCATTCCTGGTAATATTTTGGTAAATCTTTTCTGAAACCTCCCCAGCTTAATAATATCCTTCCAAAACTGCACACAGTATTCCAGAAGGGGCCTCACTAATGTCCTGTACAGCCTCAAGCATTGACCTGATATGGAACGCTGAGGTGAAGCCACAAGCCTGGAGACCACTAGAGTAAATAAAAGACAAAACTACGATAGCCAAAGTTTTCCAAATATGTCAACACTTCTGTAGTGTCGTGAAATCTGGATCTCACAAGCTTCAAAATCTCCTGGTACCGCATCCCAAAACCAGCCCAGCTCATCCCTGCCTCCCTAACCTATTCTTCCTCTCACCTATCCCCTCCTCCCACCTCAAGCCACACTCCTATTTCCTTCCTACTAACCTCATCCCGCCCCCTTGACCTGTCCGTCCTCCCCGGACTGACCTATCCCCTCCCTACCTCCCGACCTAAACTCACCTGTACTGGCTCCATCCCAGCCTCTTTAACTTGTCTGTCTCCTCTCCACCTACGTTCTCGTCTATCCATCTTTGATCCGCTGCCCCCTCTTTCCCTATTTATTTCAGAACCCTCTCCCCATCCCCCTTTTCTGATGAAGGGACTAGGCCTGAAACATCAGCTTTTGTGCTCTTAAGATGCTGTTTGGCCTGCTGTGTTCATCCAGCTTCACACTTTGTTATCTCGGATTCTCCAGCATCTGCAGTTCCCATTATCTCTGATGTCTCTCGTCCAGACTGTTGTCTTTTTTTCTCCCATCATGCTCTCAATCTGTGATAGCTCTCAGGAGATCACAGTTCAGTTTGTGATGTATTTCTTTTACATTTATGTCCATCGCTTTGAAGCTTCTTTTAACACCTTCTTGAGCTGTGACATTTCACCGTGTGTATGTGTGTCTCTTTCATGCAGCTCTGCTTCAGTCCTGCACAAATGCGTCAGTGTGGAATTTATCCTCGAGTGTGTGAGGTGGGACAGGAAACGACAGTCTTCCATCTGAGGGGCCTAAATGCGTCACTGTTGGTTTGGGTGCCCCTCCACTCCCAGCACTTGATAATAATTGAAATGCTTGTTGCAATAATTGAAGAAGGTGTAGTAAAATAAGACAGTTTCGCGGAAGTTCAGCAAACCCCTGCATGAATGAAAGCGACCCATGACTGAACCAAGGCTATGTGCAAATGAAAACTTAGTTGGTTATAGTCGGTCTATTTATAAGTAGTGATGTATGTAGATCACAACAGAAGTAAGAATTATTTGTATAGCTCGACGGTCCATCCATCTTTCCTCCGACTGTGATCTTAATTGGAGAGCACAAGCAGCATAAAACCATTTATTTATGTGTTTTCCCTGACAAATCTCCTTAGGTTCATGGCATGGTTACAGCACGGGCCTTTGACCCATCATATCCAAACTCATTCTTTGCAGAAACAGCCATCAAGATCCACTCTTTATATTCCATGGCCCTGCAATTTTACTTTCCTTTCAGATCGTTGTCCAATTACCTTTTGAAAGAATTTGCTTCCGTCGAATTCTCGCAGGACCATTCCTGAATCCTAACAGCTTGCTGCATAAAAGCGTTTCTCCCCATGATGCCTCTGCTCCTTTGGCGAGTCGCCTTAGGTCAGCGTCCCCAGTCTCTTTTGCCAGTTTCATCCTTCCTGTCTATTCTACCTAGACCCCTCATAACTTCAAACATCTTTACCAGGTATCCTCCCCTCCTCCCAGGGAAATTGTTCTCAAAGACGTACAACACTGAGAGGAAAATATTTTCAATTATTAGGCAAGTGTGTGGTTCTTTGTGAAACGGGCCTGTAGAATTAACGGGGTGACTCTGGGATTTTCATTGCTTCCTGCAGATCTTTTCTCCCTGTGGATCTTTCATTACAGTTACAAAGCCATCTGGGTACTTTGTAACAAGAAGTAATAACCAACATCACTTCAAGTTGTCAAATACAGGATACTGATTCAGTTATTTTGTGAGCTTGGGAATCCCAGCCTTCCTGAATAAATTCTTATTGAATTTCTGAAAATTGAGATGGTTTGAAGAATTGGAGCCTGTGGCCCGGCTAAGAAATGAAGGTCAAGAGTTGAACTCAGTACACATTGTCTTCCAGGATAGAGGGAAAGATTGACGTTTACCCATCTCACACTTGGAAGGTGGGACAAGGTTTGAGAGGTATGGGTGTGTTATATTAAATTTGGGGCCTGTCGTGTGCAAAAGAACATTGTCTCTCCCCCTCTTTAGAAAGCAGAGATGCAGCTTGCCATGGATATCGGGAAATATCCAGGAATTCAGTGTTAATCTCCTGGATGTTGCTGCAAGCAATGCAGGTGGAAAACCATGGGGATTTTTGACTCATTTACTTTAAGCTGCTTGGTTGCAGAGAGATTGCAGACGTAGCTCAAGGGTTTTTGTTTAAATAACCTTCTGAATCAGCCAAAAGGACAAAACCTCAATCACAATGACTAAAAAGGCCTGAGCTCAGTCAGTCAACATTGACATTACGGATAGCGTTGATCCTGTCCCTACTGGTAACTATTTTCTAGTGGACTTGATACAATCCTACTTTATCTGTATTTCTTATGTATCTGTTTTAACTACATTGCGAATCAGATTTTCCTCTTTCTACCTTTTCACCTCTGTGCAAGCATTGGCAAGAAAAATTAGACCAGTTGTGTGGCACCTGGTTGGTGTCACATTGAGTTGAAAAGGCCATCTTTTGATGAATTGGCACTGAATCCTCTCTATTGATTTTAATAATTGATCAGTCTTCCTTGTGCAGTGTGTGAAATGAGCCTTTACTGTTGAGTCAGCAAAGTAATGCAGGCTAAGAATAGTTTATTGACCATTCGGTGAAGGAGAAGGTTAGGATTAACATCATTTGTATAGCAGGCTTGTCACCTCTTAAGTGTAATCCAGTGTGAAGGAACTGTCAGAATCTTCCATTCCACTTTTCTTTCAAACAATGTAGATGGACAATATACAGTCATGTTGGACTCGCTCTTTCTCTTCCACCTGTTTCATTTTTGTGTTTGACTCCTGAGTTCGATGTAGAGTAGTTTAAGGAAAATTTCACCCTTTGCCTTCTGTCCAATGGGCTGGCCTCAGGACTGTGGCTGAGATGAAATATAATAAAGTTTGAGCACCCACTGTTGAATTCAGAATTTAAAAACAAATTCTGATTTTAAAAAAATGTTACATATAAATTCCTTAAACTAGTTAATTTCTTCATAAAAAGTAGCATTCATATTTGTAGTCGCAATAGAAAATCTTCTATAAGCGTTCGGAACTGCCAGTTGCAAGATGACAGGCACCCCGCTGTGATTATGATTGATTGTAAAATAATACATTCAGTACAAATGCTGGCATAACCCTCAGACTTATGTCAGCAAAACAGAGTGAAATAAAACCATTTAAAGATTAGAAGATTTAAATATCTTGACTATGTGGCAAATCTTTTGACAGTTTCAATGTGTTTGTCCATTTTTTTATGTGCTAACATGTCTACTTTCACAACTCCAAAGGGCCCATTACCTTTCCCAAAGGTATCACTACACTTGTCTAAAACCCATCCAATCCCAAACACCTCCAACAAATTTAGAGCTCTTCATGAAAAGTGTAAAGTGACCACAAGTCTTTATTTTAATTCCCAGTGACAGAAATTGGATCTGGTTGAGGGCAGCTGCACTGCTTCATGTGATTCGCAGATGTGCAAAGTCTAACAAATTTCCATTCTCCCACCTCCCCGGCCACCTCCTGTGACAGTGGTGGGGGCCGGGTTTGGAGCGGGACTTGTGAATTTTGGACTCTATTTCTATTTTGGCTCAGCTGGACTATATCTCCAGCATCGCAAAAGTTTAGGCCCTAACACCTTCCACACTTTGTCTTGAGACAGGTGGGAAAGGACATATGCAGCGATTGGAAGATGATATCGTACAACCTGTTATCCTTGAAGGTTATTGTTGGTTGGACAGGTGGTTTGCAATGCAGAGTAATGCCAAAAGCACAGGCTCAATTCCAGCAACAGCCAAGGTTACTATGAAGGACTTTCCTTCTCATCCACACTCCTCGCCTGAGATATAGTGATCCTCAGGTTAAACTACCACTAGTTATCTCTCTTCAATGAAAGAGCAGCCCTATGATTGTCTGGTTTGTATGTAACTGTCCTGGGGATAGAAAGGGTACTTTATACAAAAACAATTCTTTGTGTTCTCCTCAGATAAAAGCAGTTAAAAAGAGAAAAAAGTTTAAAGCATCTTACCATATCTCTCAGAAATTCCTAAGAGCACCCATATCTAATTTAGCTCTCTGAAGTGCAGTCACTTTATAGGCAACAAATATTCCAATAACTCCAGTGTCCCCTACACACAATAAAATGAACAGCCAGTTCTTTTGTTGTTAGAGGTTGTGCAGGAATTCCTGAATATTGATGGCATGCAAACTAAAAACTGCTCAGGAGGCCATTTGGTGATGTGGGTGTGGGGCCATTCCGAGTCAGATGAAAAGGCATTCGCAAACCAGCAAGTGGTCTAGAGTTATTCCACCTATCTGCCTGGTACTTACCTGTTACTGTCTCCTTATTTCCAGTGTCAGTAGATTATTTAGTCCTTTGTTTCCTTCATGTGGCAATTCATAAAGACTGGTGACCCTTTGCATTGTCTTTCTGACTTTATGACTCACCGCCTGGTATTTCTGCTGAGGATTTTGATATAACATTATATATAAAGAGGCATCACCTTATAATCAGATCGTACAGGAATGAAATTAATGTGAAGGTATTTCTCAAAGAGGGAGAGATGAGAGTTTTTTTTTAACCTGTTTGAGTCATGATGTGGAACATGCCACGCGAAAGGCCAGATTCCGGAGGAACTTAGAAAAGGGAGAGCCCCACATTTTTTTTATTTTTGCCAATCTTTAATCACCCTGATCTGAATGGCTTCCTAAGGCCATTTCAGAGGCCAGTTAAGAGTCAACCACTTTGCTGTGGGGTCTGGAGTCACATGTAGACCAAATCAGGTAAAGCCAGCAGATTTCTTTTCCCAGAGAATGTGAGAATAAACCAGGTGGGTTTTCACAGCAATAAAACAAAGCAAAGCACTGCGGATACTGGAGATCTGAAGCACACCAAAACAGAAATTGCTGGAGAAACTCAGCAGGCCTAGTAGCATCTGCAGAGACAGAAAACAGTGAATGTTTCGAGTCCAGCGATACTTGTTTTGAAGAAGAATCACATTGGGCTCGAAACGTGGAACAGTACAGCACAGGAAGGGGCCTTTCAGCCCACAATGTTGTGCCAAACATGATGCCAAATTAAACCATAGCCCTCCATTCCTTGCATATTCATGTCCTCGTCCAAAAATCCCTTAAGTGCCTCTGTCGTATTTGCAAACATTAACTCTGTTTCTCTCTCAATAGATGCTGCTAGACCTGCTGTGTTTCTGCAGCAATTTCTGTTTTTACAACATTCCAGGATTAGTTTCACAGTCAGCTAAGAGTAATTGCAGATAAATAACAGGTTCATAAATTGAAATTAAATTCCACCATGTCCCAAGAACATGAACTTGAGCCTCTAGGTCTTGTGACATTGCCAGAGTGCCTACATCTCTGTTCTTAAATCTCATGAGGTTTGACAGGCAAAGCAGCAAGGTGTACAAGTTCTGATTTGTTTTAAAATCACACAATGACAAGATGTTGTTCTGGTTTAACCAAACGAGCTGTAAGTGTAGTTGTTCCTTCCTTGAGCCGAGAGAGATTTGGGATGTCTTGTCTGACATGCATTATGTTGGATAAGCATTTACTCTGCCTTGGTTGCAGGTGGCAACTTGCCAAAAGCCCAAAAAATGGGCACAATTGCTTCTTGTGGAAGAAGGATTAGGAGCAATAGTCATGATCATTTCTGTTAACAGAGTTGTCGAGACGGTCATTGGGCGGATGTGTTTGAGTGGAATGCAAACTGCTCCAATCTTTGAGTTTAAATGGCCTAGTATTGTTCACAAGAAACTGTTACACACAGAAGAGTTCGGGGTGTAGGATGCTGATAAAGTGGATCAATAAAACCTGCATTATTTGGACCCCCCCGGGCTTGAAAATGGCTGAGACCAGCTGTAAAATCCAGAAGAAACCTTGTAATACTGAAATGCTTTATGCTTCAATGTCAGCCTGATAAATTTATTCGTTATATGAATGGCATACTGTTTAATTTTCCTTGTTCATTTCTTAGATTGCTTAGTTTTTCTTTTAAGCAGGCTGCTATTTTCTTTCTGATTCTGTGTCTCATGTCTTTGAAAACATCCATCTTTCAGTTTGTTTTCACTGTTGAACCCATTTCCTATTTTATCAAGTTCGTCATATTTCATTTTGTGAGTTTTCAGTGTGTGCAGGATTGTTGCCAGGGAACTGGAAAAGGAGTGCAAAGGATGGGGATCAGCCGACAATTGGTTGGTTCCTTAAAGAGCCAGAAACCTCTGATGGCTGAGTCTGTCGTCTGCCTCCCCAAAATATATACTGCTTTTCAAAGAAGCCAGCTTTGATGCCAAATATTAATTGTAACTCACCTGCATGTTGAGAGATGTTCATTCAGATTGCTGAAGAATGCAAGAACATACATTTACTTGGTGAAAATTTGCATTTAATGTAGCAGAACTTTCCACGATGCCTCAGAGGCATGTTATCAAACCTGTATAGTCAGCAGGTCCCTGCAAAGGACAAATGAGCAACCAGCCTGTTCTTTTTTTGGTGATTTTTTTTGCTGGTCGTAGAGGCAGATTCCATTACTCATTCCATGCAGTGTGAACTTCACTATAATGTGTGTGTAGGAAACTGTATCTTCAGAAATAGCTTTGGCTAAAGAGACTCTCTGCATTGAATTGCCACATGATTGGTGTTCCAATGTTTGTTTGTTTCTTCCTAAGCAACTGTACCAAACCAAACTGCTCCAGTGACTATGTATGTATATATAGATATTTTTATGAATAAAGTATATTGTTGAAATAAACATAGAACATAGAACAGTACAGCACAGAACAGGCCCTTCAGCCCACAATGTTGTGCCGAAATACAGTTTTTCGATTTGGCACTAAAGCTTGGGACAGCTGCCACCAAGGCACAGTGAGGAAAGACCACTGTCTAAGGTCTTTCTGCCAAAGTATAAAGAGTGTTCATTTCAGTTGTCAGATCTCTCCCCATCAGAGCCTCGAAATGAACAGCTTCCTGCATGAGTAGGAAATGCCTTTGCTTTTGCAACTGTAGACACTGTCTGAGAAATATCCATATTTTGATTGTTTGTTGTTTTTCTGAACTGACTTAGAAGCTTTTTACTCAGTTATAGTCTATTTTTTTGACGAATCAAGTGTATTTTTGAAATGAGATAACAAGGTGTAGAGCTGGGCAAACACAGCAGGCCAGGCAGCATCAGAGGAGCAGGAAAGCTGACGTTTCGGGTCTGGACCCTTCTTCAGAAATAATCAGATAATTCCTAAATAAAGGTCCAGACCCGAAACGTCAGCTTTCCTGCTCCTTTGATGCTGCTTGGCCTGCTGTGTTCATCCAGCTCTACACCTTGTTATCTCAGATCCTCCAGCATCAGCAGTTTCTACTATCGCTGAGCTATTTTTGAAATGATACTTTTTTTTTGGGTTTGAACCATAAAACTTACCGACCAGACTTCTTTTATGGTTGGCAGTACAGCCCACCGATCAGTCTCTTCACTCTGTAAGAGGAAGGGTGACCTTAAACACACGCAGCTGGGTAACCTTGGCATTAGGCAGGTCCCCACGTAATGGAATATCAATACACTGCCTGACCATAACTCTATAACCTATGAACTCATGCTACCTAAAGTGAAAACCAAGCAGGACCCGTTCAAAATAGATTGCATCATCTACCTTGGAAATCTTTAAGGCACTCCAAAGTGACTTCACTGAACCTAAGCAAGTGTATGCAACACAAAATCCATCCCGAAGGTTGAGTCAATGACAGAGTCTTCACATATTCACCCATACTACAGGATAAAATATTGTAGGTTGGAGAAGCAGAGCTAGTCAAACCTACTGCATTTTGTTTTTATTTTGCCTGTATGCAGAGGCTATCCATCAGCATGTTTCCCAGAAATGTCTTTTGGGACATCCTGGCCATGCGAAGTATGTTACTGAAGCTCTGATTCTGGAAGTATCTGATGCTATTATTCATCAAAAACAAGGCACCATGGATAGCCGATGGGATACCAACCAGCCCAGATGGGGTGACACTTCATTCTGCACTGGTCCCGCAGGCAAGATAACTTTGCTGTTCGATTGTTCACAGTCACCATACTCTAACAGCTAACCTGTCATGGTTGGAGTCCAAATATTCTAAAGCTGTTCTGAGATGTTATTACACACCTCTGGAGCAGGTGGAACTTGAACACAACCTCCCCAGGCTCAGAGGTAGGGACGCTACCACAACCCAACAAGAGCTAGAGTCTATGCTGTGTGCATTGACATACGAGAGCAACCTGCCAAAGTTTCACTAACAGCCTTTCCCAAACCTGTGACCTCCCCACACTCAGAAGGACAAGGGCAACAGATGTGTTATAATGGTTTCACTGTGAAGGTCACCTCTGCGTCATGGAAATTTATTTCCAGTCCTCCTTCACTGCTGAGTCAAAATCTTGGGGCTCCCTACTTAACAACATTGTGGGAGCACCTTACCCTGGTTGGTAGGAGTTCATGTGTACAGCTTACTACCACCTTCTCGGTGACAATTAGAAATTTAGCAACAAGTACTGACCTTGTCTTGCCAGTGAAGCACAAAACCAGGAATTTGCTTAAAAAGAACATGAAAATGCAGAAGATTTTATAGAAAAAAGGGAAAACAAAGTTCAAACCAAATTGGGGTGGGGGGAGGAATAAATTTAACCAAGTGTAACTTCTAGATTGTTGCATTATTACATCGCCCTAGATTGTTTTTCAAGCAGGATGTTATATTTTTGAAAATATTGACAAGCTCTGAAAATTAACTCTGGCACATGTTTTACAGTCATTTCCTGACGCATGTGTTAGTTTTAATAGCAAGCCCAGCCATTTGATGCTTGCTATTGATTTTTAACAGGAACGCTGCTCTCCACTTCTTAATTTGTTTCAGTCCCAGAAATTGGTTAAAGGGTGACCGTGGACTTTATCTTTCACAATAATGTTCCGATATTGTATAGGTTCAGCAGAAAGGTTGCTAATCTAAGAGTGACGTGTTCTGATTAATAACCTGAAGATCTACATTCCTGCTGGGTTGGCTGCTCAAGATTTAATGTTTGGCTCAAATGTTAGAGCTGTCACTTCCAAAATGGTAATTTCAGATGACCAGCTCTCAGACTGATGAAGAATCATTCATTTTCCTTTTTTTGGGCTTCTCCCCATGACCTCTTAAACTCCCATGCTCGACTTCAGAATGTGGAAAATCCAGCATTTTGAAGGCTGCTGCACTGCTGCTAATCTGAGAGGGTTGGGCACAGATTTGACATTCACCCTCCTCAGGTTCTCACTTCTAGGTATTCTGTTGTGGAACGACAGAGGAATAGACCGAGCCCCTCCTGATCAGTGCAAACAGGGAGGATTTTTGTCACATTGACTGACTGCCACTACTATATGTGCTTCTGCCTTCATACCTGGATACAGTAAAAACTACCACATTTGAGTTCATACGACTATGGCAAGTCACAAAGGCATGTTTCCAAGCTGAGCTCTGTTCTACATTGCAAGACTGATCAGGCTTTTTAAATAAAAGCATTTATACAGGCCTGTCTTTATTTTGTCCAGGGATCATTTTTGAGCATTGCTGTTCAATCAATACATCATTAATAAAAAATTTGGAAAAGACTGATTATCCGTCCTCTTGCCTGTAGCATGTGCTCAGTGTAAGCTGATCAAGGGAATCAAAATTACTTCAGTGTAACCTTTAGATTATTCCTGATGACTTTCTCATTTAATCAGCAACCTTTCACAGGTTGAGCATCTTTAGAAATGTTGCTGAGACAAATTAATGACAGTATAAGTTGAGCTTCAATGATCAAAGTGACGTCAGTTCTTAGTAAGATTTCTAAAAGCATTGAAAACTTGCATCATCTCTGGTTGTACTTATCTCTGAGTTTACTGTAAGTGATGACTGGTTAGGACCGTAAGATGCAAGAGCAGAAGGAGGCAATTCAGCCCATCAAGTCTGTGCCACCATTCAGTGACATCATGGCTAATCTGATCATTCTCATCGCCACTTCGTTATCCCTATAACCCTCAATTCCTTCACTGACTAAAAATCCTACCTCAGCCTTGAACATGCTTAATGACCCAGCCTTGGCAGCGCTCTGCAGTAAAGAAGTCTACCCTCTGAGAGCATAAATTCCTCATCATCTCTACCTTAATTATGTGACCTGTTATTCTGAGATTGTGTCCCTGATCCTAGATTCCTCGCACAAAGGGAAACAACATTTCTGCACCTACCTTATCAAGTCTCAAAGAGACTACTTTTCCATAAGGTCATCTCTCATTCTTGTATTCTCAACCGGCACAGGCTAACGTTAATGCTTTCTCTTTAAGCTGAACTAACAAGGTCAATAAACGCTGACTCAGTCAGGGGGCACCCACATTCTGTGAACGAAGGAATTTTTAAATTAAATGCTCTCTGGAACATGGCAATGCGAGCTTCATTGTTTGTAGTTCCTCACCAATCAAGAAGTTTTTCTTTTCTCCATACCACTCGGACAATAATTACTTCACTTCCTTCGTCCATGAGATGCTAGTGAGGGATGGGCAATAATGCTGGCCTAACTATCAATGCCCACAACCCATTAACAAATAAAAATACTTACGCATTTTGTACTTCAATTTCCACCTTGTAACCCGCTCATTCAAGTTGTCTGCATCCTATCTATGTGTTCTCCACACCGTGCGTACTCATTACCGTCCACAAACATAAACACATTACTTCCGATCTTTTCATCTAAACCATCAATACGGACTGTAAGTAGCTGAGGTCCAGCACTCACCCTCATGGCACCCACAGCTAATTATGGCTTGCCAACTTAAAAATACTCTACAACAACAAAAACTGAAGTTGCTGGAAAAGCTCAAAATCCTCCTGCAGCCTCGGTGCCTCCTCAATACGACCTTGTCCCTCCACCTATCTTTGTATCATCTGCAAACTTAGCCAGAATGCCCTCAGTTCCTTTATCTAGATCATTAATGTACAACATAAAAAGTTGTGGTTCCAACACTGAACCTTGCAGAACACCACTAGTCATCAGCTGCCATCCTGAGAAAGAACCTTTTGTCCCCATTCTCTGCTTTCTCCCTGACAGCCAATCTTCTGTCCATGCTAGTACCTTGCCTCTAACACCATAGACTCTTACCTTACTCAGCTGCCTCTTGTGTGGCACCTTGTCAAAGGCCTTCTGGAAGTCCAGGTAGATAACATCCATTGGCTCTCCTTGGTCTAACTGCTCATTACTTCCTCAAAGAATTCTAACAGATTTGTCAGGCATGACCTCCCTTTGCTGACTTTGCCCTATTTACCATGAACTTCCAAGATTTCTGAAATCTCATCCCTCACAATGGACTCCAAAATCTTACCCATGACCGAGGTTAAGCTAATTGGCCTGTAATTTTCCATCTTTTGCCTTGCTACCTTTTTAAACAGGGGTGTCACGTTAGTGATTTTCCACTGGGACCCTCCCTGAGTCTAGTGATTCCTGAAAGCTCTCTACAGCTATGTCCTTAAGAGCTCAGCAATGTAGTCCATCTGGTCCAGGTGATTTATCCACTTTCAGGCCATTCAGTTTCTCTTGCACCTTCCCCTTGGTGATGGCCACCATACTCAGCTCTGCCCCCTTGCGCTATTAATCGTGTCTTTTGGGATTCTACTCGTGAAAACTGATGCTAAGTAATTATTGAGTTCCTCAGCCATTTCCTTGTCCCCCATTACTACATCTCCAGTGTCATTTTCCAGCGGTCCAATGTCCACTTTAACCTCTCTTTTGCCCTTTATATATCTAAAGAAACTCTTACAGTCCTCCTTTATATTACTGGCTAGTTTACCCTCGTATTTAATCTTCTCCCTCCTCATTTCTTTTCTTGTTGCCCTCTGTTGGTCTTTGTAAGCTTTCCCACTGCCCTACACCACATTATATGTGTTCTCTTTTGTTTTTATGTTATTCCTGAATTCCCTAGTCAGCCATGGTTGCCTCATCCTCCCGGTACCACGCTTCTTTCTCCTAGGGATGAATTTTTGCTGCATCTCCTGAATTACTCCTAGAAACGCCTACCATTGCTGTTCCTGTGTCTGTCCTGCTAGGCTCCTTTTCCAGTCAATTCTGCCCAGCTCCTCCCTTATACCTCTGTAGTTGCCCTTATTCAGTTGTAATCCCATTACTTCTGATTCTATCTTCTGCCTCTGAAATTGCAGAATAAAGATTAGGATCACTGCCTCCTAAGGGTTCCTTCACCTTAAGCCCCCTTTATCAAGTCTGCTTCATTGCACACTAAATCCAGTACTGCCTATTCCTTTGTGGGCTCCACCTCAAGCTGCTCCAAAAAGCCATCTCGTAGTCATCCCACTAATTCCTTTTCTTGCAATCCACTACCAACTTGATTTTCCCAGTTCGCCTCCATTTCAAAATCCCTCGTGATCACCATGTCTGTGCTGGAGACTTTAATAACCTCTCCTGAGTTCTCCTTTCTGGTCGTTTTTCCTTCCTATTTCCCCCCACAATGGAATCCACCCCTTCAGATGTTAAGCTGTTGCCACGTTCCAGCTAATGTGCATATCTTTGGACTGTGGGAGGAAGCAGAGCACCCGGTGGAAACCCACACAGACACGTGGGGAATGTCTGCATGGTGTCTGCACAGTCACCCGAGGTTGGGATCGAACTGGAGTCCCCGGCGCTGAGTGTCAGCATTGCTAACCACTGAGTCCTCAGAGCCTTTGAGTATTCTGTCACTGGTTTACGGGAAGTCATTGCTTCACTGCGTTGTTTTTTAAATCAAGGTGCACTTGTGCAAGTGATGAAGGGAAGTTGGAATTGCTTGGTAGTTAAGATGCTAATGAGCTACCTTTGATATTGCGTTAGAATAGATTGCAAACAATACAAAATGTCTTAGCTTATCTGTGTGGTTAACAATGTTCATTATCTTGGATAGTCTTTGATCCCTTTGTGTGTTAACAAAAGAAACAGAGAGAGGTTCACAAGCAACAGCTTGAATTTATGCTGAGCCTTTAATGTAACAGAGTGCTTCATAGGAACATTATAGAATAAAACATGACGCTGAGACCACATCAAAACTCTGGTCAAAGATGTCCGGTTGAAGGAGTGTCAAGGTTCAAGGCTTACAGAAGAAAGTGAGATGGAGAAGTGTGACATTCCGGAGCTTGTAGCCCTAAACAACTAAAGGCACAGCCACTAGCAGTGGAATAGTTAAAATCTGGGATGCACAATTGGCTAGAGTTCGAGGAGCAGAAATAGAGTCATAAAGATCAGCATGAAACAGACCATTCAGTCCAACTCATCCGTGCTGACCAGATATTAATCTAATCACATTTGCCAGCATTTGGTCCATATCTCTCTAAACTCTTCCTACCATATACCCACCCGGATGCCTTTTAAATGTTGTATTTGTACCAACCTCCACCACTTCTTCTGGCAGCACATTCCGTACATGCGCTACACTCTGCATGAAAATGTTGCCCCTTAGGTCACTTTTAAATCTTTCCCCTCCTCACCCTAAACTTATGCCCTCTAGTTTTGGACTCCCCTATCTTGGGAAAAAAAGACTTGGCTATTTACCCTATCTATGCCCCTCATGATTTTTTAAACTTCTCTGTAGTCACCCCTCAGCCTCTGACACTGCAGAGAAAATAACCCCAGCCTATTCAGCCTCTCCCTGTAGCACCATCCCTCCAACCCTGGCAACATCCTTGTAAATCTTTTCTGAACCCTTTCAGGTTTCACAAAATCTTTGCGAAAACAGGAGTGAACAGCTGACTGGCTGTGAACCTACAAGCATCTCTGGGCATCGGAATTTTGCTCCAAGAAAAATAAACAATATTTAAGGGCAGGTCGACTTTTACAAAGCTAAGAAGGAGTGAAGCTGTCGAGAGATTTGAAAAAGGAGGCATGAATGTTAAGACCATGGAGTTTCTTGACCAGGACTCAGTGTCGTTCTGCATGCACACAGATGGTGGGGGATCAGGAATTGCTGTAAATAAAGGCGAGGGGATGGACTGATAAAGCTGAACATTGCACAGGCAGTCGAGCTTCTGAATAAGAATAACTGTGAAGCACTGGGGTCCTGGGGGATGGATAATAGGCAGAGAGCAGTTCAAAATGTTTTTTTTTAAAAGAGACAAGGCTATCCACTGATGCATGAAAGCGCAGTATGATTTTTGTTTTTGTGCCATAATGTGAAGAACAGTTGAACGGAAAGAGATCTATTATAAATATCGCTTTGCATGCACTCTCACGCTGAAATAAAGCAGTGTAATCATTTGAATCTATGCACCAAGTTGCTCATCCAGGCCACCTGCAGAGGAATCATAAGTCAACACGTGCAAAAGACTTCAAAATCCACTGCAGATCACAGAGGGATATTATGATTATTATTGTGTCCCTGGGCCAGGCTAAGGGACACTTAATTATATGAGTCAACTCCCTTTAAAAACAACAGAGGGGATGGGGAATTATAACACTGACCCCAACAAATAGAAAGACATATATATGTGTGTGTGTGTGTGTGCTGGCTCTGGATTTGAAATAGCCTTTGGTCTTTTGCTGGTTTTGGTACAATCATTGTTGGAATTGCTATCATTGGACCAATTGCCTGTGGCGTTAACCATTGCTACAACATAGTTTCAACAGTAGGCACCTTTCATAACACTAGTTTTTATCATGGACAGCAAGTTAGTAATCTCCCCTTATAGTGGCCATCGGGTATGATGGCCTTGATTTATTTCTGTAATTTTAAATTTTGACTTGACAGTAAAAGGACACAAGAAGTCAAAATGTTTTGTCTTGTACTCACCAGGACTCAGATGCTGGAAATCTACTGGTAAAGGAAACACCATCATTGCTATGGAGATACAGCAAGATGAGAACTAAGATTGACAGTTAACTGTTCTTGCTGCATCTCCACACCAATGGTGTGCAACTAATGAGCACTTTCTTCTCATGTTGTATAAATTGCTGTCCTCTTTTTCCAGGTCATTTTTACCCACCTATTCCTGATGATTGCAGGGCAATAAGCTTCAGTTTGTATCCCGTTTCGGCAATTTTTAAGCTATTGTCATTCCCCAGTGCTTCACAGTTATTCTTATTCAGAAGCTCGACTGCCTGTGCAATGTTCAGCTTTACCAGTCCATCCCCTCGCCTTTATTTACAGCAATTCCTGATCCCCCACCATCTGTTGCCTCTCCCCTCTCACAAGCAGATTGTAGCATGCCAAAGCAGATCATTTGACCCTTCATGTTTGTGCTGTTCCTTTCAAAGAAGCATGCAGTCCATTGCCTTTCCCTTCCCCCTTTTCCTCATTTTTCTACTCCTACTCAGAGAACTGTTCTTGCCAGGAGTTTTTATGCGTCATGGAGATTTTGATTCAACACAATGTAGAAGTTGATTCCAGAATGGAAGAGGTCAGCAACAGTGCCATCAAGCTGCATTTGCTTCTCATAACCTGTTCACTGATGCTCTGTTTGAGTTCTGCTGGGGCTGCCAATTTTGACCTGGTGTAGTATTTCACAAAACTGAAGTCAGTTGGAATCATGAGGGGAGATTTCTTTGCTGCTTGATGCACGGAAGATGGTTGTGGATGTTGGAGGCCTGTCATTGAGTCATATAGCCTTCAGGCTGTTCATCCATGCCAACAATGTCCCCAGAGTAAACTAGTCCCACTTCCGTGCATTTGGTCCACATACTTCAAAATCTTTCTTAGTCATGTACCTATCCAAATGTATTTTTAAATGTTGTACCTGTGCCTGCTTCTACCATTTCCTATGGCTCTTCATTTCACATACGAACTACTCTCTGTGTAAAAAAGGTTGTCCCTAAAACTTTCTCCCCTCACCTTAAAAATATGCCCCATAACTTTGCTATTTAGCTTACCTGCACCCCTCGTGATTTTATTAGCCTTGATAAGATCACCCCCCCAACCTCCTACGCTCCAGTGGAAAAAATCCCAGCCCATCTTTAGAACTAGAACCCTCCATTCCTAGCAACCTGCTGGTAAATCTTTTCCGAACCCCCTCCAATCCTTCCTGTAGCAGGGTGAGCAGAACTGCACGTAGGCCTCCAGAAGAGGCCTCACTTCTGTCCTGCACGACCTCAACGTGACATTCAGCTCCTAAACGCAAATGTCAACAAAGTCAACTCAGTTCTGCATGCGTTCCCAGAGTAACATCCAAGGCCCAACCACCTTCAATTTCTTCATCACTGACCTTCCCTCCATCATAAATTTAGAAGTGGAGGTGTTCACCGATAATTGTCCAATGTTCAGAACCATTCGTGACCTCTCAGATAGTGAAGCAATCCATTCTGAAATGCAGCAAGATGTGGAGATACTTGAAATGACAGGTGACAAGTAACATTTCTGCCACATGCAAGCCTGGCAATAGCCATCTCCAACAAGAGAGAATCTAATCACTGCCCTTTGACATTCGCTGGAGCCACCATCACTGAATCCCATACTATCAACATCAAGGCGTAACCACTGAACAGAAGCTGAACTGGGCTAGCCACACAAGTGCAGACATTACAAGGGTAAGTCAGAGGCTGGGAATTCTGCAGTGAATAACTCACCTCCTGACTCCCCAAAGCCTGGCCACCATCTACAAGGCACAAGTCAAGAGTGTGATGGTCTACTCCCCACTTGCCTGGATGAGTGCAGCTCCAGCAACATTCAAGAAACTTGACATCAGCCAGGACAAAGCTGCTATAGTTTGATTAGCACCACATTCATCAAATACCCATTGCTCCCTCCACCAACACTTATTAACAGCAGTGTGCACTATTTACAAGAGGCACTGCAGAAATGCACTAACCCACCATACCACCTATAACCACTTACATTGAGAAAGTCAAGGGCAGCAGATACATGGGAGTACCACCACCTGCCAGATCCCATCCAAGCCACTCACCATTTTGACATGGAAATATATCATTGTCCTTTCAGTGTTGCTGGGTCAAAATCCTGGAATTGCTCCCTGACAACATTGAGGGTCTGCCCACCACACATGGACTGCAGCCATGGAAGAGGGCAGCCTGCCACCCAAACCTGCCCTTGAGGAGGAGATGGGTACCAAATGCGTATCAAGCTGGTCAGAGCTGCACCCCTTAAAGGAATTTTTCAAAAAATAGTCGGGATATCACAGGGAACACCAAAGGGGAATCTTTGCACAGCTCATGGATAGTTTCAATGAACTAAAAATCAGGGATTGTATCTTCACATCGCAACACTTTACGAGGACAGCCATTTGAGTGTATGTGGTGCCTTCGGAGTAGAATACTATCAAACAACAAGTGACACTGAGCCACGTGAGAAGATATGAAGTGGGAGGTGGCTGGACACGAGAGGCAGATCAAGGGGTGACTCAAAGCAGGAGAGTGAGTTTGAAAGGCAGAGAGGTTTCAACAAGGGAATTCCAGAGCTTAGAATCTCATCCGTTGCAGACACAGTGGTCAATGGTGGAGGGAAGGAAATGTGAGATCCACAAAGACACCAGCACAGAGCTCAAGATTGGCCTTAAATAGATAGGGAGCTTGGGCATCATGGAGTGATTTGAGGGTCCAGCTGAGAATGCTGCCATAAAATAACATCTCCTGTTAGAAACAAATGGAATCATTCATACAATAAACACAAAGACCATTGGTGAGCAGGCCCATTCTGATGGACATAGTCCTGCATGTTACACAACAAATCAGCAAGAACATTTCAGTTTTGTTTGAAACTCTTTTAGTCTTACATGACTTGAAAGGGTACAGAAAAGGAATGTAGCCAGAGTTGGAGGGTTTGAGCTATAGGGAGAAGCTGCATAGAGTGGGGCTATTTTCCCTGGAGCATTAGTGACTGAGGGATGACCATATAGAGCTTTATAAAATCATGAGGGGCATAGGTAGGGTGAATAGCCAAAGCCTTTTCCCCAGGGTAGGGGAGTCCAAAACTAGAGGGCATCGGTTTTAGGTGAGAGGGAGAAGATTTAAAAAGGATCTAACCAGCAACTTTTTCATGCCAAGGGTGGTACATGTATGGACTGAGCTGCCAGAGGAGTTGGTGGAGATGGGTACAATTATAACATTTAGAAGACAGCTTGATGGATATACAAGTAGGAAGGGTTTAGAAGGATGTGGGCCAAATGCTGGCAAATGAGATCAGTTTCGGATATCTGGTCAGCATGGATAAGTTGGACCGAAGGGTCTGTTACTGTGCTGCATATCTCCATGAATCGTGTACATTTCCTACAATGCAAAGCTGCCAGAAACCATTCATTTTCCCCAACAGTCCAGACATAAATATTTCACTGGCCCAGTAAATGAGAAACTGCTATTCCCAGTAGTTGGGACAGAGAGCCCAGGCAGTTTTTATTGGCCCCGGCTCTGTTTTGTGACTGTACACAGGAAGGGAAGCAAGCTGTTTGCAATGGCAGAGCATCTAAACCAACAGCTATAGGTGGCTGGGTTGCTGATACTAGTTGCATATGGTCAGGTTGGCGTGGAGGAGGAGCAGTTGACCCCTGTCCACCCATTGCAACGCAGTCCTGCTCCTGATACATCCATCCTAACCATACACCTACTACCTTCCCCTGGACTGTTACACTGTGCTCATTACTCAACTGAAGAATTAGTCTCTCTTTACCAGACCAGCCTTTCTCATTGCCACTGCTTTTTGAGGTGTTCCACGACAGGAGAATATTCCCAAATTGCATTCCTCAACAGAGGATTAATCTTCCGTTTCTAGACACTCTAGGACAATCTGAGGGAGCTGACCCCTGTGCTAGTCTGTGTGATTGCAGTGTACCACAGTAATCCCTATATTTTCTCTCGCCCTGCGGTCCTTTTTTTGCCCCCGTGTTTAAGCTGATGTGAAGTACTTTCGGACGGTTATCAAAAAAAAGCAACAGCTGCATTTATATAGTGCTACTTGACATCTGGACATCTCAAAATGCTGGTGACAGGAGAAGTATCTTTGAGGTAAGGTCACTGATGTTCCAGAGCAGTAAATTTGCACACTGTAAGCTCCTTACCAGGTAGGATAAGAGGTTGAGTGGGTGACTATATAGAGTTTCAGAAAATCATGAGAGATTGAGATAAGGTGTGTGGTGGGTGTCTTTTACCTGAGATGGGAGATTTCAAGACTAGGGAGTGTATCTTTAAGGTAGAGGAGAAAGATTTTAAAAAAGATGTAAGGGGCAGCCTTTTCACACAGAGAGTGGTTCGTGAGTGCAGTGAACTTCCAGAGAAAGTGGTGAATGTGGGTACATTTCCACTGTTTAAAACACATTTGAATAAGTACATAAATAAGAAGTGTTTGGAGGGATATGGGCCAGGAACAGGCAGCTGGGACTAGTTTAGTTTGGGATTATAGTCAGCATGAACTGGTTGGACTGTAGGGTCTGTTTCTGTGCTGTAAGGCTCCATGGCTCTTTGAATGAACATCGTCCATGGCATCTAGGATAGTTCACAGCTCCTTTTACAAAATAATCTTCTATGCCCACCTGACAGAGCAGATGCGGCCTTGGTTTAATGTCTGATCCAAACAGTAGCAGCATAGACCATGTAGCACTCCTTTAGTACTGCAGATTTTTGGACTCAATCTGTGAAATGAGTCCTGAGCCTTCACAATCTCTGACTCAAGAGGCAGGAGATTTTCCAGGCACACTGCCGATTACAAAGTGTACTGGTAAAATGTATTGACTGTGGTAAATACAATCTATTCATTCAGGTTAATAAAATGTGAGGCTGGATGAACACAGCAGGCCAAGCAGCATCTCAGGAGCACAAAAGCTGACATTTCGGGCCTAGACCCTTCATCAGAGAGGGGGATGGGGTAAGGGTTCTGGAATAAATAGGGAGAGAGGGGGAGGCGGACCGAAGATGGAGAGAAAAGAAGATAGGTGGAAAGAGTATAGGTGTGGAGGTAGGGAGGGGATAGGTCAGTCCAGGGAAGACGGACAGGTCAAGGAGGTGGGATGAGGTTAGTAGGTAGGAGATGGAGGTGCGGCTTGGGGTGGGAGGAAGGGATGGGTGAGAGGAAGAACAGGTTAGGGAGGCAGAGACAGGTTGGACTGGTTTTGGGATGCAGTGGGTGGAGGGGAAGAGCTGGGCTGGTTTTGGGATGCGGTGGGGGAAGGGGAGATTTTGAAGCTGGTGAAGTCCACATTGATACCATTGGGCTGCAGGGTTCCCAAGCGGAATATGAGTTGCTGTTCCTGCAACCTTCGGGTGGCATCATTGTGGCACTGCAGGAGGCCCATGATGGACATGTCATCTAAAGAATGGGAGGGGGAGTGGAAATGGTTTGCGACTGGGAGGTGCAGTTGTTTATTGCGAACCGAGCGGAGGTGTTCTGCAAAGCGGTCCCCAAGCCTCTGCTTGGGTAGAGGAAGCCACACCGTGTACAATGGATGCAGTATACCACATTGGCAGATGTGCAGGTGAACCTCTGCTTAATATGGAAAATCATCTTGGGGCCTGGGATAGGGGTGAGGGAGGAGGTGTAGGGGCAAGTGTAGCATTTCCTGCGGACGCAGGGGAAGGTGCCAGGTGTGGTGGGGTTGGAGGGCAGTGTGGAGCGAACAAGGGAGTCACAGAGAGAGTGGTCTCTCCGGAAAGCAGACAAGGGTGGGGATGGAAAAATATCTTGGGTGGTGGGGTCGGATTGTAGATGGCGGAAGTGTCGGAGGATGATGCGTTGTATCCGGAGGTTGGTGGGGTGGTGTGTGAGAACGAGGGGGATCCTCTTTGGACGGTTGTGGCGGGGGCGGGGTGTGGGGGATGTGTTGCGGGAAATGCGGGAGACGCGGTCAAGGGCGTTCTCGACCACTCTGGGAGGAAAGTTGCGGTCCTTGAAGAACTTGGACATCTGGGATGTGCGGGAGTGGAATGCCTCATCCTGGGAGCAGATGCGGCAGAGGCGGAGGAATTGGGACTAGTGGATGGAATTTTTGCAGGAGGGTGGGTGGGAGGAGGTGTATTCTAGGTAGCTGTGGGAGTCGGTGGGCTTGAAATGGACATCAGTTACAAGCTGGTTGCCTGAGATGGAGACTGAGAGGTCCAGGAAGGTGAGGGATGTGCTGGAGATGGCCCAGGTGAACTGAAGGTTGGGGTGGAAGGTGTTGGTGAAGTGGATGAACTGTTCGAGCTCCTCTGGGGAGCAGGAGGCAGCACCGATACAGTCATCAATGTAACGGAGGAAGAGGTGGGGTTTGGGGCCTGTGTAGGTGCGGAAGAGGGACTGTTTCACGTAACCTACAAAGAGGCAGGCATAGCTGGGGCCCATGCGGGTACCCATGGCCACCCCCTGTGTCTGTAGGAAGTGGGAGGAATCGAAAGAGAAGTTGTTGAGGGTGAGGACAAGTTCAGCTGGGAGGATGAGGGTTTCGGTGGAGGGGGACTGGTCAGGCCTGCGGGACAGGAAGAAGCGGAGGGCCTTGAGGCCATCTGCATGTGGAATGCAGGTGTATAGGGACTGGACGTCCATGGTGAAGATGAGGTGTTGGGGGCCAGGGATTTGGAAGTCCTGGAGGAGGTGGAGGGCGTGGGCGGTGTCACAGACGTAGGTAGGGAGTTCCTGGACCAAAGGGGAGAAAATGGAGTCCAGATAGGTGGAGATGAGTTCAGTGGGGCAGGAACAGGCTGAGACAATGGGTCGACCAGGGCAGGCAGGTTTGTGGATTTTGGGAAGGAGATAGAAACGGGCCGTGTGGGGTTGGGGAACAATGAGGTTGGAGGCTGTGGGTTTGAGGTCCCCTGAGGTGATGAGGTCACATGACCATCATGGGCCTCCTGCAGTGCCGCAGTGATGCCACCTGAAGGTTGCAGGAACAGCAACTCATATTCTGCTTGGGAACCCTGCAGCCCAATGGTATCAATGTGGACTTCACCAGCTTCAAAATCTCCCCTTCCCCCACCGCATCCCAAAACCTGCCCAGTTTGTCCCCTCCCCCCACTGCACCACACAACCAGCCCAGCTCTTCCCTTCCGCCCACTGCATCCCAAAACCAGTCCAACCTGTCTCTGCCTCCCTAACCTGTTCTTCCTCTCAACCATCCCTTCCTCCCACCCCAAGCCGCACCTCCATCTCCTACCTACTAACCTCATCCCACCTCCTTGACCTGTCCGTCTTCCCTGGACTGACCTATCCCCTCCATACCTCCACACCTATACTCTCCTCTCCACCTATCTTCTTTTCTCTCCATCTTCAGTCCGCCTCCCCCTCTCTCCCTATTTATTCCAGAACCCTTACCCCATCCCCCTCTCTGATGAAGAGTCTAGGCCCGAAACATCAGCTTTTGTGCTCCTGAGATGCTGCTGGACCTACTGAGTTCATCCAGCCTCACATTTTATTATCTTGGATTCTCCAGCATCTGCAGTTCCCATTATCACTATTCATTCAGGCTTCTTGTTTGGTCTTATAAAGATCTCAACAATGTACACAATGGTCGCAGATTGCTTAGAGAATGCAGTCCAGTCCTTTTTACCTGGCTGAATGGAGCAGCATAGCAAATTGTGAAGCTAATTGATAACCTCTCTTTGCGTATTGGAAGATTTATTGTGAGTCTTGCAGCCCTTAGCATTTTTCTCTGGAGAATGTGCTTGAACAGCACTGAAGTGTGGCCGGTTTTCTCATTTGCAACCAAATCATTAACTGCAACAAAGCAGGCAAGCTATTTTTAGCAAGCTCTTGACATCAAAGTGACGTGGCTGCCACACTTGTGTTATTTTAGGAGTCCGGGGAGGAAAGAGATCATCTGTTAAACATCACACTGCCTGGGTGAGGTGGCTGTTGGACCCTGTTTGAGATGATGGATTGTGTGTGTGCATGTAGAATACTGATAGGGGTAGAATTGGAAAATTTGGCTCCCAGCTCCAATTGATGAATGAGTGAGTGATTTTTATTATCAAGTGTATTTTACAGTGAGAAAAGCAGTCAAATACAGTGAAATGTTTTTCCACTGTCACCACAGCCCAGCACCATTTTGAATAGTTTTAAGAATAAGGGAAAAAAATAGCAAGACATAGCTGAAAGAGAGACCATCAGTCCTGAGCCATCCCCTCATCAGTGACAGAGATAATAGGAACAGCAGATGTTGGAGAATCTGGGATAATAAGGTGTAGAGCTGGATGAACGCAGCCGGCCAAGCAGCATCATAGGAACAGGAAGGCTGATGTTTTGGGATGAAGGGTCTAGGCCCAAAACATCAGCTTGCCTGCTCCTCTGATGCTGCTTGGCCTGCTGTGTTCATCCAGCTCTACACCTTGTTATCTCATCAGTGACAACTGTGCCACCATTCCTCCTCCGACGCCTCCTCCTGTCTGCACCCGATACCCGACCTACGATGAAGTCGCCGCTCTTCAGGTGCCATATTTCACCGCTAGGCCAATTCTCCTCTACCACGCCGCACCCCCGCCCCCAACATCAGAGCCGCGTCTCTTGGCACTCCTCAGTGTCAACGCGATGCCCTGCTGCCGTTGACAACGCCAAACCTGACTCTAGACGAATTTGCCCAGCCCTCAGGCAGCGCCTTCCGTTGCTGGGCCTACCTCGCCTGTGTCGCCGATTTGGCAGCCACTGATTGCGATGATGGCTCCCACGCTTGACTCGGAGAAGTAAGTAGGGGCTCACTCATTGCCACCACGAGGCCTGTGCTGGGCCCACCCAAATCCTGAATTTCTGAAGAAGGCTCTAGGCCCGAAACGTCAGCCTTCCTGCACCTCTGATGCTGCTTGGCCAGCTGTGTTCATCCAGCTCTACATCTTGTTATCTCACCCAAATCCACGCTGGGATTCCTCGCTGCTGATGGTAAGAAAAGTAAGTGAGTAAATAAATTACAAAAAGAAAAGAGAGAAAGGAAAAGGAAGGCAGTCGGAGCGGGTGAGCCCCAACTCAAGCCCCCTTCTCCACAGCCATCTTGATGATGTGAGACCCCAAGTACACACATCGGAACGATTGCTCCTTTGCAGTCACCCGCAGCGTAAGTCTCAGAGCTTTTGCACTCTACTGTTGGTTCAATCTCTTGATGCTAAGCACACTCGCCTACCTCTTGATTTGATCCCTTTGCGCGCTGAATTGTTTTAAAACAAGATCGGCCCGCTTGAAACAAAGGTGTGCACTTGATGTAGCATCTTTTACAGCCCCCAAAACATCTCCAAGTGGTTTACACAGTGAAGTGCTTTTGTATTGGATGCTGAAAGCGATCAAGCAGCTTTGACGTGGGGGGAGGGTGTGGTGTGGAGAAAGACGGAACTATTTTGGGCAGATGATCTTTCATCGGAATTGGAGAAACGTTAGAGGTGTAACCAGTTTTAAGCAAGGGATTGAGGTGTGGTTGGTGAGTGTGTGAGTGGAGGAAAGTACTAGAATGGCGGTGTGATCTGAAAATGGCGCATTGGATAAAAATGCTGTAACATGTATGAGTGAATAACAGTATTACGTCGTTTTGATTAGCCTGTCTCAATGTCCAGCCTTCCCACCTGCCACAGTTCCCCTCCCTACCTCCCCACCTATACTCTCTCCACCTATCTTCTTTTCTCTCCATCTTTGGTCCGCCTCCCCCTCTCTCCCTATTTATTCCAGTTCCCTCTCCCCATCCCCCTCTCTGATGAAGGGTCTAGGCCCGAAACGTCAGCTTTTGTGCTCCTGAGATGCTGCTTGGCCTGCTGTGTTCATCCAGCCTCACATTTTATTATCTTACAGTTCTCCCCTGTTGTTTTTTCTCCCCATTTTCCACCCCCAACTTGCCTATGTATTTGTTAAGAACCCTTTCTAAACTCTTAACTTTGCCCCCCCGCCTCAGCCCTGAAGAAAGACCATTGACCTGAGATATTAATTCTGATTCCCTCACTGCCTGAGTAGATCCTGCATGTCTACTGAAAGGCAACAACCGACACCCACCAGCAGTAAAGTGAAAATGACAAGGACACCAGAGAGCCTAAACTTTGTGCTTGTATCTACTGGAGGGGGATTCGATTCATAACCTTCTGATCCAAGAGCAAGGATACTGTCCGCTGAGCCACAGCTGCTCCTGCAATCCTCTCCCTACAACTTCATCTGAAAAACATGGCAGTTTGCTCTTCTTCTGTTCCCACTCCACACCTCCCTGTCTGTTAAATTGCTACCCCATTCTCCAACCTTCTCCCATCTCCACCCAACCGTAAGGCTGAAAGAATTCAGTTGGGAGTTAACAGAATTAGATTTCTGGAGAGATCTCTGATCTGTGCCTCCTAATTTACGTGAGCGGGGTTAGTGAGGTAATGAAAGGAACAAATTTAAATGTTGAAAGCCCCTTACACTGAGTTAGGACATCCTAAATCTCTTTGCAGTCAATAAGCGAAGGATTCTGAAGTGTGGTAGAATCCCTAAAGTACAGAAGGAGACTATTCAGCACATCTAGTGTGCACTGACCCTGTGAAGAGCATCCCACCCTATCTCTGTAACCCACATTTCCCATGGCCAATCTACCCAAACTGCACAGCTTTTATGATTTTGTACTTTTGTACCTAAGATGGCGTGAAGGTCATGTGGGCCCAGTGTGCACCCTGAGTGGGCCCAGCACCCACCTCGAGTGGGTCCAGCGCGCACCTCGAGTGGGCCCAGCGCGCACAAGGAGTGGGCCCAGCGCGCACCTCGAGTGGGCCCAGCGCGCATCCCGAGTGGGCCCAGTGCGCACCAGGAATGGGCCCAGCGCGCACCTCGAGTGGGCCCAGCACGCACCCCGAGTGGGCCCAGCGCGCACCCAGAGTGAGCCCAGCCTGCACCTCGAGTGAGCCCAGCGCGCACCCCGAGTGAGCCCGTCGTGCACTCTGAGTGGGCCCAGCATGGACCTTGACTGAACCCTTACTTACTTTTCTGGGGCGGGCACAGGACCTGGCATTAGAATCAGCAGCTGCTACATTAATGTAACGAGGTAGACCCAACAACAAAAGATGGTGGCTGGGTCTGGGGTAGGTGGCAGCGAGGACGAGAGATGATGTTGCAGGTATGGACGAAGATGAGCTGGCTCAGGACTGATAGACTGTCTTTAAACTCTTGTGTTTTTCTGTTTCTTTCCCTTCTTCTTAAATATTCAAAATGGAACCGGATTTTGGTAGAGACTTTTGGAGAGACTTTTCATTGTATTTTATTGTTTTTCTCACTGTAAAATACGTGTGGCAATAAATTATTCTGTTCAATTCAAGTTCGCTAATATTTTTCATGAGAATTTGTGCTTTAAGAATCTAAGCTGACGCTGTGAGTGGCAACTGATAAACTTTACGCTGTGCTCACGGGATTACATGTGACTATAAAGCTAATTCCAAACCTGACCACTTGGTGGAAACCCACGCAGACACTGGGAGAATGTGCAAACTCCACGCAATCAGTTACCCAATTCTGGATGACAAACCCAGTCAGTCCCTAGCCCGAACCACTGTGGTCACTGTTGTAATGTGCATTAAAAAGGGATCTGTTTTAGGAGCTGGGAGCATCCAATTCTACTGATTAACGTTCTAACCTTTGGGGGAATTTATGCTTGGGAAACAACCTGATAGTCATTATGGTACTGATTATTTCATAGAGACATATAGGGGCAGATATAGTCCATTCAATTCATCAAACATTCTCTGCTTTCATTCGGGCTGTGGCCAGTCATTCACTCCGGGGCCTTTCTCCCCACGCTTTCGCCATGGGCGTTTAGAAATCTCTACTTCTCAATATGTTTACAGCCTGTGCTTCCACAGCCCTCTGACGTAGAGAATTCCAACAATTCACCACCCTAGGTGTAAAAACAAAACAAATTCCCCTCCTCTTGGTCCTGAATGGATTTTCCACTTATTTGAGAAATAGCATTCATCGTCAAAGAGTCTTCATTCCTTCATGAGATGCGTGTGTCGTTACCAAGGTCGGTATTCAGTTGATTGTCATTCGTTGGTCAGCATTTGAATTCCCCTCCATCATAAGGTCAGAGGCTGGGATGTTTTTTGGTGACGCACAATATCCTATTCTGGCGAAAAGACCTTGGCTACAGACAAGGTGAATAGCCAAGGCCATTTCTCCAGGGTAGGGGGACTCCAAAACTAGGTGTCAGGTGAAATGGGAAAAGATTTAAAAGGGACCTGAGGGGCAACATTTTCATGCATAGGGTGGTAATGTCTATGGAATGAGCTGACGCCCAGTTGTTCTGGTGCAGCGTGGCTCACTTACCCATTTCCGAGTTAACCGTATTGCAGTCAATCCGGTGTCACATATTATCTAGACCAGACAAGGACACCACATTTCCTTCCTTAAAGGGCATGACTAAACCAGACAGGTTTTTGCTATACAACTGATGGTAGTTTACAGGCCCTATTACTGAGAGTAGCTTTATCTTCCAGATTATTAATTAAATGTGAATGGTAGAAATTAAACCTGTGTCCCTCAAGCAGTTACCTGACCTTTCTGAAATACGAGTCCAGTGACATCACCCCTCTGCCACCATGACGCAACAGTGGGATGCAAGAAGCCATTCAGCCCACTGAGTTGTCCCGTCAGCTTTCTGAAAGAGGTTTCTATTTCCCCAATTACCTTTTTGTTTCAAAAATTTGAATACTTCTCAAAGCTACTAACCAACTCCATTCTGCTTCCCATCACTGTTTCTGGCTGGCTACTGGGGCTGAGTCAGAGAAGGATCGAGCAGTTCGATACTGAAATGATTTTTTGTTTCCTCTTTTCTGGTTACAGTACAGGATAGGACAACTGTACACTATCAGCAAGCACAGTCATGAGCAGAGCGACAAGGGCGAAGGGGTGGAGGTGGTTAAGAATGAACCCCACGAGGACCCTGTACATGGAAAAGGGCAGTTCACGGAGAAGAGAGTTCACTTGTCCAGGTAAGCTGTGCGCCGCCAGCAAGCGGGAGTGGGTGTACATTGGGAGAAACCTTCCTGAGATTTAACATACAGAAGCTCCACCAGAAACACCGGAAGGCTAATAAACTGGGAAATGGAGGGTTTGCACTGCTCTCTGAGACAGCGGTAATGCAGTGCACAGTTTGATCTCATGTGGCTGGAATGAGTGATAAAATTGGTTATAAAGAGAATAATAGACACTTTTTAAGGGGATGGAAAGACTGAGATTTATTTATTTCCAGCGTTCACCTGTGAATTTCCCTCCTTCGTAAGACCAGAGGTTGAGGGGGTTCATTGATGATTGCACAATAGCCTACCCTGGGGAAAAGACCTTAGTTGCAGATAAGGTGAATAGCCCAAGTCTTTTCCCGAGGGTATGGGAGTCCAAAACTTCAGGGCATAGGTTTAAGGTGAGAGGGGAAAGATTTAAAAGGGATCTGAGGAGCAACATTTTCACGCAGAGGGTAGAATGAGCTGCCACAGGAGGTGGTGGAGAATAGTACAGTTACAACATTTAAAAGACATATAGACAGGTGTGTGGAATGGAAAGGTTTAGAAGGATATGGGCCAAGCACAGGTAAATAGGGCTAGTTCAGCTTGGGAAAAATGGTTGGCATGGATAAGTTGGGCTGAAGGGCCTATTTCTGTGCTGTCTGACTCTGTGACTCTTTGAATAAGGAAGTAGACTACAGTTTGGACAGACAGTGATGGAAATACTCCCACGTGGCTTGCTGCAGCCTTACCTCCTGTTTGAAATTCCACTCGCACTTGCATGGAACGAAACGGAATTGCAAACCTGCTTAACTTTTTTTATTTTCTCTTCAGTATTTGCGAATTGGCAAATGTCGGAGTTTTGTGATCAGGGTGTGCTGTAAAGTTGTGGAACTCAATTCCAACTATTTCTGGAGCCAAAGATTAACGTGTGCCAGATGTTCAGCCCTTTTCAGGAAAGCAGCCTCCTGTTTTATCTGGTTTTTAAAACAAAAGAAAACTATCTCTGCTGCACACATTTCTCCTTGCGTGCAGTTCAAGCCAATGCATGTCACACTTTAACCCATGTGTGGCTGCCAGACCTTAATCCGACCTTTAAACCCTGCTCAAAAATATTTGGAATTCTCAATCTCATTTGACCTTATTGAAGATTCATTTTTTGTTCAAAGTTAGCTTTGAAACAAGGAGCAAGGCATCCAGAGATACGACACCCAGCTCCGTTGGTGTGCTGCTCCATCTTCTGAGCAGAGAGAATTTTGAGCTTGCTTCAGAATGATTCATACAATCTAATCTTCCAGATGTTAACAGTTACATTCATTGTGGGAGAAATGTACCAATGGAAAACTCATCAGTCTTTGAGGGGAAAAGAAATATCCTCCTGTTCCTAATTACCTCTCCCTTCCCTTTGTCAGTTCCAATCGCCTCGTCAATAATCTGCCCCCGTTTTTGCCTCCTCTATACAGGAATCCTTTCGACACACTGGGCAATCTGTGTAAATAGAAGGTTTTGATGTTGTACCCAGCCTGAGCCTGCTGTGTTTGTATGTTTGACTCACTTAGTTTTGAGAATTTTTCTGATCCTGCATTTTTCATATATTTTTTGGCCTCATGTACTCTTTTACAATACTGTCTTTCTGTTGCCACCTTCCGAACTTACAAAGCTCATGCTTTCAGGGCATATGAACACTCGGGTCAGTCTCTCTGAATAACCTCCACAATGACTGCATGACCAGTCATGAGCACACTAATACAAATGATGTATGCTGCATGTTTGATAATTAAGTCCGTATTAGCAGCATACTCAGTAAAAAACGAAATAATTGTGGATGCTGTAAATCAGAAGCAAAGATAGAAATTGCTGGAAAAGCTCAGCAGGTCTGTCAGTATCTGTGGACAGAAATCAGAGTTAGCCTTTTGGATCAAGTTCTAAGGGTCAGATGAGCCAAAATGTTTTTCTTTATATATACAATCCCTGCGAAAGCAGGCCCTTTGAGTCCACACTGAATCCCCCCCCAGAGCATCCCACATGGGCCTAACTCCTATTGCCCTGCATTCCCCATGAACAAGCCACCTTGCCTGCACACAATTGTCAATTTGGTATGGCCAATCCACCTAACCTGCACATCTTTGGACTGTGGGAGGACACCCTCACAGACACAGGGAGAACGTGCAAACTCCACACAGTCACCTGAGGCTGGGATTGAACCCAGGTCCCTGATGATGTGAGGCAGCAGTGCTAACCACTGAGCCAGCATGCCTCTGCTATTAAGCCTGATTTCTCTCCACAGAGATGCTGCCAGACCTGCTGAGCTTCTCCAGCAACTTCTGTCCTTGTTAGCAGCGTACTCTGATCTTTTCCACAATTGACTTGTCTGCATTCAAAGCTTTTAGCCAGATAGAGTGATGTATTTGGGCAGGAGAGATGAGGTTCAAAGACCTACAAAAGTGTAAGGGAATGAAAAGTGAAACAGTGCATGTAATGGGATAAAGGTGTATTAAGACATGGAGCTGTATATCTCTGTGAAGCCTGATAGTACAACCCAGCATTGACATTGACCCACTTTCTGAAAAGTGGAGTCCGGAAGACAGCCAGGCCGTTTGGCTAGCATGCCACTCACCTTGGCTGGCCCAGTGAGGCCACAAAATTTCTTGCAGAAGGAAAGGGCCCTTGATTTAAAGTGTTATGCCCTTGACTGCCAGCTCCTTCTCTGCCTTTTTGTTACTTATTCACTCGTTAGACATAGGCGTTGCCGACCAGGCCAGCATTTAGTACTTGGCCCTAGTTGCCCCTTGAGATGGTGGTGGTGAGCTGCCTTCTTGAACTGCTGCAGACTGTGTGCTGTAGGTAACCCCACCATGTCCTCAGGGAGGGAATTCCAGAGGCCTTGCCCTATCGACCGCCTGAATTTCACAAGCTCCACCAATCCTGAGCCCTCCACTTTAATAAAGACCTGCAGTTTGTACAGTTACTCCTTCTAGCAAGCAGTTTCAGGTGATCTATTTAGTGGTCAACAGTCATTTCATGCTGTCCTGCTGTACTGAGCATCAGTACATAATAGATGACAGAAGGCTGAAAGGTGCTGAAGGTGGGAGATGAACCACTCTCACCAGATGGATCAGCAGTTCTGCTGCCACCTCAATGACTATGAGCTGCACTCAGGGCTGACCGACAGGGCCATGCAGGGTGTGAAGGCGCTGCTGTTTGAGAAGTTGAGAACCACTTCCTGCTTCCTGTCTGTAACTGACCTGCTCTGATCTGCTGGTAGAGTTTGCTCGATTAATTGTGCATATGTTCGGACGAGGTGACGGCTTTGTGGTATTATCACTGGATTGTTAATTCAAAGACCCAGGTCATGCTGTGCAGACCCTGTTTTGAATCCCACCAATACAGATGGTAGAATTTGAACCCGTCTTTTTAAAAACAATCTGCTTTTAGGAGTGGAACAAATCCATTGTCGAAAACCCATCTGGTCACTAGTATCCTTGAGGGAAGAAAACTGCCATCATTACTTGGTCTGGTCTACATGTGACTCCAGACCCACAGCAATGTGGTTGATGCTGAACTGCCCTCAGGGCAATTAGGGATGGGCAATAAGTGCTGGGGCTGGCCAGTGATGCCCACATTCTGTGAATGAATTTAAAAAATATAATGTCCTGACAGTGATACTTCTTAAACCAATTAAAGGGCAAAGGCATCCATTAAGCATTAAAGACTCATAAAATGGTTACAGTATAGGAAGACATCATTTTGGCCCATTGGCCAATTCTGGCTCTCCACAAGGACACAGGATTGGTGAGCAAACATCATGGTGTGAGAGCAGTGCCCACTAATGGCCAAGTCTTGGCTGGGGAGCACAGGCATGATTCAAGTGAGAAAAATTACTCACGTGTGTTTAAAATTTATTTTATAAAGTGAGGACCAATGAAGGAATCTGGGAATGGGGGTACCATGAATTACCGTACTGAAAGAGGACATTTGAACCATCGTCTCCATCCCACCTCTCCACATGAATAATTCAAGCTAGCCTTACTCCCCTGACCTCCTTACATAACTGTGTCATCAGATAATGACCCAACTAGCTTACTTGCATCTGTCCCCACCCACACTTTCAGGCAATGCATTCCAAACTCCGCATGTTGCCGTTGTTTGTCTTGCCATTCACCTTGACGCGGTGTCTTTCAATGGGAAGAGTTTGTACCACACATAGTGGTGCTATAACGGATGTTTCATTAATGTGAATTAGCTGTAACGCGGTTGATGAATGGTGGACGCTGTTTGGGCAACGTGAACTTTCTGCTGTACAAGCATAGCGATTTTCCATAGTGATTTCCTTATCACGCAGTTTTCTATAACGTGAAGTCACAGAAGAACGCAACTACCACATTACAGGAGAACTACCTGTATCTGTCCTTCACCAAATTTCCTGTCGACACCTTTTGTTTTCTCCAAGAATAATGCCAGATTTTCCAATCTATCCACGTAACTAAAGACTGTCTTCTCTGCATCCATTCTCATGAATCTTTTCTGTACTCTCGCTGATGTTTTCACATTCTTCTGAAACTATGGTGTCTAAGATTAGACACAGTACTCCAGCTCAGGCCAAACCAATGTGTTGTGAAGGCTCACCACAGCATCTTTCAGTCTGCTGTTGTCTTTAGTTAGTTTTTGACACTGATATTTTTGCAGACAGTCATTTTCTTATTCTTGCATTGCAACTTGTGCTTGGCTTTCTATTTGTGCTGTAACATTTGAGAAACCTCAAAGGATTTCCTTTCAGCTGTCAACATGATATTGATCGAACAGTGTGGCATATGGTATATTGCAGCAATGACTAAACATTGTGTCAATAGAAGGGGTGATGGAGATTGGAATAAAAGTTTGTAATATTTGTGTTTCACCAGCTGTTCCCAATGCATTGTGGTAATTATTGTATCACTTTGAATGGCTGACTGGAAAACTGATGTTCAGGCAATTTGATCAAATTCATTTGGTCTGAATGATAATCTTTCTTAGACCTTCAGAAACTCAGTTCTGCTACCAAAGACTGTTTAACTCTGATCAGAAGTTGCTGGAAAAGTTCAGCAGGTCTGGCAGCGTCTGTGAAGAAAATATCAGAGTTAACCTTTCGGTTCCGCTGAGTTCTGAGGCAGGGACATCGGAGACGAAGGATTAACTCTGAACTTTTCTTCACAGAGGCTGCCAGGCTTGCTGAGCTTTTCCAGTAACTTCTTGTTTTTGTTCATGATTTACAACACCCGCAGTTCATTCTGTTTTAATGAACTCTAAACAAGACTGCATACACTTTCTCTTAAGTTTTGAAAATTGCAGGGTAAAACACACTGAATAAAAGTTTTTAAACTAGAGGTGTATTGTCTTATATCTCAAATAAAATTGTGAGCTATGAACCTATTACTACCTTTTAATGGCTAAAGTAACAGTCCAGTGTGATGAAACGGCATTGGTTTCGTGTTTTTCTCAACTTGAACTCCTCCAGCAGGAAAACCTGGGTGCATTTTAGTCAGTGATCTGCTTTTACTCCGCAGCCTGTTTTATATTCTCCGTTTGTGACACTTGGTGAGTGTGAATTGCTGGGGGATTTCCATCCTCTTCCCTTTGCTTGTCAGTGACCCAAGGTGTACAGTTAACGTTTTCCTAGGGTGGAGGTAGCTGTTACGAGGGGGCATCGTTTTAAAGTGAGTGGAGGTAGGTGTAGGGGAGACGTCAGAGGTAGGTTCTTTATTCAGAGAGTGGTCGGGGTGTGGAATGCGTTGCCGGAGAGGGTAGTGGAGTCAGCCTCGTTATGGGCATTTAAGCAGCTATTAGATAGGCATATGGATGATAGTGTATGGTAGGGGCGGAGGTCAGATAGGTCTTAGGATTAGGGTAAAAGTTTGGCACAGCATCGTGAACCAAAGGGCCTGGTCTTGCACAATCGTGTGTAGAATTTAGGAGAAATGTTTTCACATGGTGACCGAATGAGAAATGAGCTACCGCAAGGAAAAGTTGAAGCAAATAGCATAGATACATTTTAGGGAAAGTTAGATAAGTATTGGCTGTTGGAGGTCATGGAGGGTATGCAGGAAAGAATAGTGAAGTGTGCTGATAGGATAGAAGGAGGTAAGTACAGAACTTAAACAGCAGCTTAGAATAGTTAGGCTGAATGACTTGTGTCTGCTCTGTAAATTCTGTGCCCCTAATATATTGTCTCTGCTTTGTCCCGTGTTAAAGAATCACAGATCAATAGTTGAAATAGTCTGCACCAATTGATGCACAAGATGTGAGGAAGTCAGTGCCCATTCATTCTTGAAGCCTAGCATTGTCTCTTCAGTGCATTTCAAGGCCTGACCTGTACCTACAAGGGCAGATTCTACTAACTTTAAGCTACATCTTCCCCTCAGATTTGCTACTTGCTTCGGGGCCACATCCTCAAATAATTCTCTTTGTCAAAGAGATCCACCTTGAGAAGCCATGTTCTACATCCAGTAACAGTCCATGCCATTGTTAGCCCAGCCATAGAACTGGCCCTACAGTGCAGCATCTGTATTCGTGAAAGTTGGACTAACCTTTCCCTTATTTAGATACCATACCACTTAGAAAGGAGATGTTCTGTCTGTCCAGCTAGATGCTGTCTAGTACCACTTTGATCTTTCCATCTTTTTATCTCACCGAAGATCTGTGTGCTGCGTTGCGTGGTGAAATTGTTCGGCGTCTTGCAGAAGTTAGTCATAGTTTTTCCATTACAATTGTAAAGGTCAAATGACCACATTTAATTGAAGGAGGAAATTATTATTACAATTCTCACAATTGCACGAATGCAACATGATCAGAAGGGTTTGGAGAAGCAATGGAGTCGAAGCATTCTGACCATATTAGTAAATGTAATTGGTGCAGCTTGTTTCAGTCTCCCTCTGGTTCTGTTTTGCTACAGTAAATATATACTGAAGGAAGCTCACTTTAGGGCTGACCATAATCTCTCCGGTTCTTTAATTGAATTATTTCATAGATTGAATATTTTCTCCAGAGTTTCTTGAATCGAGACCTTTGTTGAATACCTTTCTTGCTTTGACCATGTGGATGAAGGCCAGATCTTGACTTCTTGGTCTCATATATGATAATGGGTCAATGGCTGGCTGCTTTTGCATTGGTGGGAGAAAAAGATAGCTGACTGTTTTTGTATAAGATCAAAAGAATTGGGATCAGGACTAGATAATTTGACTCCTGCAGCCTGCTTTACCATTTGATAACAACATGGCTGATCCTTCACTGCTAACTCAACTTGCCTTTGCTTTTAATGTACTCAGTGACTGAGCATCTATAGCCCTCTGGGTGGAGAATTCCAACCCTCTGAGTAAGCAAGCTTCTTCTCATTTCAGCCTGAAATAGTTGCCCCTGTGAACCTTCTGGCTGCAGACAGGTTCACTGGCATCTATTTTGCCTTGGCTCACAAAGACTAGATTGGCTCTCAAGAGCATTAGAAACAGTTGACTTTCAGCAGAGGTAATCTTTTCAGATACATCCTGGCTCTGGTCATGTGACTTATCTGTGCTCACGGTAGGTGTTCAGCTACCTATTCGGGCAGTGTCTGTTAATTTGGGGTGAATTTTTCTGGACAAAATGTGGCAGGAAAGAAGGTGGCTAAGCACATAACTGGGAGGGATGAGGTTGGAGGGTATGCTGGGGGTGGGATCTGAGGCTTTCACAAGGATATCAATGCAAAGGGTAACTGCATGTTTATATTGTATGAAGAACATGCTGATTAGTTGACAAGTTGGATTACATGGCGAATTGAACAGTTAGATGATGACTGACTGTTAACTACCATACTTTGTTCTAACTTAATCCAGACTGCTGGACTCTAGTCAATATTGCCCTAAGGAATGAACCAGAGAGTGGCTGTCACCTATTATTTTGATCAGTTGAAGTAGGCACAATGTGTGGACATCTTTCTCTATCTATGTTAATAAAATGTGAGGCTGGATGAACACAGCAGGCCAAGCAGCATTCCAGGAGCACAAAAGCTGACGTTTCGGGCCTAGATCCTCCTCTATCTATGTATTAATGTATGTAGCTTCCAGTTTGCACATATGTCTCATTAGCGAACCCAACTAACAATCTTAAATTGGTTGTCAGCTTAATTCTTAACACACTCTGGATTGTTTAGCCCATGCTGTCTGTTATTGATATGATAATCATAAATGGCTGCACACTGTCACCGTCAAAGTGGTCCTCCCTTGCCCATTCCAGCTAAAATGCTAGGAGAATGTGATGAGGATGACAAAAAGTGTAATTCCGAGAGAAGCTTGAGCGTGCCTCCAGGAAGGTTGTAGTCTTTATTTCAATGAATGTCGTGCAGTTAACTTCTGATGCCTCGCAAAGAGCCTGTGCAGGGTTAAAGATCAAATTTTACCATCCACTATTCCATTCCTGCTCTCAGAATACGTGTGGTCCATTTTCTACAGCAATACTTCTATTGAGTTGTGTACACTTGCCAGCTAATCTACTTTCTGCTCTCATGTTATATAAATGTTGCATTCCCTTTGTATTGATATTTCTCGGGAATTGTCCTGATAGCTGCAAGATGAAAAGCTCCATCCTTTTCTCAGTAGTCCTCAAGATCTATACCCCTTCACAAGCAAGGTTCTGTATTTTTGTAACACAGGCCTATCGCACTAAGTTCAGGTGCGAGTTTTGAATGTGTGAACAAAAAGAGCAATTTCTAAATTTTAAATAAAGTGGATGCCTCTCATTAGATCCTTGCACCACAGCAGAAAGTAACCATTTTCTTGGATCCCTGCCAATGTTGTTCGAGAAGTGAGAAGTAAATGCAGCTATGGTGCACTGCTTCAAGCTCTTGGCTTTTTTTCTGGAAAGCCAGAGCTTCATTCTGACCGGGAATTTGGAGTAAGGGTAATCATTGGGGTGAACCTGACTACATGCATTCCTTTAATTCATTAATTGTTCCAGATCTCTCATTCTGTATCTTTCTGCAAAACTCCGTAAAACTCTAACAGGACAAGACAAGGTAAACACAGAAAGGATGTTCTCAATGAGTTCAGACCCAGGGGTCACGGTCTAAGGTAGGCCATTTAGGACTGAGCTGAGGAGAGATTTCTTCATCAAAAGAGCAGTGAGCCTGCGGAGTCCTTTGCTACAGAAAGCAGTTGAGGTGAAAACTCGAACGTTTTCAGGAAGGAGTTGGGGATACAGGGATCAAAGGGTTTGGTGAGAAAGTGAAAATAGGATACTGAGTTGGTTGAACAGCCATAATCATATTGAATGGTGGAGCAGGCTTGAAGGGCCGAATAGCCTCGTCCTGCTCCGGATACAATGAAACACCATTTGTAAATAAACCATTTTGTCCTTTCCGAAACTGATAGTTTCTCCCTGTTGAAGTAAGTTAAGATGTTTTAAAGGGCTTTACAGCACAGCATCATGAGTTTGTAGCATGATGATAAGGTCACTGGGATAGTAATCCAGTGACCGAAGCTAGGACTCTGGGGACCTGGTTTCAAATCCCACCATGTCAGCTGACGGAATCTAGTGTCGGTATTGGTAATGTCCCTTTTAGGGAAGGACATCCGGTGTCCTTACCTAGACTGGTCTACATGTGACTGCAGAGCCACAGCACTCCAAAAGGCCGAACACTTAAGTTCATGGAGCCATTCAGGATGATTAACAAATGCTGGATTTGCCAGTGACACACTCGCCTTGTGAGAGGATAAAGCTAATGCAAAATCCAGCAGCAAGTTTGCAATATTGTGCGTCTAACTCCTGTCCACCAATACCAATTGTGACACCTCTCATTGCCAACGGATGACTGAAAGTATTTCACAATCAGGAAGTACTTCAAAGACACTGCAATGTAATTTGGAGAGAGCATTAAGTTATTGCTGGTAGCTGTATTTTACTGGGTGTCTATTTTCATTAAATTTGTATATGCTTTTTAATATTTCATCATCTCCATGGTGATGGGGATGGTGCAACTAAGTCATTAATATTTTGGGGATGGGGGGGGCGGTGGGAGCCAGCAAAAGACTATATGAACTATTTATGGAACTATGCAAGTAAAGGAACAGGCTTCTGCAGTGGGCTTGCAAGGGCTGGCCCTACCCATATGCGTTCACACAAACTGACTTGCAAATAGATTTCCACCACAGTCTTCCCTGAAATTTCATACTCTGCTCCTCATTCTGTTTTATGCAACAGTTTTGCATGTGTGTAAGCTGCATGCCAGTAAACAATAACGCAGAATATAATTTAATCCAGCCTACTTTAACTGCGTACATTGTGCATGAAGTATATGGTAGCAGGAGTGCACAGTGTTACTTTATATGAGCCATATCGCAGATTCTAATGCGGATTACATCTAATCTGTGTGCTGTGGAAACTGACAGCTGTGAGTGCGTCAAACCAGCACGACCAAGTTCTCATTCTTTGTGTGGAATGAGTCTGTAGTTACTATTCCTGCCAAGGTATTTGCTGGCAAGGTGTGCTCCACACCTTCACCTTTTGCCTTCCATACACATTCATTGTAGCTCCTCTGCAACTGATGGGCATTATTCAACAGCGCCTGGGGTGAACATTCTTTCTTCTGTCCTGCACTGTGTCCTCTGAACTTCTCCCATTGTCGGTGTTCATTCCTGTGAATTAATTTGGGGGATGGTGTGGTGGGTCATTGTTGATTGTCGTGAAAACATTTGACTCACTAATACCCTTTAGGGAGGGAAATCTGCCCTCCTTTCTGTGGTCTGGACTACTGTGTGACTCCAGACCCACATCAGTGTTGTCTCCTCTTAATTATCCTCTCAAGTGGCTGAGCAAGCTACTCCATTGCAGCAAGCCACTACAAAACTCAATCAAAGAGATTTAAACCAGATGGGCAACTTTGCATTTTCCTGGGCATCAGAAACAGCAATGGTAATCCCAGCCCCACTGACCCTGTGAAATCTTCCTTTGCAACATCTCGGGACCTGTGCCAATACTGGGAGAGCTGTCTCATGGACCAGTCAAACTACAGCCTGACACAGTAGTGCCCATGGAATTACTCCTTACAGGCAGTGTTATCAACATTCACTCCGTCCATTACCAATGCATAGTGGCCGCAATGTATACCATCCACAGGATGATTTGAGGCACTCAACCAGGCTCTTCTGATAGCACCTTTCACTTCCCCGATTTCTACCATCTAGAAGGAGAAGGGCAGCAGGTACATGGGAACACCACCACCTACAAGTGCCCCTCCAAACCTTTCACTCTCCTGACTTGAAAATATAGTGTCATTCCTTCACTTTCTCTGGGTCAAAACCTGGAACTCCCTCCCTGAGGGCATTGTACCTACTCCCGAGAACTGCAGAGGTTTCAAGAAGGTAAAGCACTGAATGAAGGTCTGGTGAACGATCCCCAGATCCTATGAGTGAATGAGTGAAAAAAACAAGCTGCATCTTGATCTTATCCACCAATCACACTTCAGTTCATAGCAGAAATCTGTACCGGGTTATTCTGGGGGATTGCAATGAATGTTTGTTTCCAAGTGGTATTTCTATGATGTGAATATTTGAATCAAATGTTGGAAATACTCAACTGGTTAGGCAGCTTCTTATGAGAGAGAACTAATTGGCATTTCAAGTTGATGAACCTTCATCAAAATGTTTTCCAGCATTTTCTGCTGTTATTTCAGACCACCAACATCACTATTTTGCTTTAATGTCTTGTTTATTTTGGTTTTCTAACTTTATCTTTGGTTGGACCTTTATTTTTCAGTAGTATTTTCGATTGGAATCTTTCCCAGGAAGTCTATACATAATGCGTTGTCAGTATGAACAGAGCTGTGTTTTGACAGTGTGAGCATTGTGAACCTCGGCAGTGTATCCCTGTCAACACATACTCTGATTCTCATTTATTGAGCTCTCTAGCTAGCGACGTAGCACCATTATGGTCGCTTCCTCATCATTGCAGTCGACTTCATCCTGCGAATTATACCACAGGGTGAAATTATATTGAGCCAGATTATACTGCCAGTTGTGATCAAACAGTACTATTTACGCGGGAAGAGTTTCCTGGTCTGCTAGGGCCCTGTTTTAGCTGCAGTGTAGCTTTCTCATGTTCAAAAACTCCACGCACCAGTTCTTGGCATCAGCTTTCATGTTAAATGGCAACCAGGAGCAGCATATCCGATAGATCACCTCTGTGATTCAGGACACCAGCAGTGGAGATCTAACTGGTCGGTTTGGTCATGATTAGTTAACTCTGTGCTAACTGGCCGAGGGGTCTGAGCTTTTCTGATCTGGGTGGTTGAGTTACACCCCCTACTTTACCATCGAACCACTACAGGAGCTAATGTGCCAGGGATCTCGAATCGATTCCAGCCTCAGGCAACTGCCTGTGTGGAGTTTGCACATTCTCCCCATGTCTGTGTGGGTTTCCTCCCACAGACCAAAGATGTGCATCTTAATGGATTAGCCATGCCAAATTATCCATAGTGACCAGGGACATGCAGGCTAGGTGGGATAGCCATGGGAAATGTAGGGTTACAGGGATAATGTGGGTCTGGGTGGGATTTGCTCTTTGAATGATCAGTGTGACCTCAATGGGCTGAATGGCCTGCTTCCACAGTGTAGGGATTCTATCATTCTAAGCAGCTGTATCAGCAATGAAATCATGAAGTGCATTGTATGACAAAGATTGAAGTGCTGTTCTTTGCAAAAACAAAAAGGGCAGCAATCAAATGAATAAGCTAATCTGAGCCCTTAGGACAATTATTTTTCACTCCAGCCAGAGCAGAAAGGTTCTTCAAAGGGACATGTAGCGTCCTGAATTGTCCATCATTCTAACTGTCGTAAAGGCCATTGGAAATGTTAGTGGAAAACTGACATACATACACAAAAAAAAATGCATTTAATACACCACTTCGTGATTAGAAATGTCAAGGTTTGGGCTCTGTGTGCAAGTTTCTGTCATAGCCGGGTCCAATGCAAGGTGAAGAGGGATGGGGGTGTCCCATCTGCGTTCACCAGCGAATATCGACCACATCATTTTCCCCCCTACACCATTCTCTCAACGTTTCTTGTAGACTGAGCACAGGGATTGACCCTCCTCTACTTCAGTCTAATTCAGTGAATCCTCTATTGGGATACTGATCCTTAACAGGGACACCTAGGGTTGCTATGGGAGATCATTGAAAGGGGCATGAAAGAATTGTATTTGTGAACCATTTTCTTGAATTCTTTTGCTTGCCATCTATGGAAGTGAATTTGGGGCGGCTTAGTGGCACAGTGGTTAGCACTGCTGCCTCATGGATCCAAGTTCGATTCCAGCCTCGGATGACTGTCTATGTGGAGTTTGGATATTCTCCCTTCAACTCTTTGGGACTCCTCCCAGTGCTCCGGTTTCCTCCCACAACCCAAAGATGTACAGGTTTATGTGGATTGGCCATGCTAAATTGCCCGTAGTATCCAGGGATGTGTGGGCTGGTTGGATTTGCCATAGCAAACTGCAGGGTTACAAGGATTGGGTAGGGGGATGTGTCTGGATGGGACACTGTTCAGAGGGTTGGTGTGCACTCATTGGGCTGAATGGCTCACTTCCACACTGTAGGGATTCAAAGATTTACAAAACATTTTGAAGGTGGAAAAGGTGCTGTTAAACTGATGGAATGATTCTTGACTGTCAAACCATGAAGAGCCTGATCACTTTCTGACTGGTGTAAGATGGCCATGTTGTTTGAGCCTGACTATGTTGGATTGCTGATGATGGGCATTGGGTGGGAGAGGCGGCTGGATACAGAGCATTTGGACACAGTGGGTAATGTGAAGTTGGGTAGAATTGGCAACATTCCCACTTGGGGAGAAGAGTATCCCTCCTAACCTTGTGCATCTTTAACTGGACAAACATTAACATTCTGAAATACTTCAGCGCATTATGAAGTTCTAATTGGTTTCTAAACTTTGGCAAAATGCTTCCTACACATCTTTCAAATGCAAACTCTTTGAATCAGCGAATTTTGGTGCGTTACCAACCTGTTACAGCCACCACCGACTTGAATTGCTGACACCGGTCCATTTCTGATTAAGGAATCTCAGCCATCCATCACTGTGAAGCAAAACGTAGTTAATAAATCCCTCGATCTAATCTGAGCAGATCTTTCTGTTCTTCAGTGTGGATTTAATCATTAATAATGTCGCATCCTGGTTTTCTTTCTTTTTAAAGAAGCACCGACCTCTATATTTAAAATTCTGTCCTTTATTAAGGCTTGAAAATCCAGCTAGGTGAAAGATGACAAGGAATGGATTGCATAAACATTCATTGGTGACATGTGTAATTGGTTTCTTCATTAAGCAGACATTAATCTCTGTTGCTAAATTTAGAAGTGTTGAAGCCCATTATCCAATTATTTTTGTCTTGCATTTCCCTAGTGCGGTTTTCCAATTTAAAATCCGAGGCTGCTATTTCTGGAACCACATTATTCAAAGCTGCCTTGGAACCGCGTACTGGGAGCTGACAATATTTTGCACGATGTTAATAAATTGCCTGCTGCCATCGTATTTGTCAGAATTGTCTCAGTAGCAATTTGCCAAGGTGCTCCCATCCTGCTTGTATTATCCGGCCTCATATTAGCATTTTGGGGTCAGACGTCATTAAGTGCTAAACTGGAGTCAAGATTGCTGTGCTAATACATCATGCAGGATTCGCAAGCAAGTCCAGCTCTAAACAAGAAAGAACCACAGAAGATTTAATTTTATTCACAGAGCGTTATTGATGAAAATGTCCCAAGGCAGGAAGGTGAATTAATAAACATTTCCATCTCATGAATGTCGTAGGGACTGTGACCTCCATTTGATCCAGGCAACTTGATGGAGCTGAACTGCGGAATGAATGCAACTATGTAGAAAATTCTATTTACATTTTGCTTATAAATTAATCACATGCAACTCCAGCCGTGGAAGAGGCTAGTAGCAACCAACTTGGTTTAAATTTGCAGTGACTTTCCTTTGCTGACTTTGTTACTAAAACTTTGGTTTGAAATGACCACCTGTGAAATGACCACCTCAGAGGTTGGCCAGGGAGCATGATGAGTCCTGAGTTAGAAGGCTGTGAGTTCAAGTCCCATTCCAGAGAGTACAAGACTGGGCTTGGTACTAGTGAGGGTGCACTACAGTGTCAGGAGGTGCTACCCTCAAGATGAGAAGTTAAACTGGGTCCCTGCCCACCACCTCAGATGGATGTAAAAGGTGCTATAGCACCATTTTGAAGATGAGCAAGGGAGCACTACCCCTCAATCAACACCACTAACACACATTATCTTGATGCTGCTTGTGGGACATTTTGATGTTCTGATGGGCACTACATGAATGCAGGATCTTTGTTTGAATCCTGTGGCATGTACGATTTGGGAAGACAACGGCCTTGTGGTATTATCGCTGGATGTTAATCCTGAGATCCAGGTAAGGTTCTGGGAACCAGAGTTCAAATCCCACCACAGCAGATCGTGGCATTTGAATTCGATAAAATATATTCTGAAATTAAGAGTCTAATGATGACCACCATTCCATTGTTGATTGTTGGAAAAAACCCATCTGGTTCACTAATATTTTTTAGGGAACTAAATTGCCATCCTGACCTAGTCTGGTGTACACATGATGCTAGACTCACAGCAATGAGGTTAACACTTAACTGCCCTCTGGGCAATTAGAGATGGGCAATAAGTGCTGCCTGGCCAGCGACACCCTCGTCCTGTAAAATAATAAGAAAAAAATTAATGTTTAACCTGTTGAGAAGAGAAATGACCCTGTATTAATGGTCAGGTTTGAGGGACTGTGAAATGGCACTGCCTATTTTGAGACCATAAGACTTATGAGCAGAAGTAGGCCATTCAGCCCATAGAGTCTGCTCTGGCATTTGATGACCTCACAGCTGATCTGATAACCCTCAACTCCATTTCTCTGCCTTTTCCCCAATTTTGTTACTGATTGGAAATCTGTCTCTCTCGGCCTAAGTGCTCAGTCTCTGTAGCCCTCTGCAATAAACAGCTTCACAGATTCACTAGCCTCTGAGTAAATCCTACTTAACTCTGTTTATGATGTGTGACCCCTTATTCTGAGATGATGCCCAAATGGGAAACTATCGTTTTCACATCTGTGCCTTACCTCACATTTGAAGAACGGCTTATATGGTGTCAAATTTTCAGTTGTCTGTGCATTAAAAGTCAGGGAAAGGCCCTGTGTGTAAAAAAAAGTGAAGTCAAGGTGTAGAGCTGTATGAACACAGCAGGCCGAGCATGAAAGCTGATGTTTCAGGTCTAGACCCTTCTTCATGAAGTCAATTGACTTCTGTTAGCCACCTTAACAGATGACCTTAAATGAAATTTGCATATTGATTAGCCAAATAGCTGGGGAATTGTGTCCACAGACTGAGAGTGGAAAAGTAAGTGATGCTCTACACAACATAGTTCTGGTCACCCTGTTATAGGAAGGATATTATTAAGCTGGGGAGGCTTCAGAAGTGATTTACCAGGAGGTGCCAGATATGGAAGATTTGAGTTATAGAGATAGGCTGGGGCTTTTTTCACAGGAGTGTAGGAGGTTGAGGACTGACCCAATAGAGGTTTATAAAATCCTGAGAGGTGTAGATAAGAGTTACTGGGTAGATGTTTTTTTTTTCCCCTAGGATTAGGGATTTCAAAACTAGAGGGTATTTTTTAAGGTGAGAGGAGAAAGATTTACAAAGGGCATGAAGGGCAACTTTTTTCACACAGGGGATGATTCGCTCGTGCAGCGAGCTTCCAGAGGAAGTGGGGGATATAAGCACAGTTACAATGTTTGAAAGACATTTGGATAAGTTCATGAATAAGTTCATGGTTTGAAGGGATATGGGACACGAGTAGGCAGGTGGGACTAATTGAGTTTGGGATTATGGTCAGCATGGACTGGTTGGGCTGCAGGATCTGTTTCCATGCTGTATGACTCTATTACAGGAGTAACTGGGACACATTTCTTCCTGGGCTTGAGTTTATACAGTGGAGCAGGATGGAGTATCGTTTGGGATACAGAGACTGTGACTTAGCATCAGAAACTGGCTTTCTGTCATTTACAAACTTGAAAGTTTATGTAACCGCGTTTTATAACTCAGTATGCTCTGAACATTGAATTATGCATTTTCAGTGAAATAAATTCTTGCAGAATATACCACATAATTGATTATGAAATGTGTGTCAAACAGGCAGCCAGCCTGAACACACAAAGTCCCATTTTGTCCCTGTTCAGTAAATTCATTGAATGAGTCCCTTGCTCATACCATGTGAAAGCAGCATTGTATAAAATTGCCTTTGTTATTCCTATTTTTTATTGTGGCTATATTTCCATAATCTGAAAGTCAAATGTCACAAACTAGGATTGTTGTTCTTGACAGATCCTGCTGCATTGCTGCATCTCCAGCATTCCAGACCTCTGCTTCCTAAATGGTTTAAATGTCTGTTTGCTTTTCGCTTGCTGTCATTGTTTTCTCGGTCTCCCTATTAAAGTTGCAACTGAGGATTGCCAGTCACGTGTTCCTGTTCAAGTTGCTCCATCAGTACCACTACGTTTTCACCACTACCTAGTAAGAGCCAGAGGGTGTTCTCTCCCCCTCTCATTTGAAACATAGAAAATTTCTGAATTCCACAAATGAGTGAGACAGAAAGCAGGAGACTGTAGGTACATTATTCTAACACCTGTCATAGGGGAAATGCTGGAATCTATTATTAAGGAGCTTAAAGTGGGGCACTTAGAGAATCTGAATGCAATCACGCAAAGTCTGTGCGGCTTTCTGAAAGGAAAATCATGTTTGACTGATTTATTAGGGCACTTTTGAGGAAATAACAAGTAAGGCAAATGTAGCATCTGCAGACAAGGAGCGGAGGACGTGTCATCAGGCAGTGCACACAACATGATGTCTAACAACTTGGGATATGTTACATCTTGATTGGGATTCAGAGATCTATGGTTGGTAATTCAAAAACACAAGAATACATATAAGCTCAGCCTATCTTGGTTATTGCACATCTGTCATGCTTAGTATGGGGTTCTCTCACTAACAATACTGTTCTTACTTTCCTCTTCCTTTGCAGCAAACTCCCTAGCTGGGCTAGGGCTGTGGTGCCCCGAATATTTTATATCACAGAAAAGGCCTGGAATTACTATCCTTATACCATCACAGGTAAGAAGACTTTCCAACTTTAACAGGAACTGTAGATGCTGAAGAATCTGAGATAACAAGGTGTAGAGCTGGATGAACACAGCAGGCCAAGCAATATCACAGCAGCAGGAAAGCTGACCTTTCAGGTCTGGACCCTTCTTCAGAGACATCAGCTTTCCTGCTCCTCTGGTGCTGCTTGGCCGTCTGTGTTCATCCAGCTCTACACCTTGTTATCTCAGACTTTCCAACTAGTTTTGGCCATCTGAAGTCATTATTAATCATTGGAAAATTTACCAATTTACCTACAAGAGCACTGAAATCCTAAACCTATACCCTTCTGAACAGCTTTATGATTGCATTTGTCATTTGCATTTTCGGCCAGTGTTCATTTTGGGATACCTTTGCTACCTGTCTGCCATTTAGATATGGTTGGTAACTCTGGACAAGAGGTAGACTGTATTCAGCTGGAAAGCAAATTCAGAAAAGACAAGGTGTTTGGGACAGATTGATGTGGGCATACACTATGGGCCAAATGGCCTCTTTCTGCTCCATGACATTTCTGTGATTTTTTGATATGCCATGATAAATGGCTAGTGCAGGCACAGTGGGCCATATGGCTTCTTTCTGTGCCATAACATTTCTATGGCAACAAGTAGTCAGTTTTTAGCACTTGCTAAATGCCGCAAGTTCACCTGCAATAGCGTTGTTGCTGTTCCGAAAAGTGCCCAGTATAACAAAAATTTCCTCAACATCCGGTGTGGTTTCAACTTTATGTGGGTTGTTACATTTGGATAGCTGTGTCGAGGCACCCAACTGCAAGAAAAGGTAGAAGTTCGATATGTTATGGAACCTTTCGCTTCTTCAAGATGCCTCAGAGCGTTTTGCCGTCAATAAAGAAATTTAGAAATGCAGTATGGCTGTTACCCAGACAAACATGGGAGCTAGTTTGCAGACAAAATGAACCCACAGTCAGTGAAATGAAATGAATGACCGGCGAGTTGGTTTCGAGTGGTGTTGCTTGAGGGAGGAATGCTGGCCAAGACCCCAAAGAGTTACCCTTCTGTGAGTAGCACTGTGGGATATTTCATGACGTTCGGAACAGTCGAATAGGACCTTTGTTTGCCTGCATAAATGCAGCAGTCTTTGATGATGTGATGTTACCTTGATGTTTCAGCTGAGATGTTGTGCTGAAATCCTGGAGTGGGGCTTGAACCATCAACCTTCAGACACAGGGGTGTGTGAGTTAACCAGATAGATAAGGAGGCTGCAATATGCTGACTTCTACTGAGGACTGCAGGTGATTCTGCAGAGCTATGAGTTAATCACCGTGTTTTTATTCATTCATGGAATATGGGCATCACTGGCTTGGCAGCATTTATTGCCCATCCCTAATTGTCCAGAGGGCGGATAAGAGTCAACACATTGCTGTGGGTCTGAAGTCACATGTAGGCCAGACCAGGTAAGGATGGCAGTTTCCTTCCCTGAAGGACATGAGTGAACCAGTTGGGTCTTTCCAACAATTGGCAATGGATTCATGGTCAACATCAGATACTTAATTCCAGATATTTTATTGAATTCAAATCCCACCATCTGCTGTGGCGGGATTCAAACCTGGAACTCCAGGACATTACCTGGTCTCTGAATTACCAGTGTAGCGATTAGCAGGGCCATAGTACCCACTTCCTCTTACTGACCCTAACATGGGGAGTTCCGCCTAGCAATCCGACTGTGAAGAAACAGATTCCCTTCAGATTTACCAAGGTTTGCTAAAGGCACAATTATAGCAATCCAGTGCTACCATGGAGTCTGTGTTGTTTGACTTTTTATCTTTTACGTAATTAGAGATGGGCAATAAATGCTGGTGTAACCAGTGACACCAACTTGTCTTGTCAATGAGTGACATGGTCCTCAGCCAGCAGTTATTGCCCGTCCCTAATTGCCTAGATGGTAGTTAAGAGTCAATTACCTTATAGGTCAAGAGTAGTTTAGACTAGATAAGGACAGCAGATTCCCTTCCCTAAAGGGCATTGGTGAACCAGATGGGGTTTTACAGCAGAGATAATAGAAACTGCAGATGCTGGAGAATCCGAGATGAACACAGCAGACCCAGCAGCATCTTAGGAGCAGGAAAGCTGATGTTTCAGGAAGGATCTAGGCCCAAAACGTCAGCTTTCCTGCTCCTAAGATGCTGCTTGGCCTGCTGTGTTCATCCAGCTGTACACCCCATTATCTAGGGTTTTACAGCAGTTGACAGTGATCATCATGAGACTTTTAATTCCAGACCCTCAATGAATATATATTCCACCATCTGTTGTAGCAGCATTCAAACCCAGGAGCCCAGAGCATCAGAATCGAAGCAAAATTCTGCAGATGACTGGAACCTGAAGCAAGTACAAAATGCTGGGGAAAATCAGCAGGTCTGGCAGCATTTACAAAGAAAGCAACACTGTCAACATCTTGAATCCAGTCTGGCTCCTCTTCAGGACACCTTCTTCTGCTGTGGACTGAAGATGTGAGCTCTGCTTCTCTGTCTGCCAACGCTGCCAGACCCGCTGAGTTTCTCCAGAACTCTGTCTTTGTCTCCAGAGCATTAACCGAGCCTTTGGTTTGCTAGCTCCAGTGACAATACCATTAGCTATCACCTCCCCTAAGCAGCAGCAAATCCAACTGCCTTGAAGACTACGAGAGGTGAAGGCTTTCAGTGCAGTCTTTGTGGGGTTACCAGTTTTTAATTATTTTGATGATTGATTGAAAGGGATATGCCTCCGTTGTGCTGATCACAGATCATGCCTGGAACGGTGTCAAATTCTCAGCATTTCTCGCAAGCTAAATGCCACAAAATTTGATTTGTGGCCTTTAGCTCGAGCTGGGGGTTTATTTTCTTTCATAACTCGTGCCACAGTTGGCACTAACGTGTGAGGTACGATTCCGCGCTGTATCAAAACTGGAAAATGTGATGCTGTTTTTTCTCAGGACCTGGCTGCTAAGCAACAGTTTTTTTTGTTCTCAATTCGTAAAAGACTGTAAAGTCCTTTAGCACAGGACGACTCACTTCAACCTTCTTGTTCAATCATTCCCAACTCAGCTTATGTATTAGGCATGTTGATTGAAATTGCCCTCTTGAGTAGCGTTAGGAGGTGACATCACCTTGAGATCATTTTAATTATTTATTGTTTCTTTTTCTCCCTTCTCTCCCTGTTCGTTCCCTCTGTGCCATCCTGTGCGTCTAGAATACACTGTAAGTACTTTCATGCTTCATATTGTCTACATACGTGAATAAGTAATGTCGCGTGTAATGCCAAAATGGGTATGTTGGATGCTAAAACAGCCTGTAAACGGGAGCTGCACCACAGAGATACATTGCCCTGTTTATGGAAGACATCAGTGTTTACTTGCAGCCGTCACTCTCCGAAATAAGTTAGCTAAGTTTGAACACATTACTCACTTGTGTAATTTAGCATGTGATAGCTGTCCATGTTAGATATGTGTCCCATACCTGCCTTAGAACACTGACTTATTTAGGAGTTTTTGGACTGATGTACAGTATGATGATGGATTTTGCGGGGGGTAAATCGGGAGAAATTATTTTCACCGGAATCAGCGTTGGTAACCATGTGATAGAAACAACTGCAGATGCTGGAGTCAGAGGTAACTGTGTGGAGCTGGAGCAATACAGCAGGCCAGGAAGAATCAGAGGAGCAGGAAAGTTGATGTTTCCCAACCCAAAGCGTCAACTTTCCTGCTCCTTTGATGCTGCCTGGCCTGCTGTATTCCTCCAGCTCCACACTGTGTAACCATGTGTTGTCGGTTTTAACGTAAAGAACCAGAGGTAAGGTGAAGGGACAAACCTTCCACATGGTGAGCACTCAGTGTAGCGCTTGAGAGGACAGTGGAAGCAGATTCAATACTAAGTTTCAAAAGGCAGTGGGATAAATACTTGAAAAGCGCTTTGCGGGTAACAGCAGAAAGTAGATCTAATTGGAAAGCTTCAAAGAGCAATTCATTAAGCTCACATGTGCTGGACTAAATGACCTTAGGAGCTGTATATTTTAGTGATATCACTGTCTGAATATAATAGCTCTCGTGTTGTTAATTTGTTGATGTGCTGTTCATGCAGTCAGCATAAAACCAATTGGATGACAAAGTGTGAAGCTGATGAACACAGCAGGCCAAGCAGCATCTCAGGAGCACAAAAGCTGATGTTTCGGACCTAGACCCTTCATAAGAGAGGGGGATGGGGTGAGGGTTCTGGAATAATTAGGGAGAGGAGGGAGGGGAACCGAAGATGGAGAGAAAAGAAGATAGGTGGAGAGGAGAGTATAGGTGGGGAGGTAGGGAGGGGATACGTCAGTCCAGTGAAGACGGACAGGTCAAGGAGGTGGGATGAGGTTAGTAGGTAGGAAATGGAAGCGCGGCTTGAGGTGGGAGGAAGGGATGGGTGAGAGGAAGAACAGGTTAGGGAGCCAGAGACAGGCTCGGCTGGTTTTGAGATGCAGTGGGGGGAGGGGATGAGTTGGGCTGGTTTTGGGATGCTGTGGGGGAAGGGGAGATTTTGAAGCTGGTGAAGTCCACATTGATACCATTGGGCTGCAGGGTTCCCAAGCGGAATATGAGTTGCTGTTCGTGCAACCTTCATGTGGCATCATTGTGGCACTGCAGGAGGCCCATGATGGACATGTCATATAAAGAATGGAAGGGGGAGTTGAAATGGTACGCGACTGTGAGGTGCAGTTGTTTATTGCAAACCGAGCGGAGGTGTTCTGCAAAGCAGTCCCCAATGTAGAGGAAGCCACACCGGGTACAATGGATGCAGTATACCACATTGGCAGATGTGCAGGTGAACCTCTGCTTAATACGGAAAGTCATCTTGGGGCCTGGGAGGGGGATGAGGGAGGAGGTATGGGGGCAAGTGTAGGATTTCCTGCGGTTGCAGGGGAAGGTGCCGGGTGTGGTGGGGTTGGAGGGCAGTGTGGAGCGAACAAGGGAGTCACGGAGAGAGTGGTCTCTCCGGAAAGCATACAAGGGTGGGGATGGAAAAATGTCTTGGGTGATGGGGTCGGATTATAGATGGCGGAAATGTCGGAGGATGATGCGTTGTATCCGGAGGTTGGTGGGGTGGTGTGTGAGAACAAGGGGAATCCTCTTTGGGCAGTTGTGACGGGGGCGGAGTGTGAGGGATGTGTTGCGGGAAATGCGGGAGACGCAGTCAAGGGCGTTCTCGACCACTGTGGGGGGAAAGTTGCGGTCCTTGAAGAACGTGGACATCTGGGATGTGCGGGAGTGGAATGTCTTATCGTGGGAGCAGATGCAGCGGAGGCAGAGGAGTTGGGAATAGGGGATGGAATTTTTGCAAGAGGGTGGGTGGGAGGAGGTGTATTCTAGGTAGCTGTGGGAGTCAGTGGGCTTGAAATGGACATCAGTTACAAGCTGGTTGCCTGAGATGGAGACTGAGAGGTCCAGGAAGGTGAGGGATGTGCTGGAGATGGCCCAGGTGAACTTGAGGTTGGGGTGGAAGGTGTTGGTGAAGTGGATGAACTGTTCAAGCTCCTCTGGGGAGCAGGAGGCAGCGCAAATACAGTCATCAATGTAACCGAGGAAGAGGTGGGGCTTGGGGCCTGTGTAGGTGCCGAAGAGGGACTTTTCCACGTCACCTACAAAGAGGCAGGCATAGCTGGGGCCCTTGCGGGTGCCCATGGTCACCCCCTATGTAGGAAGTGGGAGGAATCGAAAGAGAAGTTGTTGAGGGTGAGGACGAGTTCGGCTAGGCGGATGAGGGTGTCGGTGGAGGGGGACTGGTCGGGCCTGCAGGACAGGAAGAAGTGGAGGGCCCTGAGGCCATCTGCATGCAGAATACAGGTGTATAGGGACTGGACGTCCATGGTGAAAATGAGGTGTTGGAGGTCAGGGAATTGGAAGTTCTGGAGGAGGTGGAGTGCGCGGGTGGTGTCACGGACGTAGGTAAGGAGTTCCTGGATCAAAGGGGAGAAAATGGAGTTCAGATAGGTGGAGATGAGTTCGGTGGGGCAGGAACAAGCTGAGACAATGGGTCAACCAGGGCAGGCAGGTTTGTGGATTTTGGGAAGGAGATAGAAACGGGCCGTGTGGGGTTCGGGAATAATAAGGTTGGAGGCTGTGGGTGGGAGGTCCCCTGAGGTGATGAGGTCATGGATGGTGTTGGAGATGATGGTTTGGTGCTTGGGGGTGGGGTCATGATCGAGGGGCCGGTAGGAGGAGGTGTCGGAGAGTTGGCGTTTGGCCTCGGCGATGTAGAGGTAAGTGCGCCATACTACCACTGCGCCACCCTTGTCTGAGGGTTTGATGGTGAGGTTGGGGTTGGAGTGGAGGGAGTGGAGGCTGTCCGTTCTGCAGGGGAGAGGTTGGAGTGGGTGAGAGGGGTGGAGAGGTTGAGACGGTTAATGTCTCGACGGCAGTTGGAGATGAAGAGGTCAAGGGAGGGTATGAGGCCTGGGGGTGGTGTGCAGGAGGAGGACTTGTGTTGGAAGCGGGTGAAGGGGTCAGTGGAGGGAGGGTTAGGCTACTGGTTGAAGAAGTAAGCGTGGAGGCGAAGGTGGCGGAAAAACTGCTCTATGTCCAAACGTGACTGGTATTCGTTGATGTGTGGTTGTAGGGGGACAAAGGTGAGCCCCTTGCTTAGCACTGACCGTTCGTCCTCAGCCAGTGGGAGGTCTGCGGGGATGGTGAAGATTCAGCAGGGCTCAGTGTGGCTGTCTCCTCTGGGGTTGATGGCTGTGGAGGTTGTGGGCGGGGTTCCGTCGGTGTCGGCTGTGGGCGGGGTTCCGTCGGTGTCGGCCGTGGGCGGGGTTCCGTCGGCGGTGGGAGGAGCGGGGTGGGCAGCAGCAGCAGCGGTGAGGGTGGTGTGTGTGGTGTTGTAACTGGAAGTGGAGGCGGTGACAGCAGCAGCGGTTGCGTCCGCGGTCCCGGAAGTGGTGTGCCCGGCAGTGGCGGATGTGACGTCATCAGTGGGGTCACCGGCCGTGTCCTTGTGGTCAATAGCGGCAGGTGCATGGTGGGGTTGGGGCAGGGACAGGCTCGGGATTTGGGAGGTGCAGCTTTTCCGCACCTACACAGGCCCCAAACCCCAGCTCTTCCTCCGTTACATTGATGACTGTATCGGCGCCGCCTCCTGCTCCCCAGAGGAGCTCGAACAGTTCATCCACTTCACCAACACCTTCCACCCCAACCTCAAGTTCACCTGGGCCATCTCCAAGACATCCCTCACCTTCCTGGACCTCTCAGTCTCCACCTCAGGCAACCAGCTTGTAACTGATGTCCATTTCAAGCCCACCAACTCCCACAGCTACCTAGAATACACCTCCTCCCACCCACCCTCCTGCAAAAATTTCATCCCCTATTCCCAATTCCTCCGCCTCCGCCGCATCTGCTCCCACGATGAGGCATTCCACTCCCGCACATCCCAGATGTCCACATTCTTCAAGGACCTCAACTTTCGCCCCGCAGTGATCGAGAACGCCCTTGACCGCGTCTCCCGCATTTCCCGCAACACATCCCTCACACCCCGCCCACGCCACAACCGACCCCAGAGAATCCCCCTCATTCTCACACACCACCCCACCAACCTCCGGATACAACGTATCATCCTCCGACATTTCCGCCATCTACAATCTGACCCCACCACCCAAGCTATTTTTCCATCCCCAACCTTGTCTGCTTTCCGGAGAGACCACTCTCTCCGCGACTCCCTTGTTCGCTCCACACTGCCCTCCAACCCCACCACACCTGGCACCTTCCCCTGCAACCGCAGGAAATGCTACACTTGCCCCCACACCTCCTCCCTCACCCCTATCCCAGGCCCCAAGTTGACTTTCCATATTAAGCAGAGGTTCACCTGCACATCTGCCAATGTGGTATACTGTATCCATTGTACCCGGTGTGGCGTCCTCTACATTTCGGAAACCAAGCGGAGGCTTGGGGACCGCTTTGCAGAACATCTCCGCTCGGTTTGCAATAAATAACTGCACCTCCCAGTCGCGAACCATTTCAACTCCCCCTCCCATTCTTTAGATGACGTGTCCATCATGGGCCTCCTGCAGTGCCACAATGATGCCACCTGAAGGTTGCAGGAACAGCAACTCATATTCCGCTTGGGAACCCTGCAGCCCAATGGTATCAATGTGGACTTCACCAGCTTCAAAATCTCCCCTTCCCCCACCGCATCCCAAAACCAGCCCAGTTTGTCCCCTCCCCCCACTACATCCCAAAACCAGCCCAGCTCATCCCCTTCCCCCCACTGCATCCCAAAACCAGCCGAGCCTGTCTCAGAGATAATGGGAACTGCAGATGCTGGAGAATTCCAAGATAATAAAATGTGAGGCTGGATGAACACAGCAGGCCAAGCAGCATCTCAGGAGCACAAAAGCTGACGTTTCGGGCCTAGACCCTTCATCAGAGAGCCTGTCTCTGCCTCCCTAACCTGTTCTTCCTCTCACCCATCCCTTCCTCCCACCTCAAGCAGCACCTCGATTTCCTACCTACTAACCTCATCCCACCTCCTTGATCTGTCCGTCTTCCCTGGACTGACCTATCCCCTCCCTACCTCGCCACCTATACTCTCCTCTCCACCTATCTTCTTTTCTCTCCATCTTCGGTCCACCTCCCCCTCTCTCCCTATTTATTCCAGAACCCTCACCCCATCCCCCTCTCTGATGAAGGGTCTAGGCCCAAAATATCAGCCTTTGTGCTCCTGAGTTGCTGCTTGGCCTGCTCTGTTCATCCAGCTTCACACTTTGTCATCTTGGATTCTCCAGCATCTGCAGTTCCTATTATCTCTATCTCTAAAACCAATTGGATGATTGGTTTTCACACTGAGAAACTCAAACCTACCATAGGTACTGACAACTGACTCCAGCACAGAAAGCGGTCAGGGGAGTACAACTTAGCATTTCCCAAGACTTTACATATTCACCAGTGCTTCAGATCCAGGTGACCTATTCCCCTCTCCCTCTCCCATTCCCTTCTCCTGTGTTGAAAACTACCCCTAACCTCCACCACCCCTTGTGAGTTCCGCTCCAAGACCCACACACCATCCTGACTCAGGACTGTGCCACTGTTCCTTCTCTTGCTGGGTCAAAATCCTGGAACGTCCCCCCAACAGCATTTCGGGTGTACTTATGTCACATGGACTGCAGCATTTTACAGAACTCGGTCAGCTTCTTGAGGACATTTTGAGTTGGACAATGTATGTTAGTTTTGACAGTGATGCCCATATTGGATGTGGAAGCTTTGGAAAGGGTGCAGAGGAGATTTACTAGAATGTTGCCTGGTATGGAGGGAAGGTCTTACGAGGAAAGGCTGAGCGACTTGAGGCTGTTTTCATTAGAGAGAAGAAGGTTGAGAGGTGACTTAATTAAAACATATAAAATAATCAGAAGGTTAGATAGGGTGGATCGGGAGAGCCTTTTTCCTAGGATGGTGACGGCGAGCACGAGGGGGCATAGCTTTAAATTGAGGGGTGAAAGATATAGGACAGATGTCAGAGGTAGTTTCTTTACTCAGAGAGTAGTAAGGGAATGGAACGCTTTGCCTGCAACGGTAGTAGATTCGCCAACTTTAGGTACATTTAAGTCGTCATTGGATAAGCACATGGACGTACATGGAATGGAATAGTGTAGGTTAGATGGGCTTGAGATCGGTATGACAGGTCGGCACAACATAGAGGGCCGAAGGGCCTGTACTGTGCTGCAGTGTTCTATGTATATCCTGCCAATGAGTTTTTTTTTAATAAATCCTGATTGCTCAATAGTGCAAGGAGTTGGGATGCCATGTTGAAGTAGTTATGGATGTTTTTGAGGCCTCTTCTGGAATACTGTATGCATTCCTGGTCACCCTGTTATATTATTAAACTGCAGAGGGCTCAGAAAAGATTTGAAGTTTTGGAAAAAATGGCTGGTTTGAGGTATAGAAATAGACTGAGAGGCTGGGACTATTTTCACTGGAGCATAAGAGGTTGAAGAGTGGGTTTAATAAGGTTTATAAAATCGAGGGGCATGGATAAGGTGAATGACAAGGGTCTTTTCCTTAAGATGGGGGCGTTCACAACTGAGGGGTATATATTAAGGTGAGAGGAAGAAGATTTGAAAAGGACATGAAAAGCTACGTATTTACACAGAGTGATTCATGTGTAGAATGAGTTGCCAGAGAAAATAGTTGATCCGATGACAGTAGTTGTTACACATTTAGGTGACATTTAGATAAAGTACATGACTAGGAAATGTTTGGAGAGATACAGGACTGGAGCAGGCAGTTGGGACTAATTTAGTTTCCATTATGGTTAGCACAGACTGGTTGGACCAAACGGTCTGTTTCTGTGCTGTATGACCCTATGACTCTCTAACTGGCTAAAACTACCCAGCACTATGAACAGAAGCAACAAGAGATTCCATTGTCCTCCCGCTGAAGACACAAATAAATTTTCAACAGTTAATACCACATTGGTTAAGACACAAGCTAAAAAAACAACCAACTTCTCTAATTAGATCACCATATTTCTTTCGATGAATACAGTTATAGAGACTTACAGGAAAGGTGTATGTTGAAGCAATAAATAATTCACATTGAACGTGCATCAGGGAAATGATTTAAGCAGAAAAATGCATTTTTAAAATAGTCCTCTGAGCTTTTATCAGTTCTTAAGGTAGCTTTTAGAACTTCCTGATAAAGTCTTACAGTTGGATTTTCAGAAAATTTATACTGTACTAAGATTTCTAACAGAAACTTGGCCTGAAAAGACCTAGATTACAGTAAGCCCACAATTTAAATCATCCCACTTAGCATTTTAAAGCTGTTAGGCTTTTAAGATCTTTTTCCTCAAATTACATTGACATTAATTTGCCACAAATCCATTCTATTTCCTTTGGACCCAAGTTGGTGAGCACTGTGCAAAGGTCATGCGGCTTTAATTATATTACCTCCAGGTAAGGTGGGTCTTGACATTCGAACTTTTGACGCAGTGTCTGGAACACTGCCACAAGACCTCTCACCCTTCTACGACTCTTCCCCCCAACTTTCCCTGTTTTGCTTCCACCTCCCTGGCTTTGCTTTCCTCAGGCATTGCCTCCCTCTGAATTTGCCTCCAACATTTCCCCTCAACCAGCCTCACCTCCCTCTGTCCTTGCCTCGGCCATCCTTCTGCTCACTGTTCTTTCTTTAGGCTTCTCCCTTCAGCATTGAAGTCCCTCCCTTCCCTTGGCTGCCATTCTGAACTCAAGCAGGAATGCCTCATCTAGTGACGGAAGTTGGTTAATGCAGCCTGATGTACTCTGACCTACTCTGCGACTCGATGGCTCTTGGTCAATCTAAAAGCACAGATGCTTACATATTTTAAAATACTTTTTCAAACATTGTGTGTGGGAAATACTATACTGTATTACTCCTGTATATTTTACATTGCAGGCTATTTCCATGAGGAATGCAGAGTGCTAGACATGTACAGTACAATTATTTTCTTCCAAGCAAAAAAAAATCTGTCTGAAGGAACCTATCTCTAACCTTTATCATTATTTCCAATGAGATGAATCACTTAAAGTCTTTTCAGTTCAAGTCACAATTTTCAGGAATAAAGTCATAACTTTAAGTGAGGACTTGCCATAATTGAAAACAACTTATTATTCAAATGTGCAAGACACCTACCCTGGTCAACCTGACCAATTTTGAAATAAAATCCCCCAAGCGTGCATTAGGGCCAATTTTTACATGTTCAATAGATCTGGTGCCTGTCCTAAGCAGTATAAATGGGTGAGGGGACTTATGGTAGTGTTCTAGACTCAGAGTCAGGAGTTTGAGGCTCAAGACCCACCTTCCCTGGAGGTAATATAATTAAGGCAACATGACCTTTGCACAGAGCTCACCAACTTGGGTTAAATGCAAGTGGAATGGATTTGTGACAATGGGAACTGCAGATGCTGGAGAATCCAAGATAACAAAATGTGGAGCTGGATGAACACAGTAGGCCAAGAAACATCCCAGGAGCACAAAAGCTGATGTTTCAGGCCTAGACCCTTCATCAGAGAGCAGGATGGGGAGAGGGAACTGGAATAAATAGGGAGAGAGGAGGAGGCGGACCGAAGATGGAGAGGAAACAAGATAGGTAGAGAGGAGAGTATAGGTGAGGAGGTAGGGAGGGGATAGGTCAGTCCAGGGAACATGGACAGGTCAAGGAGGAGGGATGAGGTGGTAGGAAGGAAATAGAGGTGTGGCTTGAGGTGGGAGGAAGGGATGGGTGAGAGGAAGAACAGGTTAGGGAAGCAGAGACAGGTTGGGCTGATTTTGGGATGTAGTGGGGGAGGGGACGAGCTGGGCTGGTTTTGTGATGCAGTGGGGGGAGGGGAAGAACTGGGCTGGTTTTGGGATGCGGTGGGGGAAGGGGAGATTTTGAAGCTTGTGAAATCCACATTGATACCATTGGGCTGCAGGGTTCCCAAGCGGAATATGAGTTGCTGTTCCTGCAAGCTTCGGGTGGCATCATTGTGGCAATGCAGGAAGCCCATGATGGACATGTCGTCTGAGGAATGGGAGGGGGAGTTGAAATGGTTCGCGACTGGGAGGTGTAGTTGTTTGTTGGAAACCGAGCAGAGATGTTCTGCAAAGCGGTCCCCAAGCCTCCGCTTGGTTTCCCCAATGTAGAGGAAGCCACACCGGGTGCAATGGATACAATATACCACATTGGCAGATGTGCAGGTGAACATCTGCTTGATATGGAAGGTCATCTTGGGGCCTGGGATAGGGGTGAGGGAGGAGGTGTGGGGGCAAGTGTAGCACTTCCTGCGGTTGCAGGGGAAGGTGCTGGGTGTGGTGGGGTTGGAGGGCAGTGTGGAGCGGACAAGGGAGTCGCGGAGGGAGTAGTCTCTCCAGAAAGCAGACAAGGGTGGGAATAGAAAAATAGCTTGGGTAGTGGTGTTGGATTGTAGATGGTGGAAGTGTCGGAGGGTGATACGTTGTATCCGGAGGTTGATGGGGTGCTATGTGAGAATGAGGGGGATCCTCTGGGGGCGGTTGTGGCGGGGGCGGGGTATGAGGGATGTGTTGCGGGAAATGCGGGAGACGCGGTCAAGGGCGTTCTCGACCACTGCAGGGGGAAAGTTGCGATCCTTGAAGAACGTGGACATCTGGGATGTGCGGGAGTGGAATGCCTCATCCTGGGAGCAGATGCGGCGGAGGCGGACGAATTGGGAATAGGGGATGGAATTTTTGCAGGAGGGTGGGTGGGAGGAGGTGTATTCTAGGTAGCTGTGGGAGTCAGTGGGCTTGAAATGGACATCAGTTTCCAGCTGGTTACCTGAGATTGAAACTGAGAGGTCCAGGAAGGTGAGGGATGTGCTGGAGATGGCCCAGGTGAACTTGAGGTTGGGGTGGAAGGTGTTGGTAAAGTGGATGAACTGTTTGAGCTCCGCTGGGGAGCAAGAGGTGACGCCCATACAGTCATCAATGTAACGGAGGAAGGTGGTGGGGTTTGGGGCCTGTGTAGGTGCGGAAGAGGGACTGTTCCACGTAACCTACAAAGAGGCAGGCATAGCTTGAGCCCATTAGGGTACCCATGGCCACCCCCTTTGTCTGTAGGAAGTGGGAGGAATCGAAAGAGAAGTTGTTGAGGGTGACGACGAGTTCGGCTGGGCGGATGAGGGTGTCGATGGAGGGGGATTGGTCGGGCCTGCGGGACAGGAAGAAGCGGAGGGCCTTGAGGCCATCTGCATGAAGAATACAGGTGTATAGGGACTGGACATCCATGGTGAAAATGAGGTGTTGGGGGCCAGGGAATTGGAAGTTCTGGAGGAGGTGGAGGGCGCGGGTGGTGTCATGGACGTAGGTAAGGAGTTCCTGGATCAAAGGGGAGAAAATGGAGTCCAGATAGGTGGAGATGAGTTCGGTGGGGCAGGAGCAGGCTGAGACAATGGGTCAACCCCCCCCACAGACAACAACGGTGGAACCCTGCCCACTGCTGATGCCGACGGAACCCCGCCCACAGCCAACGCCGCCGACGGAACCCCGCCCACAACCTCCACAGCCAGCAACCCCAGAGGAGACAGTCACACTGAGCCCTGCCGCATCTTCACCATCCCCCGCAGACCTCCCACTGACTGAGGACGAACGGTCAGTCCTAAGCAAAGGGCTCACCTTTGTACCCCTCCACCCACACATTAACGAATACCAGTCACGTTTGGACATCGAGCAGTTTTTCTGCTGTCTTCGCTTCCACGCTTACTTCTTCAACCGATAGCCTAACCCTCCCTCCACTGACCCCTTCACCCGCCTCCAACAAAAGTCCTCTTCCTGAACAGCACCCCCAGGCCTCCTACCCTCCCTTGACTTCTTCATCTTCAACTGCCATCTAGACATCAACTGCCTCAACCTCTCCACCCCTCTCACCCACTCCAACCTCTCCCCCGCAGAACGGGCAGCCCTCTGCTCCTTCCGCTCCAACCCCAACCTCACCATCAAACCCGCAGACAAGGGTTGCGCAGTGGTAGTATGGCGCACTTACCTCTACATCGCCGAGGCCAGACGCCAACTCTCCGACACCACCTCACACCGCCGCCTCGATCATGACCCCACCCCCGAGCACCAAACCATCATCTCCAACACCATTCATGACCTCATCACCTCAGGGGACCTCCCACCACCCACAGCCTCCAACCTCTTTGTTCCCCAACCCCGCACGGCCCGTTTCTATCTCCTTCCCAAAATCCACAAACCTGCCTGCCCTGGTCGACCCATCGTCTCAGCCTGCTCCTGCCCCACCGAACTCATCTCCACCTATCTGGACTCCATTTTCTCCCCTTTGGTCCAGGAACTCCCCACCTACGTCCGTGACACCACCCACACCCTCCACCTCCTCCAGGACTTCCAATTCCCTGGCCCCCAACACCTCATTTTCACCATGGACGTCCAGTCCCTATACACCTGTATTCTGCATGCAGATGGCCTCAAGTCCCTCCGCTTCTTCCTGTCCCGCAGGCCCGACCAATTCCCCTCCACCGACACCCTCATCCGCCCAGCCGAACTCGTGCTCACCCTCAACAACTTCTCTTTCGATTCCTCCCAATTCCTACAGACAAATGGGGTGGCCATGGGTACCTGCATGGGCCTCAGCTATGCCTGCCTCTTTGTCGGTTACGTGGAACAGTCCCTCTTCCGCACCTGCACAGGCCCCAAACCCCACCACCTTCCTCCGTTACATTGATGACTGTATGGGCGTCACCTCTTGCTCCCCAGCAGAGCTCAAACAGTTCATCCACTTTACCAACACCTTCCTCCCCAGCCTCAAGTTCACCTGGGCCATCTCCAGCACATCCCTAACCTTCCTGGACCTCTCAGTCTCCATCTCAGTAACCAGCTGGAAACTGATGTCCATTTCAAGCCCACCGACTCCCACAGCTACCTAGAATACACCTCCTCCCACCCACCCTCCTGCAAAAATTTCATCCCCTATTCCCAATTCGTCCGCCTCTGCCGCATCTGCTCCCAGGATGAGGCATTCCATTCCCGCACATCGCAGATGTCCAAGTTCTTCAAGGACCGCAACTTTCCTCCCACAGTGGTCAAGAACACCCTTGACCGTGTCTCCCGTATTTCCCGCAACACATCCCTCACACCCCGCCCCCGCCACAACCGCCCCCAGAGGATCCTACTCGTTCTCACATACCACCCCACCAGCCTCCGGATACAACGTATCATCCTCCGACACTTGCGCCATCTACAATCTGACCCCACCACCCAAGCTATTTTTCCATCCCCACCCTTGTCCACCTTCCGGAGAGACCACTCTCTCCGCGACTCCCTTGTCCGCTCCACACTGCCCTCCAACCCCACCACACCCGGCACCTTCCCCTGCAACCACAGGAAGTGCTACACTTGCCCCCACACCTCCTCCCTCACCCCTATCCCAGGCCCCAAGTTGACTTTCCATATTAAGCAGAGGTTCACCTGCACATCTGCCAATGTGGTATATTGTATCCATTGCACCCGGTGTGGCTTCCTCTACATTGGGGAAACCAAGCGGAGGCTCGGGGACCACTTTGCAGAACACCTCTGCTCGGTTCGCAATAAACAACTGCACCTCCCAGTCGCGAACCATTTTAACTTCCCCTCCCATTCCTCAGACGACATGTCCATCATGGGCCTCCTGCAGTGCCACAAGGATGCCACCTGAAGGTTGCAGGAACAGCAACTCATATTCCGCTTGGGAACCCTGCAGCCCAATGGTATCAATGTGGACTTCACCAGCTTCAAAATCTCCCCTTCCCCCACCGCATCCCAAAACCAGCCCAGTTCGTCCCCTCCTCCCCCCACTGCATCCCAAAACCAGTCCAGCCTGTCTCCGTTTCCCTAACCTGTTCTTCCTCTCACCCATCCCTTCCTCCCACCTCAAGCCGCACCTCCATCTCCTACCTACTAACCTCATCCCACCTCCTTGACCTGTCCATGTTCCCTGGACTGACCTGTCCCCTCCCTACCTATACTCTCCTCTCCACCTATCTTCTTTTCTCTCCATCTTTGGTCCACCTCCCCCTCTCTCCCTATTTATTCCAGAACCCTCTCCCCATCCCCCTCTCTGATGAAGGGTCTAGGCCCGAAACGTCAGCTTTTGTGCTCCTGAGATGCCTCTGGGCCTGTGTTCATCCAGCTTCACACTTTGTTATCTTGGAATGGATTTGTGTTGTTTTGTTATTGCAAACTAAAAGATACCAAGCAGGTTTGACAGGTTGGCAGCTGAGAGGATGTTTTCCCGTGTGGGAGAATAGAGACCTAGAGGGCACAGTTTCAAAATCAAGGGCGTACCATTTAAGATGTAGGTATGGATACATTTCTTCTCCAAGAGGGCCATCGGTATTTGGAACCCTCTCCCTCAATGAGCAGTAGAGCCTGCATCATGAAATAAAGGCAAGTTTTAGTCAGACAGGTTCTTGATTGAGTGAGCCAAGATTTATAGGGAGAGGTGGGTTAATGTCACAATCAGATCAGCCATGATTTTATTGAACGGCAAGCAGGCTCCTGTGTTCCCACAAAATGCAAAATATTGCGTAGTTAACTGCAGGTTAGATCAAACTCTTGTGCCTTGGTGATCATTTTGGTTAGTTTCATCGGTAAGTGTCTGTGACCATTTTGCTATAATATGATCATAGACTGCTTACCATAAAATGCTAATGTAACGGGCTGCAGCAAGTTTAGTGAGATAGGTCCATCATCATCTTTAAACCTGGATACCACATGATTTGCAGCATTCAATCTCTCCTGTACTGACTGCAGAATCTTCAAAGTCATACCTCTTTAAATCCTCAAGTTGAATCCACCACTAACGAACAGTTTTTTAACTGTGAATCCTTATTTTCTGCTGTTTGGGTTAAATGTGTCTCATGTAAGTCACTTGTTAATTGTATGTTTGCATTATGACCAGCTGCAGAAAGCATGTTCTCTGCATTTATCCAATGAAGGCCTGAAGGGTGTTGACCAGTTTTGTTCTATACTTTAAACTTATCATCTGTTTCGATACGTTTGAGGTATAAACTGCCTTGTTTTGAAGAGAGGTAGTAGGAACTGCTGGCGCTTCTCGACCCGAAACGTCAGCCTTCCTGCTCCTCTGATGCGGCTTGGCCTGCTGTGTTCATCCAGCCCTATACCTTGTTGTCTCATTTTGAAGAGATCAAGCTTTGACAGCAAGTCTAAGTAAATCTGAAGAACTGAAATTCAAAGGATGCTATTACTAAAATCTGATACTGATTGAATTACCAGACAATAAAAAAAACCCATCCTGCTTTTGGGGTTTTCGGTGGTTTTCAATTAAACCAGGGATTTTCCAACACAAGATTCTGTTAGAAACCTTATGTCAATTGTCACATAAAAGCTGTAGTCATTAAAAAAATGATATTGAATACTTGTTAGAAAGTACATCATCTAGTGTTTAAACCTTTATTCCGCAGTTGCATTTTTCAACGTTCCAAATTTATTGTTGTAATCTTCTTCACAGATGATAAATCTCTATCACTGTATTAATTGGGAGCTGGCGGTTAACCTATTTAAGGAGACTGACTACTTTCTAATTTGTGAAACTGATGCCACATCAACACAATGTTAGTTGGAGAGGGTTTACTGCTTGCTTCCAGTGGGATAGTTATCTTACCTGTCTGTCTTGTGGTGTGTCCTTGCCCTGAGCAGAGGTGGGTGCAAGACCAGCCCATATTAAACAGTCCCTGATTTCAATACTAGGAGGTAGCTGGGGCAGCGAACAGGCGCCTGGTACTTAGATCGATGGCAGCGCCCTATGATCTGATGGATCATTGGTCGTCTACAATGTGTGTTATTGTCAGCGCACGGCAATGCCAGCGATGCATTTACCGAAGGCGTAGCAGGTGATAAAAGGGTTCAGAGTATTGATCCCAAATCTAAAGGGAAGATCCTTCACAATGTGGATGTTGCACTCTTGATCTCAACCTGAAGCCTCCAGTGTGCCATTCAATATCTTTCACTGCTGGTACTAATTGGAAACATTTCCTTCATTACATCTCCAACTCCTGATCTGAAGAAGAATTGAATGCTCATGTGAGACAGTATGCAGCAACAGAACCCCCTTCAGTCAGTATCATCGCCACTAGTATGACCTTCATTAAGGATCTTAGCTAGGTCCTGACAAATAAGCTTTATTCCACCCCATTCAATACCATCCTTACTCCAGTTTTCAGGGCAGGAAGAAGCACATACCAACAACCCTATAATCCCAATTTGATGTCACTTTATTCCGAGGAAAACTACAGATAATCAGTGTCATTGGGAATACACTGAGTCTGAGTCCGGATAGGGATCCTTTCTGACCACAGTACGTTGTATATGTGTTTAGGGAGCTAAACTGACAAGACCACAACAACCCTACTGTATATCCACATTTAGAAACAACAAGCAAGACACTTGCTCAGTGATTAATCGGGAGGCAGTGGTGTATTGCTAATGTCACTGGGCCATTAATCCAGATCTCCAGGCGAATGTTCTGGGGACCTTGGTTCACTTTTCATCATGGCAGATGGTGAAATTTGAATTCAATCTTAAAACCAACCCTGCACACCCCTGGCCACTCTAGCTTGGCCAGTCCACCTAACCTGCACATCTTTGGACTGTGGGAGGGAGCCCACGCAGACATGGGGAGAACGTGCACAGACAGTTTTCCGAGGCTGGAATTGAATCTGGTCCATGGTGCTTTGAGGCAGCAGTGCTAACCACTGAGCCACCGTGCCGCCCCAAGGACCAGTTACGTGGCTGTTGGCAGGCAAAAAGTCTTTGTCATTGATAAGTGGCCACTAGGCTATTGACAGTCCTTTTGTTGCCAGCCAAAGCTCCATCTGTACACAACCCCTGAATTTCAGTTCATTTGCAAATGCTACTGTAACTCACAGTGGTATGAACTATGTTTGCATGTGTATTTTGCTTTCAAACCATGCAGCAACAGTCCTTGGTTTTTTAAACAGTTTTTTTGTCATTTCAATCCACAATTAAAAAACACACGAAATAAAACCAAGCGCGCAGTAAAGAGTTGTAAGTCATTTGAAATTTAAAGTTTGTTTTGCCTCCGATTTCCCATGTAGTGTATTGGTGTTTTTATTTTTTAACAAGAAACAAATCAGCAAAAGCAAAACTAATTCTTTAATATGGGGGAGAATAATCTGCTATGTTGAGTTTAGGTTTTGCTACGTTGTCAAGTTAGTGGTTACTTCACTCTGCAGTTGAGTCATTGTTTGGATGTTTAATCTCTTGGACAGGTATCCCCTGTTGAAAGCATATTTAGTAGCTTGGGTATATTCCCTGAATAACATGCTGCCAATTGGATTTGATTTGGTTTGATTCATTGTTGTCGCATGTACCTCGTTACAGTGAAAAGTTTTGTTTTTGTGTGCAGTACAGGCAGATCATACTATACAGAGTGCATAAGGGTAGTAGAACACAGCAAGGAAGACAATATTATGGCTGCAGAGAAGGTGCACAGAGAAAAAGACCAACTTCAAATTTGAAAGTTGACAGGCCCATTCAGAATAACTTTGGGGAAGAAGCTGTTCTCGAATCTGTTGGTACTTGTGTTTAAGCTTTTGTGTCTTCTGCTGACAGAAGAAGTTAGAAGAGATTATAACTGGGGTGATTACAGTTGATATTTAGTCCAGTTGCTGAGCAGTCTCAGTACATAGTCAAACAGATGCTTCCCTTCCACTCAACTACCCTCTCATACACTGATATGTAAAAGGTGACTTACTAGTGGTCTGGAATAAATGCTATTCGTATCAGTCAAGAATGAAAAAGCCATGATTTCATAAACAGTGAAGTGCTAGTATGCACAAGAGATCCTCCCCGCAGTTGTTCTCCATGTTAGTTCATCTCAGGTACAAGCAGGATGGTTTTTCTTCCTCTTGCTGCCAGACTAGGATTTAGTCCTGAATTGAAAGAAAGAATGGCATACATTCATATAGGAACTGCCACATCCCAAAGCTTCTTACAGGCAATGAAGTGCTTTCCTGACGTCTGGTCAGAGTTATCCTGTAGGACACCTGATTTGCACACAGGAAACACACAAAAACAGGAATGTCCATAATGGCCACATCTACAGCTCAATGGCCTAAATGTGGATTTTACCAGTTTGAAAATCTCTCCACTCCCGCCCTCACCCCATGACCAACCCTCCCTCTCATCCCCACCTCCTTGACCTGACACAACCTGTCCATCTTCTTTCCCACATATCCACTCCTCCCACCTAAAAGATCAGTCCTCACCACTCCCTACCTGTACTCACCTTTCTTGATCCCACCCACCTTCCCCAGCCCTCCTCTTTCTATTTATTACTGAGGTCCCTTCCCCCGCCACACCATTTCTGACACGAAATATCAACTTTCCTGCGCGTCCGATGCTGCCTGGCCTGCTGTGTTCCTGCAGCTCCACACTGTGTTATCTCATTATCTATTTGAATGATGTTGATTGAGGGTTAAATATTGGCCAGGATGCTGGGGGAATGTCCCCATTCCTCCTGCTGTGGGATCCTTAACATCCACTAAACAGGGCAGACATGGCCTCAGCTTAAGCGAAAGTTTATGCTGCGTCAAAGTTTCCTAAGCATTTTTTTAAGCCAGAGGAATGACATTCCGTTCACACTGTGGCCTCTTGAGCTGCAACAAACATCTGTTTGAAATAAAACCTCTCGGCTTGATGAAGTTATTAACATAGTTATGTAGGTGGCAGAGAATGACGGCAGGATGAATATTTATCATCAGACCCACACGGTCTCAATCTGCAGAGATCCTGGATAAAAGCCAGGCACAGCATGACAGGCAAAAGGTGGAGGTAAATCAGGAACGGATCACCCCAGTGACCTTTCAGCCCCCATCCCAACCAAGTGAGGCATGAACACTCCAGCTCTTCACTCAAGTCATGGCTCTCTCCGCTGAGAGAGGGAGAACAGCTGAAAAGGAAATGGAGAATTAGAAATGACAATATAACATACCGTCGCTGAGACATGCAAGCATGTTGGGTGGAGTGTGCTCTAAACTGTAAAAGGGCTTCCTGTAAATGTTTCTTACATTCACAGCAGTGGTCTTTTGTAATTAGACGTGTGGGTGTCACTGGCTACTTCGGTATTCTTTGTCCGTCCCCAGCCTCCTTTGAAAAGATCTCCAGATTAGTACCTTTTTCTTTAAATTCACTTGTGGGGTGTGGCTAGACCAGCATTTATTGCTCATCCATAATTGCCCAGAGGACAGTTCGCAGTCAACCATATTGCTGTGGGCCTGGAGTCACGCGTAGGCCAGATCAAGTATGGATGGCAGATTTTGTTCACTAATTAGTAAACCAAATAGGTTTTTCCAATAATTGATGATGACTTCATCGTCGTCATTAGAGCCTTAATTCCACATTCTTTATTGAACTCAAATTCCAGCATTTGCCATGGCGGGATTTGAACCAGAATTCCCAGGACATTAACTGAGTTTCTGGATTAATAGTCTATCTTGGGGCTTCCCTTCTTTGCATTGGCTGCAAACCATTTTGGGACAGCCTGTGATGCAAAGGGGTCTGTATAAATGACAATCAGACTGTCTGAAAGGGCAGCAGAGGTCAATTAAATGGAAATTTCACCGAGGATAAACATTTGAGCAGTCAGCTCAGGAAGTGTGGATGTACCTTGAGAGGCTTAACTGTGTTCCTGGTTGTTCTCTCAACCCATTTAGCAATGTGGGGCCGGGAAAGGTTTAAAAATATTTTTGGCTAACCTGAATGGTGCAGAAGACTTGAACATTTCCCAATGGACCGAAGCACAGCTATCGGAATGGTTCCTGAAGTTTTATTCAAGACTGTGTGTAAAATTTCCCTGCTATTTCCATTTATACATGATTGTGATACCTTTAGTGGTGGTGACTAAGGCACTGTGAGAAGCTGGATTAATTAGACTGCAAGGGCCACAATAGGAGGATGGTTACATAAGATTGTTACATATACAAGGCTTAAGAAGTGAACTGATTGAACCGCTTCATGTGATTAAAGGATTTGTCTAGACTTGGAGAGAGAGAAATGATATCGTTTGATGGCAGAGTCCAGCACAAAATTAGAACTAAATTGTTCATGTGTGGGGTCAGGAAGCATCCCTTCACAGGAAATATAATGGAAACTTGAGACTCTCTGCCCAAAATGCAGTCAAATAACAAGTCAATGATACATTACAGAATGGAGATTGATTTTGTTTAATCAAGGAGGGATATTAATTAAAGATATGGATTTGAGGTGGATAGATGAGGGTAACGGTCAGCCATGATTTAACAGAGGAGCAGAAGTGGTTTGAGGTTTGGACCAGCCTCCTGTGGTTCCTGTTAATATCAAGCAAGAATTAAAAATTAAAGCCTGCATAATCCTAGCAGATCATAAGGCCAGTTCATCATTGGGGAGAGAGAGAGAGAGAGAGAGAGAGAGAGAGAGAGAATAACCTGAGGGTCACCACATGTCACATGAAGGGGAGAGGCGAAGAGGAAGAGTCCTTCGTGGTAACCTCAGCTGGTGCAGGATTTCCTTTTATTTCAAAAATATACTTTTTTCATAAAATATCTTAGTATACTTAGTCACTAGAGCAGTTCCTTTCTGTCAGAAACCAAACAAACATTGGAGTTTGACTCAAACCAATCAAAGGCATTTCTTACTTGAACGATATTATATTTACATATATTTGAGGCATCGGAGGGCCTGATAGCTGAACAGACCCCAATTTCACTTCAGCAGAAAGACTTTAGACAGTGATCTTCCCCCACTGTGGCATGGGGCAGTTGCCCCAAACTTTAGTGCATCCCTCGGCATGTAGTCCTGAACATTGGAATGTGCCAGTCTGCAACACTCAGCTGAGGTCAAGTTCTGGCCCTGGAAGGCCAACAAGTTTTGGGCAGACCAAAGAGTGTCTTTCACTGAGTTGATGGTCCTCCGGGCACAGTCAGGAATTGAACCCACACTCTCGGCTTTGCTTTAGACTGCAAACCAGCCATCCAGCCATATTTCTTAGGTGTAAACGATGTCCTTTATGAGGTTAGGTTTGTTCTTAGGTTTGAGTAAAATGCCTTTTTTTTGGAGCCAGCCAATTTCTTGCTGTGACAGGGGTGATTTCCACAAGCATTTATAGAAAGGAAAGTGTTTCAATCTCCAATAATAACAACTCTCATCTTGTTAAAATTGTTCACCTCCTACCCAAGCCGATTTTTAATGTATGAAGAGTAGTGGAGAATGTGCTTGTTGACTCTGGATGTACTTGCACGAGAGACGTGCGAAGGGTCTGTGCTTGTGTGTTTATGTGCTTATTTCCCCAACTGAAGGAACGCATCAGTGTCACCAGAGTGAGAAATAGCCCTGCTGTGACAGGCATTGGGACCCCAGTTTTTGCCATTGGGCTTTAATAGCTACTGCAATAGCAGAGCAACATCAGAAGGAGCAGCATTTTTCTGAGCAAAACACCAGGCTGACGTAGACACGGCTGTGTTATAATTATAGCTGATCTCAACTGTCACTTTTTCTACCAAGTAGTACTTGTACCCCTGAGTCACAACTCAATGTGCACTTTTAATCGAATGTGTACGTAGGAGATATACCAGCCAAGTTTATTTTGTCTCAGTTCTGTTGCCTTGACAGAATTGTAAGTAAAAGGCTGCTGCTAAGAAGCAATAAAGGACTGTTTTGTCAAATCCACTCATGAACTCATCAGTAGAAACATTTTTAAAAAACAAGCTTTATCACCTTCTCAACAAGTGTTAAAATATTTGGTGTGAAAATGCTCTGGTTAGCAACAGTCAATTAAGTGTGAAGCAGTGAGCTTCCTTATTGAATTGCTAGCTGTGTTTGTCATCTCAAAGTTATCGTACCATATTTGAAGTTTGTGTCAATTTCAGCATAAATTAGTGCCCCGGTCAGTGGTCAGATCCCCTTCCTCTGTTACGGCATCATCTTGGTAATCTGTGGGTGAAAACCAGAGGTAATTGATCCTTTCCCATATGATCTAAAGCAGTCAGCTGCTCAGGGTGTGAGAGCTGACCACCAAATATCATTTGACCCGGACGTATAGAGCTTGGGAAGATTTGAATTAAGTTCTCTCTTTGTGTTCATGCCTCACCTCAGCGCATAAATTTCAATCCTTCAACTCAATTTGGGTCAAATTGGAATCCGGAAGTAGTTTGGATTAAAGGATACAATACAAACACTGAATGGATAACTAGTACATCATGTGAGCCATTCAGACAGTGAATAATAGCTGTCAGTCTCTCCAATCCATTATAGCGAATGTAGATCATTGAATCCCCAGAGTGTGGAAGCAAGCCATTCAGCCCATATCAACCCTCTGAAGAACATCCTACCTAGACCCATCTCCTACCCTGTCCCTATAACCCTGCATTTCCCATGGCTAATCCACCTAGCCTGCATATTCCTGGACACAATTCAGCGTGGCCAATCCACCTGCACATCTTTGGACTGTGGGAGGAAACCCATGCAGACACAGGGAGAAGGTACAAACTCCACAAAGTCGTCTGATGGTGGAATTGAACCCAGGTCCCTGGCGCTGTGAGGAGGCAATGCTAGCCACTGAGCCACCCTAAATGAATGTGAGCAGCTGGTACTGAGTGCTTGACAATTTTATTTCTCTAACTATGGCGCAGTGAATAACTTGTTATGAGATCAAAAGCATTTAAATAGTAGGAAGATGGAAGTGAAGGCCACTCCAACTTCTCAGTACTCACTGGAACTTGAACATTAAATGTTCTTCAAAAATTCAGTGGTGACAACTGAGAGATTGTGCTCAGCTATTTCTCGATCTCTTTCTCAACATTTTCCTCTAATGTTCAGGCTTGCCGTTTTCTTGAAAGAACTCATTAATATACAAATGCAAAAAGTTTCCCTCTGCAACAGAGTAAATGTTGAAACAAAATAAAGAAAGGACTTTAGACCAAACTTGCTCAGTCGGGTGAATGGGCTGAAGAGTGACAGATGGAGTTTGAATTGGATAAATGTGAGGTTTTGCATTTTGATAAAGCAAACAAGGGCAGGACATATACAATTAAAAGTAGGGCCTTGAGAGGTGTTGTAGAACAGAGAGACCTAAGAGTTCAGGTACGTAATTCTTTGAAGTTTGCATCAGATATATACAGGGTGGTTAAGAAGGCATTTAGCACAGTTACCTTAACTGCTCAACACCTTTGCGTACAGGAGTTGTGCCATTATGTTGAGGTAGTTCAGGACATTTGTGAGGCCTCTTCTGGAATACGGTGTGCAGCTCTGAATGCCCTATTAGAGGAAGGATATCTTTAAGCTGGAGACGGTTCAGAAGAGATTTACCAGGATATTACCAGGAATGGAGGGTTTAGGTTATAAGGAGAGGCTGGAACTTTTTTCACTGGAGTGTAGGAGTTTGAAGGGTGACCTTATGGAGGTTCATAAAATCATGAGGGATATAGATAAGGTGAAAAATTAGGAAGGATATAGATAAAGTGAATGGTGGGTGTCTTTTCCCTTGGGATGGGGGATTCCAAGACTTGGGGACTTTTTTCAAAGTGAGAGGAGAAAGATTTTAAAAAAAGAGGGATTTTTTATTTACACAGAAAGTGAGTACTCCATAAATACCAAATTTAAAGACTTAGACACATTATGCGCATCAGAGATGGAGAAAAATAAGGATGCCAACCTTTTAGAGTTGATTTGGAGTTTCCAGGATCATGAGGTCAAAATTCAGGAAACTGTTGTGAAACAATCCAGAAGAGAAAACAACACGGGTGCATTAAAAAGGAATCATGTAATTTTCTTCATACATTTCTGTTTAATTGTTATGGTGATGGTGATTGGGAAGATCCCATCAAAATTTTTCCCAGAGTTGAAATGCCTGACACTAGGGGACGTGCATTTCAGGTGAGAGGGGGAAAGTTCAAAGGAGACGTAAGGGGCAGGTTTTTTTACCCAAAGAGTGGTAGGAGTCTGGAACGTACATGCCAGGGGAGGTGATGGAGGCAGAAACAATAGGGGCATTTAGGAGTCTTTTAGATAAGCGCATGAATATGCAAGGTGTGGAGGGATAAGGACCAAGGGAAGGCAGAATGGATTAGTTTAATTTGGCATCATGTTTGGCTGAATATTGTGGACCTAATGGCCCATTCCTATGCTGTCCAGTACTGTATTCCTGATGTGGAGTAAAGAGACATGGGAAGCCAAGTGATGATATCTGTCTGAATCTGTCCCACCAGAATTGGCCCCATGAGGGGCATGTAAAATATTACTGTGAAAATGCGGTGATGCTTTGCACATGTTGGAAGGCAAATTAGCATAGGCCATTCAATCTTAATGGCTCTAACCATCTTTGCCCCCAACGTGTTGCCTATTCAGATGAACTTCTTGTTAGACTAAAAGCTCAAATGGGAGAGAATTCAGATCATTAAATAAACCTGGTGAGTCTTGCTAACTATTGTCTTTATCCTGAACACAAAAACAGTCTTCTGAAGACACTAGCAAAATGTATCATGCTGGAGTATAATTGTGGGTATGTTATAGCAAAAATGACTCATCTGAATTAACCAATATTACCACATAGACTTCCACTTTCTGAATTCTAGAATATGATTCATTTATTTGGGTCCTTGAGGATTTAAATATGAGATGCCAACCTTTTAATAAGTGTGGAAGAATATTTATTACAAGAATCAATTTATGCATTATGTTATCGTATTGATTCTAATATCAAAGAGTACAGGGTACTTAAAGATGATCAGTTCTCTGTATTGTAAATGATATACATGGAAGTGAATAGTGAATAATGTTCTCCACTTAAGGAGTTTTGATATCTGTTCAACTAAAGATAAGCTGCAGAGCTGGGCTGAGAGGTGGCAAATGGAGTTTAATGCAGACAAGTGTGAGGTGAAGCACTTTGGTAGGAGTAACCAGAAGGCAAAGTACAGGGCTAATGGTAAGATTCTTAGCAGTGTAGATGAGCAGAGAGATCTCGGTGTCCATGTACACAGATCCTTGAAAGTTGCCACCCAGGTTGACAGGGCTGTTAAGAAGGCATACAGTGTTTTAGCTTTTATTAATAGAGGGATCGAGTTCCGGAACCAAGAGGTAATGGTGAAGCTGTACAAAACTCTGGTGCGGCTGCACTTGGAGTATTGCGACAGGTTCTGATCACCGCATTATAAGAAGGATGTGGAAACTTTGGAAAGGGTGCAGAGGAGATTTACTAGGATGTTGCCTGGTATGGAGGGAAGGTCTTACGAGGAAAGGCTGAGGGACTTGAGGCTGTTTTCATTCGAGAGAAGAACGTTGAGAGGTGACTTAATTGAAACATATAAAATAATCAGAGGGTTAGATAGGGTGGATAGGGAGAGCCTTTTTCCTAGTATGGTGACGGCGAGCACGAGGGGGCATAGCTTTAAATTGAGGGGTGAAAGATATAGGACAGATGTCAGAGGTAGTTTCTTTACTCAGAGAATAGTAAGGGAATGGAATGCTTTGCCTGCAACGATAGTAGATTCACCAACTTTAGGTACATTTAAGTCGTCATTGGATAAGCATATGGATGTACATGGAATAGTATGGGTTAGATGGGCTTCAGATCGGTATGACAGGTCGGCACAACATCGAGGGCCGAAGGGCCTGCACTGTGCTGTAATGTTCTATGTTCTATGTTCTAGATAGTAACCACATGAAAACTCTGCTTCACATTTAAACAGAGTCTTCAAAACTGCCAAAATCTACTGAATATTCAGTGACTATCAAGGTGTTTATGATCAATATTTGCAATAGTCCTACCAGCATATAGGGTTACTCTTCCATTAGAGGGAGATGACTGATGATGGTTTAACCTGAGGGCCACCACGCCTCAAGCAAGGGGAGAAGGAGAATCCTTCATGGTAATTCTCATATAGTGCAGGAATTAAGCCCACACTCTTAGCATCGCTCTGCATTGCAAAGCAAGGGTCTGAGCTAGCTGATCTCCTTTGTTTAAAGTTCAGCTTTTGTTCAAGAGCAATTTAAGAGGAGATCCTGGTGGACTTCATCTCCCTGTGCAGTCAAAACATGGCTGTTTTCGAGCTGCTATATCATGCGCAATGTTGCATTATGTTGGTTTTTTGCCATTTTGGAAGCATCACTCTTAACAACAATATTCATTGTTAATTATTCATTGCCTAGAATTTAAAAGCTCAAAAATAGATGTTCTCTCTGTTCAGGTGGTTGTTGTTTCATGGTTACCTTTCCAGCATTTAAAATTATTTACAAGTTTATCTTTATCAAATTTCAGATGCTTAATCTGCCTCAATCCACTTTAAATTTAACACTTTAATTGCTGGATTGATCTGGTGATTTTCTTTACATCATTGTAGTGACCTCAATGCTCCCAGGATTTTGAAAGTTTCTTGAAGTGAGACCCGGTGGGTGGGCAGAATCTAGGGGTCAATCTCAGTGGATCAACCTGAGGTTGTGAGTACAGGGAGGAAATTGCAATTTACTTTTTTCTCTGAATTTTGGCGTTCAAAGCTAAAAGAAAGGAGGGAAGCGAGGAGCTCAGTGACAACCATTTGTGAAAGAGACGTCATTTGAATTGAAATTATTTCAGGCAGTTTCCAAATTATTGTAGCCACTCCATCAACCACAACTGTCCGATTTTTCTTCGTGTTGCTTTCGCTAATTAATGTTTCCAATGTTTTAGCCTCCAAAAATCAAGATTTTGAATTAGCAGAATACATACATGAGCAGAGATAGGATGCATCATTTTGAGAGTGAGGTTTCGTAGTTAATACAGGCATTCCACCAGGTGGTTGTCATGATGAAATTTAAAGTACAACCCAGCTCGCTGAACCTTGTCAGTGATATAATTAGAAAAAGCCTTCCATTTGTTAAGCTCCATTGAGTTGATAGAAAATGGAAAAGTCGCACTCTCTCCATCCTCCAGAACTTGGTGTGTATCAAAGCATCAGTCTGAGGAGTTCAGCCATTTGCACCTTTCCCTCTTTGCAACCTTTAGTTTTTTTTTTGTTCCCCAGTGTGAGCTTTCCCTGCAACACCATTGTCGGAAAAATAACATTTGTTATGCAGCAAAATTGCAATTGTCAGCATAGTTCCAGGCTGGGTGCTGCAGTTGAGACCCAATCCAATTGAGTGATGTACTCACAGGGGACTGCCAGAGCTACTGTAAGTTATAGGAGAGGTCATGATGTGGCTGTACGGAACATTGATTTAGAATACTGCATTCAATTCTGGTCCCCTGCTATAAGGTAGATGTGAAACTTGAAAGGGTTCAGAAAAGATTTACAAGGATGTTGCCAGGGTTGGAGGGTTTGAGCTACAGGGAGAGGCTGAATAGGCTGGGGTTATTTTCCCTGGAGAGTTGGAGGCTGAGAAGTGACCTTGTAGAGGTTTATAAAATCATGACGGGTAAAAAGGGGAGTAACATTTTGATTTGTTAGCTGTGCACCCAGTACTGGTTTGCTTAGGAAACAGCTCGGCCTGGGATATTGAGCAGCAGCCTACCCTGTCACCTCTCCCAGCAGCTTGTTGACCTCCTCGCTCCAAGATCATCTGGTTGTCCATTTCATACCTGTATGAGAGGAGGATTGTTGGCTAGTGGGCCCTGATTGGTAGGGATGTTACCAGGGAGAATTCAAGCCAATCAATCAACACCCTCTTGTCGTATAGTCAAAAATATTTTATTCCCTCGACATAGAAAAGAGGTGCAGAAGTAGGCCACTCAGCCCTTCAAACCTGCCCTATCATTCAGTATGATCATGGATAATCCTCCACCTCAGTGCCATATTCCTGCTTTTTACCCCATAGCCTTTAATATCTGAAAATGTATCATTAATCTCTTTCTTGACATCGTCATCTTGATGAGTGCAAGATGGAAAATCTCAAAACAAGTCTTTCTTTTTCCCAGCAATGCTCAAGTTCTGAGAAAGGGTCACCGGACCCGAAATGTTAACTCTGATTTTTTTCTTCACAGTTGCCATGAGTCCTGCTGAGCTTTTCCAGCAACTTCTGTTTTTGTTCCTGATTTACAGCATCTGCAGTTGTTTTGGTTTTTAGTTCGGCATTTTAGACATTAATTCAAATATCTGGGTGGAACTTCTAACTATTTTTCTTCCAAACAATGCCACAGATTAACTTGAAATTGTAGCTGGGACCTTGGGTTTATGTGTTACAGCTAAGAATGGCCTTGGAATTGCACTGAAGTGAGCTTGCCTTTGCAGGAATGATGGGACATACAGCCCCTGTTCCTGACATTCTTGTAAAGATACTATTTGAGGCATGTGTGTTCATTGAATCACTTTGCTCTTTCTCCTCCCCTTTCCCCAGTGTTCCTTTTTGCCAAAATTCTCCATTTACATTGAGACAAAATATGAAGACAACAATGGCTGCAATGACCATGTAAGTCCTTGTGTGGGTCAGAGCATCAGACATTTCACACCAAAATTATTGTACTGTCGAGCTGAACACATATTTATTCTAATGTTTGTTTTTCCTGACTGAAGATCGATCTGCTCTGACTGACATTTACTGGGTTTATGTTGCATGACAAGTTGTGGTGCTGCTAAGCTACCGAGGGCAAAGTCTATGTCATGCAGTCACGTGTGACATTGGGAACTAGAGCCCACTCTATTCCCCTCCTGACACCTGGAGAAGTAGCCAACCCTGTGATCCTCCCCGGAAGGCCACAGGACCAAACTCGACCCGGAGGGTCCCGACGGATGGAATGTTGGCAGTTCCTGCCATCTCCTGCCTCCTCTCCCACCCCTGACAGAAATGGAAGGGTCAGGGGTTAAGATGGAGCCGCTCCATTTGCCACTCTGATTTGGCTGATTTTAGACGTTGAGTAAGTTTGGCATTGCCCCCTACACCTACCCCCCGAGCACCCTTTCCGACGACTTCGGCCACTTGCCTGAAATCCGAAACCGTCTGCTTCTGCCCATCCCCCCGCCACTGCTTTCTGTGCCCATTTTAGAGGGAAAGAGTGGGATCATCAGTTAATATGTGGGCATCAAGAGCCAACAGTTCACCTCCCCATTGTTGTAGAGCTCCGGTAGTTGCCTTCAGAGTAAAGAACCTCCTTGAGACAGTTCACAGTAACAGAGGTGGGTGGGGACCTCGCATTCAATTGTGCAACTGATGACCAAATTACTCTCAGCCGTGTACCGGATATGGAGGGAGGTGAGCACGGCACCCAGTCTTTGGCTGTATCCCCTGTGCGGACTGGGAGGGTAAAATGCTTGAAAGAAATGCAACCCTGTGAGTGATAACTGTGTTCCTAAATGTTCCATTATGATGGAGACACTTAGCCACTTGGAAGGAGCAGTTCTGATAAAGAGTCAACTTTAACTCTATTTCTCTTTCCGTTGCTGAGAGCCTCCAGCAATCTCAGTGTTTGTTTCAGATTTCCAACATCTGCGGTATTTCTCCAATTCCTCCCCTGTGTCCCGACAGATTTTCGGCTCGGACAAAAACCATACGGATCATGAGGTGTGCTTCCTGGACATCGCTTATGATGAGATTCCAGACCGTTACTACAAGAGTTCAGAGGTGAGTGTCACTATCCCAACAACAACCGGGAGTTAATGCCAACTGTTCACAATGCCCCTCATTCAAAGTGCTTTACCCATTTTGTTGATGTTTGCACAGTGAGGCCACTGCTTGATAGAAATGAACCTTTCTGTGTTTGTATCCGTGTGCACCACTAGTTTAACCTCTCTGCATCAGACAGTCGGCTGGGAGTTTAGGGGGGCAATTGGCTGGATCTGTTGCTGGACACACACATGTCTGTGTCACACTCCTGTCTGATTGAGGTGAGCAGTGACCTGTTACCTCACATTCCCTTCGGCAAATAAAATGAAATACTGAGATAACAAGGTGTAGAGCTGGATGAACACAGTAGGCCAAGCAGCACCAGAGGAGCAGGAAAGCTGATGTTTCAGGCCTAGACCCTTCTTCAGAAAGAGGGTCTATGCCCAAAACGTCAGCTTTCCTGGCCTGCAGCGTTCACCCAGCTCTATACCGTGTTATCTCAGATTCCCCAGCATCTGCAGTTCCTACTATGTCTGAAACAATTTTAGCCATGAAATACCATTCACCAGTGTGCAATCTGTTTTAACTTCCAGCAAACCTATTTTTGGTGTAGCGAAAGCAACGCTTTGTCACTGCTGTCTGGATTCCTAGTTTCTTTATTCTGTGAGGTGTCTACACTGTTGTAACTGGGTGTATAATCTGTGGGAGGCCAAGCACTTGCTGTGGGAGGGGAAGGATGTTGAATGGGACATGTGTGTGCCACCTTGGATCACCCTGAAAGTACAAACAGATTTGTAGTTAAGCAGCACCTTTCATGTCCCTCGAATGAAGCATCTTACAGCCACTTGGTACGCAGTGAGGTTTCATGAGCAGCAACATGATAAATTGTTTGAATGATGTTGTTTGAGGGAAATAAATGTTAGTAAGGCACCAGGAGACCACTGACTGTGTAACACTCCCTCAATGCTGCAACTAAGAATCAGCCTAGTTTGGTCTTCCAACTCCTGGACTGGGATTTGAACCCAGAACTTTCTATCCCTGAGGGAATGGCGATACCCTCAGAGCCATGGCATCCCAATAATCAGGAGCACTTTGGCACCAGGATATGACAGTCGTCATCCTGATGCCAAGTTGGAAGGGAGGACAGGGACTGGCAGTTACTTTAGTTTTTTTTCACTCATGGGACATTCCTGACACCCTTAATTGCTCAGTAAAGAGCCCAAGCACATTGCTGTGGGTTTGGAGTCATGTGTAGGCCAGATCAGGATGGCACATTTTCCTTCCCTAAGGACATTAGTGGGCAAGATGGGTTTTTCCTAACAATGGTCATCATTCGACCGTTAATTCCAGATTTTTATTGGATTCAAATTCCATCATCTGCTGTGGTGGGATTTGAACCTGGGTCACCAGAACAATTAGGAGTTAATAGTCTAGTGACAGTACCACAAGGCCATTACCTCCAACATTACACAACATCAGCTAATGACCTTCTCCTGTCTAATACTGAACCAGTTTGTTTCACTTCCACTTGCCTTTTGGAAACTTTCGACACAGCCAGTAGATTGTTCACCCTGTTTTCCTGGCAATGTAACTATCGTCCAGTGCTCTTCGTTCAGTTGCTACAGTTCACCAAATGAATGTCTTACACCAACAGGACCTCCGGTATTTTGCGTCAGTGAAGACTGGACGGGGTCCTCTGAAGGAGGGATGGAGGAATGACCCTTCACCTGTCATGTGCTCCTACAAACAAGTGACTGTTAAGTTTGAAGTCTGGGGTCTGCAGACAAGAGTGGAGCAGTTTGTTCAGAAGGTGAGCACCACTGAACAGTGATTGCATACCTGTTGTAATTGTTCCCTGGGATCAGCCACTTCTGTTTGAATTTGTTGTGTTAACGTTACCTCAGACTAATTGTCAGAACCTCCCCATTGCACCTTAACCTCGTAAAGATGAAGGGTATAACTAAGAGTGGAATCAATAGTTGCTTCTGTAGAATTCAGGCCCAATTTTAACTTTGCTCAGCCAGCAGGAATGGGGCAAATGCACAGGTGAAATATTAAAATATGAACATTGCTCAGACTGTTGAGTATAGGAGTTGGGGCGTTATGTTGAGGTTGTACAGGATGTCGGTGAAGCCTCTTTTGGACACCGTGTTATAGGAAGGATATTATTAAGCTGGACAGGGTTCAGAAGAGGTTTAACAGGGTGTTGCCAGGAATGGAGGGTGTGAGCTATAAGGTGAGGATGGAGAGGTTGGGACATTTTCAATTGGCGCATAGGAGGTTGAGGAGTGATCTTATAGAGGTTTATAAATTCAGGAGGGGTATGGATAACATGAATTTCAGATGTCTTTTCCCTCAGGTGGCAACTTCCAAGACTTGGGAGCATACTTGTAAGGTGAGAGGAGAAAGGTTTAAAAAAAGTCATGAGGGGCAGCATTTTTTAGAGTGATTCGTATGAGGGATGAACTTTTAGAGGAAGTGGTGAATGAGGGTACAGTTACAACATTTGAAAGACATTTAGATAAATACATGGATAGAAAATGTTTGGAGAGATATGGGCCAAGCATGGGCAGATGGGACTGGTTTAGTTTGGGATTGTGGTCGGCATGGACTGGTTGGACCACAGGGTCTGTTTCTGTCCTGCATAACTCTATGACTCCATAAAATGTCGCATTTCTGAAGTATTCGTTTTAATTGCTGCCAGTTACAGTCCTCCAAGCTATTTGAATATACAGTCCGATGATGATATTGGCCCTGAAAGGCAATTTAGCAGCTGGTTGCAGCTTTGATACTCCTAACCCTTGTTCACCTTCATAGACTGAGCATCCCAGCAATTCTGTAGATGAAAACCATTATCTTCATCTTCCCCCTGACTTCTCCCTAATGATTTTAATTTTATGACCTCTGTTTGTGGGAATAGTATTTTTTTTCCATCTGCTCTTTTCATCACTCTGAAAACCGTTAGTGGGTCACCTCCCAACTTACCCTAATCCAGGGAGAGCAAGTCTCATGTTTTTTGTCTCCCCTCATGACGGAATGCCCACATCCTCATCATGGTAACCTGCCCTGTCCCTCTTTGAAGGTGTTTACTCTTGTCTGCCTTAGAGTGAGTTCACCTTTAAGGATTGAATGTGCTTTGTGTGTACACAATGTTGCGCCTCCAGCTGGCCTGCTGTGGGGCTGCAAGTTACACATCAGCATAAATCAGGTAGTTTGCTGCAATATCTGCTTCATAACTTACAATGTGGTTTACTGTTTTAAATAAACTAACCCGCAGAGTTGATCAGTGCCTGACAAGTGGTTGATTATTCCATCAATGAAATGATATTTACTAAAGTGGTGGGCTCAGAATTGGCTGCAACACCACAGATAACGTTTCTGTAGTGATTGTAATGATGTCAGCTGGGTGGACCTCGCAGAATATGGGCTCCCTGATTGGGGTTGTTAACCTGGTCCAATCAGGGAGCCCTGGCTGACGGATAGAAACAGGACGGTCAGGAGTCACTCTGAGAGCTGGCTCTGAGGGAGCTGGATCAGTGTCAGGGCCTCTCCACATATAAATAAAGGGTGACTTGGTGGTGGCCTGTGTGGGGTTGTTTCAGTTTTGAGACCTCAGAACCTTCAGTCGCACAATGAATGCCTTAAACTGCACAAAAATGACAAGGTCATCAAGTGCTGTTGCGGGAGCAACTCATTCCTCAGGGTCCCTGCCAAAATAGAGCGGCAATGGCAAATATCTGAGTAGTACGCTCATGGGATCATGTTAGTTCAGCTCAAGAGGACTCCGAAAATGGTCAGTTTTTCTCCACGTAAGGCCAGGTTTCAGTTGCTGAAGTTGAATCATTTCTACTGGCTTTCCTATCTGCTTGGAAAATTTGCAATTGGATTTGAAAGAACGCCCCCAAGATTTTTCTGAAGCCAACGTTTACAAGCCAGAAAATGAAACCACTTTATGGGATTAAGAGAGCGCTGATTAAATATAAATGTCTTTGTGGCTGTTTGACAAACAGCCAATTTACTCACTCATCTGGGACAGCTGGCTTCTTGGAGTTGAGCATCGCACACATTCACTGAACTGCCAATTGAATCTCTACCCTGTGGAAGCAGGTCACTTGGCCCATCAAGAGTCACACTGACCCTCTGAAGAGCAGCCCACCTTGCCTCAACCCCTTACCCTGTTCCTGTAACCCTGCATTCCCCATGGCCAACCCACCTGACCTGCACGTCCCTGGACACGATGCGCAATTTTAGCACGGCCACTCCACCTGCGCATCTTTGGACCATGGGAGGAAACCGGAGCAAACCTGCGCGGACATCTGAGGAGAACGTGCAAGCGCCATACAGGCACCCAAGGGTGGGATTGAACTGAGCTCCCCAGAGCTCTGAGGCAGCGGTACTAACCATAGAGCCAGCAGGAACAGGAGGATCTCAGGTCTGATTTCCCCATCCTTGCGGAGGCACAATGTGATGATTCATGTTCATTCAGGCTTCCCCTATAAACCCTCTGATCTGGGGAGGAGCTGGGCCTCCCACTCCCTGCTCAAACATGGCTGGTTCGAGATCAAGGAGAGTGGTTATAGCTGGGGCCCTGGGGAGAACAGCTCTTGGATCTTCCCTTGAAACTGCTGTCTGTTGGTTGCAAGGAAAAGGAGGAAAAGCAATGGACGAGGAAAAGCGATGCATCCAATCCATGAGTTTCTCAGCCCTAGCCCAAGGATCAGGCTCCAACAAGACACTCTGCTCCTGCTCCTGTATGTGTGTAATGGAGAAAAGGGCACGGGATGATGTATCACAGGAAAGAAACCGCCAGGAGAACAATTGCAGGAAAGAAAAGGGGCAGGCTGTTCTGATCCTGGCAGTAAGACCAGGAAAAGACAGATTGATGACCTCCTAGTCGGTTGAAAAGGATTTATTCTCACACTAATGCCTGCAGGGAGTATGAGCACATTCTCAATCACCTCATTTCCGTTCCGGCCGTTACTGCTGGTATTTGAAATGTTTCAAAGTCCACAAACGCTTCCTTCTAACCCCATGAATGCTGGAGACACTCAACAAGGATTGGCAGGCAACATCTGTGGAGAGAGGGAAACAGAGTTAGTGTTTCAAGTCCAGGGCAACTTTTCCTCTGACCCAGTGATGAGGGACCAGGGTAGAGTCTGTACCTGTTAACAGACAGATCAATGTCCAGAGGGCATGGATTGAAAGTAATCAGGTAAAGGATTGAAGGGGAGTCGAGAAACCTTTCAGCAGGGTAATGTTGGGGACCTGGAAGTCACTGCTACAGACCATGGTAGAGATGGAACACCTCGAGAAATTTAAAGATCACTTGGTAGAACCATTGATGTACCTTAAGCTGTAGGGCTACAAATCAGAGGGTAGATAGGTTAGATGAGGTCAAATGGGACTAGATATTCCCTCAAATAAGGCTAGGTAGGTCAAATGGATGGTTTTTGCTACAGCTAATGCCATTTGTTCCTATAAATTGATCACTACTCACCAGTTTCTCCCCTCACCCACCCGAATTCTGTGGGTCTCTGGTAAGGCTTTGTGTCTTTAAGTACCTTAAATAGATGTTGCCTTGGTGTCCTTCACTACAACAGACATGAGTTACGGGTCTGACTTCTTATTTTCGCGTAGTTGTTCCAAAGAGTAACTGAGTGTGTTTGCAACCTGCCATACTGACTGGAATGGTACGTAAAACAGTTGTGCCTGTTAAAGAGACTGACAGGAGATGGTATGGGAGCTGCATGTTAGACTGGGCAGAAACAGAATGACTCAGGATCAGCACAGAGTACCTTTACAGTCAGGCAAGGGAACTTTGTCTGGGCCCAACAACCACAATGGAGCCCACTGCTGGTTGTTCTCACACGTTACATAGGGTGAAAATAAAGGGTTGATTTTAATGCCCTCCCCGTAATCCTGATTAAGTCATTGGGCAGAGATTACAGTGATTGGGGGTGTTGCCAACTTTGACAGACAAATCGGTGTGTGGATTGTAGGCACCCAGAAGTCTGGCACTCACTGTCTGACTGAGAGACCCCACTACCCTCGCTGTTGGGCAATGCTCCCTACCCATGAAGATGTTCAAAGTAGAAAGTTGTTCGTACTTCCTACAATGGAGCTGTCATCCTGACATTAGAAAGCTAATGGAATGCTGGCCTTTATATCTGGAGGACTGGAGTACATGGATGAAGACATTTTGCAGCAGTTTTACAAAACCCTGGTTGGACCCCACTTGGAGTACTGTGAGCAAATCCTGGCACTATGCCTTAGGAAGGATAGATTGGCCTTAGAGGGAATATAATGTAGGGTTACGAGGGTGATACCTTGACTTGAGGGGTTAGGTTATGAGGAGAGCTTACACAAATTAGGCCTGTTTTCTCTAGAATTTAGAATGTTAAGGGCTGGCCTGATTGAAGTCTTTGACTTATTAATGGAAAAAGAGAGTAGATAAAAATTGATCATTTCCACTGGCTGGGGATTCTAGAACTCAGGGACATAGTCTGAGAATTAGTCTGACAGTTCAGAAAGCACTTCCACGGACAAAAGACAGTAGATGTTTGGAACTCTCTTCCATAAATGGCAGTGAATGGTTTATCAGTTCATTTTAAGTGCGACGTTTTATTTTCTTAAGCAAAGGTTTTAAGGGATATGTGGAAAGGCAGGAATGTGGAGTTAGGCCACAGACCAGCCATCTCATTGAATGGTGGAACAGGTTCGAGGGGCTGAATGGCCTACTTCTGTCTCTGTATTCGTCCTCTTGCACGATGGATACTCAGCCCCGGGGTTCATGTCCTGGAGAAACCTCATTGCTGGTCTGACAGTTAATAGTTAATAGAGAGGCTTCTCTGAAAGAGGCAAGACTGGGGGAATTGGCTAGCCCGACAAACTGATGTGTTTTATTCTTTATTCATTAATGGGATGGGGACATCACTGGCTAGGCAGCATTTATCGTCCATCCCTAATTACCCCAGAGGGCAGGCCAGAGTCAACCACATTGCTGTGGGTCTGGAGTCACATGTAGGTCAGACCAGGTAAGGATGGCAGTTTCCTCCCCTAATAGTGAACCAGGTGGGGTTTTCTCCCCCTGAAAAATTGGCAATGCATTCATGGTCATAATGAGATTTTTAATTCCAGATATTTTTATTGAATTCAAATTCCACCGTCTGCTATCGCAGGATTCGAACCCAGGTCCCCAGATTAACAGTCTAACGATAATACTACTAGGCCATTACCTCCCCATGCTTCTTTTAAGAAGAAGCAGCACCGACTCACAGTGGGTGGGAGAGGCTGCAAAGTCACCGTTGTCCTACCAGGCTATAGGCCTGCTGTGTAATTGGAGAGATTGGTGGTTTAACCTGAGGGTCGCCATAGCTCAGTTGAGGAGGGAGGTTGAGAAGGAGCATCCTTCCTGATAACCTCAGCCGTTGTGGGAAATTGAACCAAAGCAGTTGGTGTTACCGAGCATCACAAACGAAGCCATCAAGCCAACGGAGCTAAAGCCCACTCCTAGCTGTAGTGATTGTTGAATGCCAGCCTTGGTTGTAATAGGAAAGACACCTTCATGTCAATGGACTCCAGGACCCAAGGTTACTTTGGAGACTTTTCTGTTGAATTTTTAAGGCCCCTTTATATTTTACAATTAAGGTAAACCACTGCAGGGATTTTCAAACTGTCTATATTGAGCTGTCGGAATTGTGATACATTTGTCTTTATGCTGAATGTTTAGTAGAACTTTATTGTAATTGATCCTTGCTATCAAACGAAAGCTTTTTTTTAACATGTTGCTGTGGAAATGAAAATCCATTTCTGCCCTTGGCTTACCTCTTCTCTTTTGAAAATGTAATTACTTTAGCTGGAAAAGGTGTCATTAGTTAAACTTGTCTAACTGTCGATCTATGCAAAAATAAAATCTCACTTTGTATTATCACGATTTGTTTCAATTTACAAATAGCTTTGTAATGCTCCAGATGCCCTACTGCTAATTACTATGAAAATTCATAAGTAAAAACAAAACACTGTGGTTGTTGGAAACATGCATTTAAACTGGGAAATGCTGGAAATATTCAGTAGGCTTTGCAACCTCTGATGAGATAGGAGCAGAGGTAAATCTTTCAGTGAATGAGCTTCTGAGAGTTGAAGGATATTGATGGGTTTAAGCGCAGTTTTAGTATCATTAAAGACTCCTCAGATAATAACACAGTTTGAATGTACTTTCAGCAAGACCTGGACAACTTTTAGCTTTAGACTGATCTATACCACAAATGTCAAAGCAATTACCAAAATGCTAGGCAATGACTATCTTCAATAAGGGAGAACGTAACCATCTCCCCATGACATTGAACAGTGGTGAATTCACCATCAACAACATCTTCAGGCTTACCATGGACCAGAAACCGCACTGGACCAGCTGTATATGTCATGTGGCTACAAGAGGAGGTCAGAGATTGTCAGCTTTGTGGAGATTAACACACCTCCTGACTCCCTAAAGCCTGTCCACCATCTCCAAGGCATGGGTCAGGAGTGTGATGGAATACTCCTCACTTGCCTGAAATAGTGCAGCTCAGGCAGTACTCTAGAGGCTTGACACCTTCCAGGACTGCTTGAACAGCACCTCATCCACCTCCTTCAGTATTCACTCTCCCTGCCCCCAGCTGATGTTTGCATTATCTATAAAATACACTGCAGCTTTCATCAACAGCACCTTCCAACCCAGTGACCTCTTCCAGTCGTAAAGGGGCATCTCCCTCAAGGGCTCCCTTTCCACATGGGGTGCTGCCTGTCCTATTGTCTGCCTCCCAGTAATGTCCCCTCCCCAACTATTTGATTTGCGTCAGGGTAACAGAGTACAGGATGCAGTGTTAAAGCTGCCAAGAAGGTACAAAGAGAGAGATCGATGTTAATATTAAAGAGGTCCATTGAAAAGTCAGATAGCAGCTGGGAAGAAGCTGATCTTGAATCTATTTGTATGGATGTACAAACTTTTATATGGTCTGCCTGATGGAAAAGGGGGGAAGAGAGTATAACCCGGATGGGAGGGCCCTTTGATTGTTTTGTATACTTTCCAGGGGCAGTGGCACACATAGATGGATTCAGTGGATGGAAGGTAGGTTTGCATGATAGACTGGGCTGTGTTCACAACTCTCTGTACTTCCTTTTAGTCTCGGGAAGAGTAGTTGCACCCCACACCGTGACGCGTCCAGATAGAATGCTTTCTATGGTGCAGCTATAAAAATTGGTAAGAGTTTTTATGGACAAGCTGAATTTCCTTAGCCTCCTGAGGAAGTAGAGGCCTTGCTGTCCTTTCTGACCATTGTGTCAACGTGGTTGAACCAGGACAGATTGTTGGTAGATCATCACTCCAGGAGCTTGACATTCTCGACCATCTCTACCTCAGCACCATTGATGCAGACGGGAGCGTGCCCTCCACTCTGCTTCCTGATGTCAATGAACAGCTCCTTCATTTTACTGATGTTGATGGAGAGATTGTACTGTTAAGCAATCAATCTCCTTCCTGTGTTCTGTCTCATCATGTTTGAGATCCAACCTACAACGGTGGTGTGGTCAGCAAACTTGTAAATGGAGTTGGGATGGAATTTAGCCACACGGTCGTATGTGAATAAGGAGTAGATTTGGGCCAGCCTTGCAGGGTACTGGTGTTGAGAATTATCAGGGAAGAGCCGTTGTTCCCTATGGTCTGCCAGTCAGGAAACAGAGAATCTAGTTACACAGCGGGAATCAGATTCCCAGGTCTTGCAGTCTGGAGCTGCGTTTGGTTGGAAATATGGTGTTGAAGGCGGAGCTGTAGTCAATAAGTAGGAGCCTGAAGTAGGTATCCTCATTGTCCAAGTGTTCCAGGGATGAGTATAGGACCAAGGAGATGGCATCTGCTGTAGACCTATTGCGACAGTAGGTGCGTTGCAAGGGATCAGGCTATCTGGGAGACTGGAGTTGATGTGCCATGAACAATTTTGCAAAGCACTTCAGAAAGATGAAGGTCAGAACCACTGGGTAGTAATCATTGAGACACACTGCATGATTTTTCTTTGGCACTGGTGGTCTTCTTGAAGCAGGTGGGGACTTCAGATCATGGTATGGAGAGTCTGAAGGTGTCAGTGAATACTCCCACCTGTTGGTCTGCTCAGGATCTGAGTGCACTGCCCGGGAACTCCATCCAGGCCGGTCGCTTTCCATGGGTACACCCTTAGGAAGGCCAATCTGACCTCTGCGGCCGTGACCATGGGTACAGGTACATCGGAGCTGATGGGGCAGGCGACATCGTTTCACTGTCCTTCTATTCAAAGCGAGCATAACCTAACATCTGTGCCCAGGTGCCCAGCTCATGGTCCCCATTCCATCCTTAGTCATGCCTCCCTTCTCTGTAAATGAATCCTCCTCCCTCCTCATTTTTCCAGCTTGAGATGCTGGACAGTGCTTGTCATTCCATTCTTGGTCACTGCTGGTGCTGGTGGGACTACAGATCTACTGTCTAATTAGATTGCCCAGTGACACCGTGAGGCGGGGATTCTGGGTGTGATTGGCGGAAGTGATGTCCAATCAATTAACACATCTCAGGATGTTAAATCACTGTGGGGTAGCTAGTGTCCACACTGACTCATAGCCAGGTGGAAAGCCCTATTCGAGAGAAAATGTTTCTGTGAATCCTAGACATCTTTTAATCACCCATATAGCATTGTTATTACCCACTTGTGAAGCGACTGGGACTTGAACCTGGGTGCCCTGGTTCAGAAATAGGGACACTACCACACCACAAGAACTTTCCAGTACATTTTATATTCTTAATCCTGTCAGAATATCTGGATACATTGTCAAGTCCCCAGACAGCTGAATCTGACAGACCAAAAAGTTCAACTGCAACTCAAAACCTGTTTGACTGACAGAAGTAAGACTCGTCCCACAGATAATAATGGTTAATGAGAAGCAGTAGGACTCATGGTTAGTTTGAACAGCATAGAATTTTACACCGTGGTGGCTGCTGATATTTTCTCCTGCCTTTAGTTTTGGGACATTGTCCAGAGTGAGGCAGTTTTCCTTAAGGATGTTTATGGAACAAGAGCTGGGAGCTAAGAGCTAGACTTAGAGCAGCCACTGTCATTCTGATAACCAGACGAGGTGTGAGATCCCAGTGTTTGGACACTTCATACAGATTTGCTAAATTGTTGATAGTCTAATATTCCATTGGTATATTGATCAGGTTATTGTAGAGGAACCTGCAGCCAAAGCTGTAGAACAACAGTCCCTCAAAGGGGCACACTGCGCACACTTGCTTCATTGGCTCTTGCATATGACATGACGCATTTATACAACATGATGCATTTATATAGCAACTTCAACACAATGAAGCTTCCTGTGGTGCTTCACATGTAAATTATCAAATAACATGTGGCACTGACATGAAATATTAGGACAAGTGAGCAATATATTGCTCAAAAAAGGTGCAGGCTTCAAGGAAAATGTAATACTGCTCTTCCTGTCTAGTGAATCTGGCAAGCCACTTAATATTCACTTCAGAGAAGTATTTCTCACAGAATTATTATGGTGTAGAAGGAGACCATTGGGTCTGTCATGTCTGCATCAGCCCTATTATCAGTTGCCTTTTTCCCATGTTCCCTGCACATTATTTCTATCCAAATAACAATCTCATGTACTCTTGAATGATTCAATTGAAACTGCCAGCACCACAGTTCCAGGCAGTGCATCCCATACCCTAAAGGCTTTACTCACATCACCCCTGCTTCAGTTAAAATCATCAGTAAGCCCTCTCGTTCTTGTTTCTTCTCTGCGACTCTTGGATAGGCACATTGATGATAGTAAAATGTAGGGTTTGCAAGGTAGATTGATCTTGGAGTAGGGTAATAGGTTGGCACAAAATCATGGGCCGAAGGGCCTGTACTGTGCTGCACTGTTCTGTGTTCTATGTTCCTTTTTTTTCATAAGCTTCACCCTATCTACTCTATCTAGCTCACTCATGATTTTGAAAATCTCTATCACATCTCCTCTCAGCTGTGGTCTCTCCAGAGGGAAATGTCCCAGCAGGCAATCAGTTTGCGCAGCTAAAGTTTGTCATACTTGGAACCATGTCAGCAAATCACTTCTGCTCTCTCTCTCCTCAAAGCATTCACAACTTCTCCTATCATAAGGCACCCACACATTTCCCTCTGTCCTCCATGATTAGCACAAGCCTGAGACCTCGACACCAACTCAGCCCCAAGGCTGATGACCAGTTCTGAAGGCCACAGTTTGGGAGGGGATTATCCTTGCTTTCCACCAGTTGTTGGAGGGACCAGTGGGATGCGAAGAGGCAGCTGGACCAATCACAACAGCAACAACTTTGTGCATTGACGACACCTCAGCGTACTTCTGAGCAGCAAATATTGGCTACAATTTGACTTTGAGCCAGACAAGAAGCTGCTGGCAGTGTCATGGTGGGCATGCAGGGTTACAGAGATCGGGTAGGGACATGGGTCTGGGTGGGATGCTCTTCAGAGGGTTGGTGTTGACTCGATGAATATAGATAAGCTGCAGAGCTGGGCTGAGAGGTGGCAAATGGAGTTTAATGCAGACAAGTGTGAGGTGATGCACTTTGGTAGGAGTACCCAGAAGGCAAAGTACAGGGCTAATGGTAAGATTCTTAGTAGTGTAGATGAGCAGAGAGATCTCCGTGTCCATGTACACAGATCCTTGAAAGTTGCCACCCAGGTTGACAGGGTTGTTAAGAAGGCATATAGTGTTTTAGCTTTTATTAATAGAGGGATCGAGTTCCGGAACCAAGAGGTTATGGTGAAGCTGTACAAAACTCTGGTGCAGCCGCACTTGGAGTATTGTGTACAGTTCTGGTCACTGCATTATAAGAAGGATGTGGAAGCTTTGGAAAGGGTGCAGAGGAGATTTACTAGGATGTTGCCTGGTATGGAGGGAAGGTCTTACGAGGAAAGGCTGAGGGACTTGAGGCTGTTTTCATTAGAGAGAAGAAGGTTGGGAGGTGACTTAATTGAAACATATAAAATAATCAGAGGGTTAGATAGGGTGGATAGGGAGAGCCTTTTTCCTAGGATGGTGACGGCGAGCACGAGGGGGCATAGCTTTAAATTGAGGGGTGAAAGATATAGGACAGATGTCAGAGGTAGTTTCTTTACTCAGAGAGTAGTAAGGGAATGGAATGCTTTGCCTGCAACGGTAGTAGATTCACCAACTTTAGGTACATTTAAGTCATCATTGGATAAGCATATGGACGTACATGGAATAGTGTAGATGGACTTGAGATCGGTATGACAGGTTGGCACAACATCGAGGGCCGAAGGGCCTGTACTGTGCTGTAATGTTCTATGTTCTATGATGGGCTGAATGGCTTGCTTCTGCTCCTATTTCTTACAGTTGTATTCCTCCTGAGTGATCCATTTCTTCGTTACTTAAACTCTGTGAGATTTGAGCTGATAAAAATTCGTCTGACAAGAACCAGAAAAATTGCGTTAAAATGTTTCATTGTCAAACAGGAAGAGGGATATTCAGCAAAATAGAATTCTGCCCGCGATTTGTTATTAACAATGCTGCAATGCTTAAGCAAAGAAGCAACTGCCAACGTTATTTCAATCATGCTATCTTCTTTGGTTTCAGGTGATCAGGGACATCTTACTAATAGGTCATCGACAAGCCTTTGCCTGGGTTGATGAATGGTGTGGTAAGTCCATTTAAATAACTGTACTTGTTTTTTAACATTACGTGTAGCACTTCATCAATATCTCATAACCAGAGCTCTCTCGTAATGTAAGTGGGAAAGGAAGAGCAAATATGTTTGGCTTCATTGCCGGCTCGATCATGGTTTTTTTGCAGATTCGCCGACAGCAGTTCGACATGTCCACTGCAACACAATAGGGTACATATCAGCGATGGTAAACGCTCCATTAGTTTTGGATCTTTTGTTCTGACGAAGGTTATTATGATCTGAAATGCTCACTCTGTTCCTCATCGCTGTTGCTGTCTGTCCTGTGACTATTCCAGCATTTTCTGTTTCTTCTTTCAGATTTTGAGCAGTATTTTGCTTTTGTTTACATCTTGTTTAGCTTGGAATAAAAATCCAGATCCTCATCACTGCAACTGGCGGGGGAGGGTAAAGGCTTGTGATCTACTCTTGATCCTAAATTCATGTGGTCATATCTACTTATAGCTGAGTGCATTCGGGTAAACAGGTTCCTACTATATGCACTTCCACACCTGGGAGATTAATCCAATGTTAACTCCAAAGGTGAGAAACCCTCAGTAAATGGATACTATTATTCATGTCTAACTCACAGATGGGTATTGTCTGTGCTTGCTCAGCCCCAATGCATAGCATTCACATTTTGTTTAAAGTATTAGTCAAAGAAAGAGAAAATGCTTGACTGGACACTTATTTTGACTGTCAGTTCGAAACAAAAAGGGGAAATTCAGCAAATTCGATTTCCTAAACCCTCCAGACCATTTCACTGTGGATTCGGATGGCAGTTTGAAAAGGTCAGGAGGCTTGCTGACTGCACTGCTGCATTTTCATTGCAATGGATCAACTGTCTATAAATGAATTTGTGTGTCTTCCACTAAGTTCTAATTTCTTAGAACATAGAATACCACAACACAGAACAGGCCCTTCGGCCCTCAATGTTGCGCCAACCTGTGAACCCTTCCCCCTACACTATCCCATCATCATCCATATGCTTATCCAAGGACTGTTTAAATGCCCCTAATGTGGCTGAGTTAACTACATTGGCTCTGTGTCATGGCAAAAAACTGTGGGAAAACAAGTTAATGGTCTGCACAGTGTGTGACCTGGCTTTGCGAACATAACCATTGCAAGAATATGGGAATGAGAAGCAGGAGTAGGCCATTCTGCCCCTCCAGTCTCTCTGTCATTTAATATGATCATGACTGATCCTCAGTTTGGCCTCAACTCCACTTTCCTGCCTGCTCCCCATAACCCTTCGACCCATTACTCATTGAAAAATCTCCCCATCTCTTCCTCACATTTACTTAATACTCCAGTATCCAGTGCACCCTGGGGTAGTGAATTCCACAGGTTCATAACGATTTGTGAGAAGTAATTTCTCCTCAATCATTTAAAATGATGAAGGGAATAGATAAGATAGAAGCTGGGAGGTTGTTTCCACTGGCAAATGGAACTATAACAAGGAGGCATAGCCTCAAAATAAGGGGGAGAAGATTTAGGATTGATTCGAGGAGGAACTTTTTCACCCAAAGTGTGTGAATCTGTGGATTTCTCTGCCCAGTGAAGCAATTGAAGCTACCTCTTTGAATGTTTTTAGGGCAAATTAGATTTTTGAGCATTAAAGGAATTAGGGGTTATGGGGAGCGGGCGGGTAAGTGGAGCTGAGTCCACAAAAAGATCAGCCATGATGTTATAGAATGACAGAGGAGGCTCGATGGGCCAAATGGCCGACTCCTGCTCCTGCTTCTTATGTTCTTCGTCTCTGTTTTAAATTGGCTATGCCTTATCGTAAATCTCTGACCTCTTGTTCGAGATTGCTGCATACAAAGCAACATTCTTCCTACACCTACTGTGTCAATCTCCTTCAGCGTCTTATGTGCCTCAAATAGATCCCTCGTTTGTCTAAATTCCAGATAGTACAGACCTAAACTTCTCGGTCTTTTCTCATAAGCCTCATCTCTGACATCAACCTAAACGAACCTCCACTGAACTGCCTCTAATACAACTACGTCTCTCCTCAAGTAAGGGGATCAACAGTATATGCAATAGTCCAGGTGCAGTCTCATTGAAGCCTCATCCAGTTGCAGTAACACTTCCCTACTCTGTTCCTTTAGCAATAAATGCCAAAATTCCATTTACCTTAAGATATTCTGTGCCGAATATTCTTGCTTTCAGTGATTCATGCATAAGGACACCCAGATCTCTCCCCACTGATACAGCCTGAAATTATTCCCCATTTCAATAATAAGTTACCTTTCTATTCATCTGACCAAATTGATAACCTCTGACTTATAGATACATGAAACTTCATCTGCTACATCTTGGCCAATTCACCCACCTAACCACCTAATGTTGGTAAGGCCTCTTTGGGGGTATTATATCCAGTTCTGTTATAAGAAGGATATGATTCAGCTGGAGACAGTTCAGAAGAGATTTACCAGGATGTTGCCAGGAATGGAGGGTTGAATTACAAGGACAGGTTGGGTAGGCAGGGACTTTTTTCGTGGGAGTGTAGGTGGTTGAGGGGTAACCTTACAGAGATTTATAAAATCATAAGGGGCATAGATAGGTGAATGGCAGGAGTCTTTTCTTGTGTTGGGGGGGCCATATTTTTGTGAGAAGTACGTGTGACAGGATCAAAACCTCATTTGAAAACTCACCCCAAAGAATTTGTGGGCTTAGCTGAAGCTCGATGATTGGAAACGTCCACCTCCCCCTGCACTGTCACTGCCTGGTCCCACTGCGTGCTGCTCGCATTTCCCGTTTCCATTAGGAAGGCAACTGGCTCCAGAGATGCCAGAGACATGAAACCATCTCGAGTGCAGGTTGCCAGGGCAACTGATTCGGGAAGGAAAACGACTGACAAATTCTCACAAGAAGTGCTGCAGGTTAAATTGGAACATCAGCAATGTGAAGTCAGGACTAATTTGCAGCTCTTTGACATTTCTGCTAGTTCACCTCCCCCTGTCAAAGGAAGAAAAATGCTGAATAAACACTGTTTATTAAACTGTAAAATAGATACGCACCAATCTATAACTACTGTGAAGGGTGCTTGTGGTACAGTGAGAGTGTCCCTACCTCTGAGCTTAAAAAGGTTGGATTCAAGTCCCACCTTCCCCAGAGTCATGACATCACAGGTTAATTGAGAATGTCTTAAAATCTGTTGATGCTTTCTGCTGTGTGGAATCTGTGTCTTAACTCCTTGGGGTTGGGCTTGACAGCGGAGACCATTGAGCAAACACAGAAGAGGTTCTGTTACAGGTAACAGCACCTCTGAATAATTCTGAAGCTAATCAACAACAACCTGCGTTTGGCTGGCGCCTTTTTATTATATCAAACCCATCCCAAGGAGCGATGATCAAATAAAACGTGACATGGGGAGATTTTGCCAACTGATCAAGGGCTTGCTCAAAGGTTGAGGTTTGAAGGAATATCTTAATTGAGGAAGCTGAGGTAATGACTTAAGAAGCCTTTGGCCTGCTCAGTTACTAAGATTATGGCTGACCTTGTCCGTAAACAACATTTTCCTGCCCCAGTCCCAAGCTCCCTCAGTGTTCAACGATTTGTCAGTGACTGAGGAACCGCAGGGCTCTGAGGCAGAGAATTCCTGCGATTTGCAAAACTCTCAGTGAAGGCATTTCTGCTTTCAGTCCAAAATGGCCAACCCCTTACCCTTCCACTGTGCTCCCCCAGTTCTAGGTCAGCACTTCCTGAACTCCAACCCCATATCCAGGCTTGAAAACTATTACGACCGCTCAGTGGAAGGGGAAGGGGTCGTGAGAGCGAGAACACAGTTGTTACGACTCATTTCGGGAGCTACGCCACCATTGCTGTCTCGGTGCTTCAACGTCCAAACCTTCAGCCCTGAACCACAGGCCGTGCCCTCCCCCAACCACTCCCAAGCCCCCAACTCCACCAAACTTTGGCCAGATGCTCCAAGATCTCCAGTTGAGACAAAACAGCGTGCTGCACTACTTGGGAAAATTTATATGTTTCAATTACTGCCCCCTCGCCCTTTTGAAATTGAGAGAATATAAGCCTATTCTACTCTGAATCTCCTTAAACGGCCCTTGCATCCCAGGAAGTAGAGAGGTAGAGGAAGGGAATTGCAGTGCTTACAGTCCAGGCAGCCGAAGACCCAGTCACCATCGGTAGAGTGATGGTAATCGGGAATGTGCAAGAGTCCTAAATAATCAGCCAACCCGCCACCTCTGGATTCACTGCAAACAGGTCCTTTGGTATTGATGGGTGCATCCTAGTGGATCGGTAAAGAGGACATGAAGATCAGGAGAGGTAGGTCCCCGTACACCTTTTATTCCTCCTTCCAGAACAAATTACCAGGACGTCAAAGCAAGGGGCCTGTAGATAGTTTCAAAACGACCTGTTCTGAGGTGTTATGAAACATATGGGCCTTGAATCTAGGCCTCTCGGTCTAGAGGTGGTGACACTGCCACTATGCAACAAGACTCCTTAATGCGATTAACAAATCGATCGGGGTAAAGACTGCTGATGCTGGCAGTAAGAAAGAGAATGTGAGGATAAAGCCTTAAGCCTGAGCTAATACTAATTCCAGTTAGTGGGATTTTCTGATGATCCTAGTGGTTATAAACTGCTTCTGTCCTACATGCCTGTGGAGATTGAAACTGTCTTCATTTGCCCAAAGAATATAAATAATACAACAGTGTGTAGCAATGCTGCATCATTATTGACTTGCTTCCAGGCCACTTTGATCGATGGAATCATGTTAGGGCCTATGAGGCCAGGCCACTCTCCTGGTCTAGTTTCAGGTACCTGGGCTGACAGAACTTGATTACTTGTTGTCATGGCCTCCACACGCTCAACAGCGTTTGTGAAAGACTGTCTTGTTCTGGAGGATCTAGTTGAACTGCTTTCCCAACCCAAACCAGATGAGGACACCAAGTGAGTTCCTCCTGTAATCTCCTGGACAGGGTTGCCACCTTTGGTTGTTTGGAGGCGGTGCATTGAGTGAATGCCACCCTCCAATCAATGAACGCCTTTCTCCCCATTGGCTGAATTTGAACATGAGAACAAAGGCTTTGTTTGTCAGTGGTACACTGGTCGGAGATGCTCACGCAGTGGTGTCCAGGTCACTCATCAATACTTGCACCTCCTTTTGCATGGCTCCCGACACTAATACAAACAAATATGGTGGGCTTTCCAGGGTGCAGGATGAAGAGCGAGCTGGAAAGCAGCATGGAGAAAGAAGAGGTGGGAGGCATTCAATAATGAGGAAAACTTGAGTTGTTTTGAACTCACAGGGAAAGACAGCAATCTTCTGTTTCAGGTGCTTTTCTATATCTAATTTTTCTGAAAGGGGAGGTGATGATCTAGTGCTATTATCACTAGACTATTAATCCAGAGGCCATGATTATAGAACATAGAACATAGAACAGTACAGCACAGAACAGGCCCTTCAGCCCACAATGTTGTGCCAACCATTGATCCTCATGTATGCACCCTCAAATTTCTGTGACCATATGCATGTCCAGCAGTCTCTTAGATGACCCCAATGACCTTGCATCCACAACTGCTGCTGGCAACGCATTCCATGCTCTCACAACTCTCTGTGTAAAGAACCGGCCTCTGACATCCCCTCTATACTTTCCTCCAACCAGCTTAAAATGTCCTGTGTTCAAATCCTACGACAGTAGAAGATGGAATTTGAATTCAATAAACATCTGGAATCGGAAGTCTAATGATTCTTTTGTTTTATTCATTAATGGAATGAGGGCGTCGCTGGCTCAGCAGCATTTATTGCCCACCCCAAATTGCCCAGAGGGCAGTTAAGAGTCATCCACGTTGCTGTGGGTCTGGAGTCACATGTAGGCCAGACCAGGTCAGGACGGCAGTTCCCTCCCCTAAAGGGCATTAGTGAACCAGATAGGTTTTTACCCCCCAAAGAATTAGCAGTGGATTCATGGGTCATCATTAGTTTCTTAATTCCACACATTTTATTGAATTTAAATTCCACCATCTGCTGTGGGGGGTTTTGAACCTGGGTCCCCGGAATATTATTGGGAACTCTGGATTAACAATCCAGCAATAATACCACTAGGCCATCACCTCCCCTGACTGTGAAACTCTTGTTGGTTTTTGTGGGAAAACCCGACCTGATTGACTAATGCCCTTTAGGGAAGGAAACTGCCATCTTTACATGTGACTCCAGACCCCCAGCAATGTGATTGACACTTAACTGCCCTCTGGGCAATTAGGGATGGGCAATAAATGCTGCCTGGCCAGTAATACCCACATCCTGTGCATGAAGGTAAAAAGGTGGATCAAGACTAAGCATTTGTTTCTGAAACAGTGCTTACCTTGCTGAATTACACTAATAGATATGTTTACACCAACAAACTAACAATCAGTTTAAAGGATGTTATTGCTGTTTACTTTTAACCAGGCTCCCTTGGGTTCACTGAAACGTCACTGTGGTGTAATGAACAGCATACGTATTATGCAAAGTTTTTCTTTCTCTCATCAGGGGAAATATTTGCATTGCCTTGGCAAAACCTACGACATTTAATTGCTTACGTTCTCAATGTTCTCGATGTTGGTCTGAGCTCTGATAATCCCACTGGGCCGGTGGTGGTGATGGGGGAGGTTCTGACTCATTGTGAAATGTTCCTGATTGTGCGTGTGTAACCCAGAAAGAATTCCTTTTGTTCTGAGTGTGACCATTTTGTATTCCATGGGGTTGTGAGTTGTAACCTCTGACCTCGCGACTCATCCCGTGAGGACGAGCAAAAGGAACCGTCTCGCTTTTGGATTGCCCAAAGGGTAGGCAGGCATTAGGCCTCAGAGTCTGCTGACCTACGATTAACCTGCGGGTTTCTGGTGACTCAGGGCCATGAACTGCCGAGTCCTGTGACAAGGCCAGATAGCTGGGCTCTGCGCCCATCAGCTCCCAATTGGCAGACCCTCAGCTGAGTTACCTCGCTCGTGAGGGGGAGGGAGAAGTGTGCTAAGTTGCTAGCAAGCAGGCTCACTTTGAAAAAGAAGGGGAAATTTTAATGATGTGTTATGAGCAGGCTTGCTTAATTCCTATTAGAGTGAGGCCTCAGAGAAACCGAGCAGTCGAAAGGCAGAAGAATGGAATGCAATTCTTCAAAGCAATTGGCATCGTCCAACGCTAAATCCTAATTGAGCCTGAAAGATGTCATTTGAGGCATCTCCTCCCCCAACCTTCATGTGTACCTGTTTCGAAAGCCTGGTTTCGAAAGCTACCAGTACGATTCAGACGCGTCATTGCATTATTTGTACATATTATATAGCATATAGCAGTATTGCCAAAAATAGAATATTGTGCAGTTCCCCCTACCACCACACCGCACCCCCCGCCTCCTCTTTGGGCAAAACAGAACCCGAGTCAGACACTTTTTGTTTGCTGAAGCCTGTGCCACTTTAAATTACAGCACCTCAGGCTTTCACTCTGCTCTGCCCTTTCTCCACGTTCACAGTGTGGCTGATGTGGACGCTGAACACTGGCGGACAGTGAGGCAAAATTTAAGAAAAACCTTCAGGCCCACACCACCAAAGTGGTCTGCCAAAGAAATATTTGGATCCCACAAGCCTTATGTATTTCATTGACCGTATGAGGAGGTCTCCCTTTACAAACATCCAACTGATAGTACTCACATTTACAAGTGTGACACGGTTTTAAAATTTTGAAGATTGGAAACGTGACCATCTCCTGTATTTACAATTTCCATTGTCCTGCATTGTGTTTGGACTTGTGTACAGATCAACTTCATGCAATCCCGACGGTGCGGATAGAGGCCATTCAGCTCATCCAGTCCCTGTACCGATCCTCCGAAGAGCATCTACCCAGACCCACCCCCTCTACGCTACACCTCTAACCCTGCATTTCCCACAACTAACCCACCTAGCCTGAACATCCCTGAACACTGTGGGCAATTTAGCACGACCAATCCACCTAACCTGCACATCTTTGGACTGTGGGAGGAAACCGGAGCACCCAGAAGAAACCCACAGAATAGAACCCATATGCAACCCAGGGACAGTCTGTAAAGCTCTATGGGATGTCCTAAAGTGATAAGAGATTTACCTTCCTGCATTTGTTCAAGTCTTTCACAGCTAATTATGATTTTAAAAAGGCGATCACTATTATTTAGGGAAAAACTCAAGGTCATTTTGTGACCAGCAAAGCCTCATATCATATAAACCCCTATAATGTGGAAGAAGACCATTGGGCCCATCAAATCCTTACTAACCAGCTGAAGGGCATCCCACCCATACTCACCCCCCCCCCCCCACCCTATAGGACTGCATTTTCAATGGCTAACCCAACTAGCCTGCACATCCCTGGACACCACGGACAATTTGCCATGGCCAATCCAGCTAACCTGCACATCTTTGACAACTGTGGGAGGAAACCCACGCAAACATTGGGAGAATGTGCCAACTCTACACAGACAGTCACCCGAGGGTGGGATCAAACCTGGGCTCCTGGCACTATGAGTCTGCAGTTGCCAACCACTGTGCTACCCACAAATGGAAAATGAACAATTAGCAGCTTTTCTCGAGAAAGGAATGTTGCTTAAGACTATTGTACTTCTTAGAGTAGGGCGTTGGGATTTTTGGACAGGTGAAGCTGGTGACCAAAAACTTGTCAGATGGACTATAACGTGGGAAAGTGGAAGGTGATGTGCTTTGTCAGGAAGAATAGAGGAGCTGAATATTATTTAAATGGAGAAAGACTGCAAAGAGCTATGGAACAGAGGCATTTGGCATTTTCATCCATGAATCACAAAATGCCAAATGCCTCTGTTCCATAGCTCTTTGCAGTCTTTCTCCATTTAAATAATATTCAGCTCCTCTATTCTTCCTGACAAAGCACATCACCTTCCACTTTCCCACGTTATAGTCCATCTGACAAGTTCAGCAAATAACATAAAAGGCAAATATTTCGTTGGCCTTTATTTTGAAATAAATAGAATATAAAAGTAGAGATGTTTCTGGAATACTGTGAACAGTTTTGGACTCTTTATGTAAGGAAAGATATACCGGCATTGGAGGCAGTCCAGAATGGGTTCATTAGACGGATGCCAGGTATGGGGGACTGCCTTATGAGGAAAGGTTAAATAGGTTAGGCTTGTATTTATTGTAAACAAGAAAAACGAGAGGCAATCTTATTGAAATAGTCAACATTCTTAGGGGTAGATACGGAAGGGTTGCTTCACCTCACGGGAAAATCTACAACCAGAGGACATAATCTCAGAATAAAGGAGGTAGCATATTTAAAACAGAGCTGAGAGGAATTTCTTCTCTCAGAAGCTAGTTGGGATTCTTTACTATAGAGAGCAGTCAAGTCTAAAAAGTTAGGAACGCAAGGCTTTTGGAGAAAAAACAGGAAAGTGGAGTTGAGGATTGTCAGATCAGCAGTGACCTCAGTAGATAGGACCAGAGATGATGGGTTGAATGGCCTACTTCTGCTGCCGTGTCCTCTGGTCTTCTGGAAGTAAACTCTATTGAATGTCCAGAACAAAGTCCCCAGCTCAAAGGACCAACATGATTATAAGAAAGTTATTTGTAGCAATTATAAGAACATTTATCAGCCTAGGACACTGAACTGTGCTTTTCCTCCAATTAATAACTAAACACCTTTTAAAAGGTAATGAGGGCCAATCCATTCATACATGCTCCCAGCTGGGAACTGCAGTTAAGCAAAGCTGTCATTGTTTGTATTGTAGCTCTGCCTTGAAAAAGCACTCTCTGTGAAAGGAACTGCCTGCTGGAGCTTTGACATCAGTGAACGTCTGTTCTGTTGATGTGGAATACTCATTTTGTACTTATGACAGATCCATACTGACTTTGGAAGCCGAAGAATCAAATTTCACAATCTTTATGTCTTTCACGGCCTGCTTCTCAAAGGTGACTGCTCTGTTCATGGCTTGAATGGTGCTCAGTGTCTAACCCATTCAGAGCTTTTACATTTCAATTTCCAAAACTATTCCACAACCTGTCTTCATAATTTGGACAGATGAGGTTGCTTGTGGACTGGCAGACTCCTATTTACCATGCAGCTCCATTTTTTTTTACTATTTGAGTCATGGAAACTGAAGCTTTTGTTGACTTCCAAAGCACCATATTAATCTTCTGAGTCACAGTCAATACATAACTGGGAGTTTTGTGGCTCAGCGAAAGTGTTTCTACCTCTAGGATAGAGGCTTTGGGACCAAGACCCATCTACGTCAGAGATGTATGATCAGAGTGAATAAAAATAATTTTAGAACCAAATACAAAAGCCTTTTCCGTTTTAAAAACATATTCCACTGCAGTCACTGCTCAAGTAGTTTATAGTGAAAACAGAAATTGCTGGAAAAGCTCAGCAGGTCTGGCAGCCTCTGTGGGGAGAAAGCAGAGTTAATGTTTCAAGTCTCAGAGCTCATAGAATTTATATTTTATAATTTATCCTTCATATTAAATTATTTGCACGGCAGTTCCTTGCTTTCAGTAACTGCTAGGTGTTTGTCACCTATTGTTGGTGGCGAAGAGATGGCTGTCAGGTTAGTCTTGTTTCGAAAACCTGGTCCATGGATCTCCTGTGGGTCTGTGCTTATAGATGTAATACTGCTGTTCTTTGCAATTGCCTCCTGCAGGGCTACCAAAGACAGAACTCTCCCCACCTTATCACCTGCCCACAGCCATGTAAAGAAGGAGCAGGCCATTCAGCCCCTTGAGTCTGTTCATGGTTGATCTGAACAGAACCACACATGATGACCTTTCACCTCCTTGTTTAACATAAGATCCCTACAGTGTAGGAGCAGACCATTCAGCCCATCAAGTCCACACCACCTGTCCAAAGAGCATCCCACCCAGACCCACCTCAGGTACTATGGGCAATTTAGCACGGTCAATCCACCTAACCTGAACATTGTTGGACAGTGGGAGGAAACTGGAGCACCCAGACATAGGGAGAGCATGCAAACTTCACACAGACTGTCGCCCAAGGGTGGAATTGAACCCAGGTCCCTGGTGCTGTGAGCCATCAGTGCTAACCACTGATCCAGCGTGCCTACCTATCTATCTCCAGCTTAAAAATATTCAAGGGCTCAAGTTCCACCAACTTCTTCAGGAAGAACATCGCAAAGACCATTTGAAAACAATTTTGTCTTATTTCTCTTGTAAATGGTTGACACCTTGTTTTTAAATAGTGACACTAAGTCCAAGATTCTCCTGGAAGAGGAAGTATCTACTCCACATCTATCCCACCAAGGCTCCTCAGGCACTTGTATCTTTGAGTCAAGCATTTGCAGATTTCGCCATTTTTTCAGTCTGGAAAAGTCAGTACCTTCTGTGGCCAACAAATCTTTGCTTGAGTCTTGAACAGAGTTTTTGGCCTGGAGGCATAAGGACACTGCCACTCAATCACAGGAGCTCCTTGATCCTGTTACGAGTAGAACCCTTGTTCTTCAGGAGATTGGTATTTGAGAGTGGACTTCAAATAGAGCTGTGTATTAGCGAATTGGGGCTCAGTACCTTGCAGAGCTACCAGGTCTACGTTGTATCCGTTGTCAGCTGGGCTGCTACATTCAGGATCGGAGTGTCACTAGAGGTCTCGGTTAGGTATTGAATGTTTGTTTCAGTGTGCACACATCTATCTGCTTTGAAAGGGAAGGGCCATTAACGTTATTGTGATCCATGATTTTTGACTCTTGGGATTTTAATGAGCACAGTCAGGCAGCTGGTAATGAGAGAGCTGATGTCTCCAGCAAAGGAGCAAAAAAGTGCCCTGGAGAAAGAGGAGGCAAACTGAGTGGCCAGCACTAGGCTGCAGTGTATCTTTATAGTGTATCCAGGTAAAGCCATGGGACTCAATGGACAACAGATGTAACAGATGCACCTGTTGTGACCCCAGAGGCAACTAACAGCAGATATTGGAGCTCAATTTACATAGGCATTTTTTACTCACATTTCTCTCAGGGAGTGTTCGCTATAAGAACACAGAAAATAGGAGCAGGAGTTGGCCATTCTGTCCTTTGAGCCTGCTTCAACTTCCAACTTTGTACCCTTTTTGCACTTTCTCCCCATAACCTTTGATCCCTTTAACCCCAAGTGCAGTATCCAACTCCTTCTCGAAAATATCCAGTGTTTTGCCATCAACCACTTCCTGTGGCAGAGAATTCCACAGGCTCATCACTTTCTGGCTGTAGATATTTCTCCTCATCTCAATCCTAAGTGGCCTACCCTGTATCCTTAGCCTGTGACCTTGGTTCTGAACTCCCCAGCCATTGAGAACATCCTTCCTGCATTTCACCTGTCTAGTCCTGTTAGAATTCTATAGGTTTCTGTGAGATGCCTCTTCATCCTTTAAACTCCAGAGAGTATAGTCCTAACCAATCCATTCTCACTTCGTACGTCAGTCCAGCCAACCCAGGAATCAGGCTGGTAAGCCTTTGTTACAGTCCCTCCATAGCCAGAACATCCTTCCTCAGATAAGGAGACCAGAACTGTACACAATATGCCAGGCCACTCATTGGCTTACCTGGAAATCAAGCCATGTGGGTAACATTAAACACTGATTCCGCTGAGTCCCATTAGCCAGAGTAATGGGAACAATCATGAAAAATCATTCCCAGTGTCTCAGTGGAAATCAGGAATGTGGTGGAATGGAGACTATGCTCGTTGGAGTAGATAGGAAGAGACTGTTCCCGTTGACAGAAGCGGTCAGAGATCAGGGTATACGGATGAGTATTGATTGGAAAAAAGCTAATGGAGGGGGTGGGGTGGAAAAGAAGGCTTTGTGGCTATGATGTGAGTCATGTTACCACTACGCCGAATAGACACACTCAATAATTAAAGCAAGGTGTTGCTTTTAACACATGGAGTAGCTCAGTGTCATTTACCAAACTAATCTGCTAATCCTCGATTTGATGTACAAATATCTACACTTTTCATGATTATAGAGAATCCATTTGGGGTGTCACAGTGGCTCAGTGGCTAGCATTACTGTCTCACAGTGCCAGGAACCTGGGTTTGATTCCACCCTTGGGCGACTGACTGTGTGGAGTTTGTTCATTCGCCCCGTGTGGATTTCCTCTGGGTGCTCTGGTTTCCTCCCACAGTTCAAATGTGGGAGGTTGATTGGTCGTGCTAAATTTCAAGTGGTGTCCAGGGATGCGCAGGCTATATACAGGGCTCTGCCTGTATCCTCCTCTTTCTTTCCTCTTGGAACGCTATGAATCTTTGGAGTCCTCAAAGGCAGCTGATGCAGAATCTTTAAATATTCCTAAGGTAGTGGTCAAAAGATTCATGATTTCCAAGGGAATGAAAGATTATTGGGAGACATGCAGGAAATGTAGGGTTGTGATTAAAATCAGAGCAGCTATGATCTTATTGAATGGGAGAGCAGTCTTGAAGGGCCAAGTGGCCCACTCTTGTTCCTTGTTTCTGTGTCCATGGTGACTCAGTGGATACCACTGATGCCTCACACCCCAAGGGAATGGGTTCGATTCCACCCTCGGGCGACCGTGTGGAGTTTGCACATTCCCCTGTGTCTGTGTGCAGTCCAAAAATGTGCAGGTTAGGTTGTTTGGCCCTGCTAAATTGCCCACAATGTTCATGAGTGTGTAAGTTGGATGGATTAGCCATGGGAAATGGAGGGATAAGGGGATTGGCCAGGGTGGGATGCACTTCGGAGGGGTAGTGTGTGCTTGTTGGCTGGTTCCCACTCTATAGGCATTCTTTGATGAGTTGCAGTACACTACCTGGGATGCTAATGGAGACAGATTTGATTGTGCCTTTCAAGAGAAATTTGAGTAGGTAACTCAGGGGTAAAAAATGTATAAGGCTGTGGGAAGAAAGTTCAGTGTTGTGGGAGAGCTGGTCGCTTGCTCTTGGAGAGATCCAGCATGCCTGTAAGGGCCAAGTGGCCATCTCCTGTTTGGTAGCCATTCTAATACTCCATGATCTGTCCCACGATCTTGGGATGTACATGCTAACTTGCCCACATTCCTGGCAGACATCTGAAAATGACGTCAATGGTTTTAGTCTGAGAACTGGACTCCGTGTGTATCCCTGTGAATTAATTATGCCAGTAAAGGTCGTTAATGACATTGTCCTCTCCACACATTTCTTCACAAGTCCCAGCCCAAGGGCCTTTTAGGCAGGCACTGACAGCACTACAATTAATGAGTGCCAGTCATTGTAGACTTAAGGTAGCGCACAGGCATGTTTCATCTGAGGGTCAAGTGGGAGATGCTTACAGCAGAGAATGTAATTTGTCTGTCTCTGTATTCAGGGGGACACTCCACAAGCAGCTCTTGTATGACCAGTTAGCACATGGAAGGCTGTGGGAAAATTCTGCTCCATCAGTAATTCCTGGGTTTAACTCTCCGTGCAAAGCAAGAAGCCAGAGGGTTGTCTTTACTCGTTGCAATGTTCTGCTGTAGAATCCCTACACCATGGAAGCAGGTCATTCAACCCACCGAGTCCACACCAACCCTCCAAACAACATCCCACTCGGACCCAAACCTATTCCCCTCTTCCAGATCAATATCTAAAGAGCCAGGACAATTAGAATCCAGCTGGGGAAGGATAGATTTTGTCTGGTCTCCGAACCTATCAATAGAGTGACTGGGGCTAGGCTGTACCACTACATCTCTGAGAAAGGTGGGCAATGACCCTCCAATCCTTTAATATCACTAGAAACAATATTGTTCCCTGGGACTATGCCAGTAACAGGGCAGTCCTCCTGTGCCAGACTTACGTATCATCTATTTAATCTCCAAGAGGGCATATTAGGCCCAGCTTGCCAATTCTGGATTGAACTGAACATAGTTGTCATTAGGAACACCTAGCAGAGCAGTTTGGAGAATGGAACAGAGAGAAAACAACCTGCCCTTGGAAGACCCTGGTTGATGGTGCTTCTGTATTTCCTGGTCTGAGCAGCAGAAAATCCCTTACTGGATCCACCAAAAACAGCTTGAGCCACATCCATTGAGTTTTCCCTGAATGTTTGCGACCATACAGGTCAAAGAAGGGTTGCCTGTACTGCCTTTCTTTAATGTTCTCACTCATTCTGTCATGCTCTCACTTCTGTCACCTTCATTCTCTAAAGCAGACTAATACCTGAAACATTGGCTACTCCTTCCATCCAGATGCTGCCTGGGTTGCTGTGTTCTTCCAGCCTCCTGTTTTTCTACCTCATTCTCTCTGACTTTCATATTGTGTCTCACTCTCTCATGTTCTCTGTCAGTCTTTAATATTTGAACTCTCTCTCTCATCTTCACACTTGCTCTTGCATATTCCTATTCAGTCACTCACTCTCACATTCTCTCTCTCACTTTTTCACCCTTATTTCCTCACTCCGTCATTCCCTCTCACCCCCCTCACACTGTCTGTTGCACTGTCTCTCTCTGTTGCACTCTCTCTCTCTCTCTCTCTCTCTCTCTGTTGCACTGTCTCTCTCTGTTGCACTCTTTGGAGAGACATAAACAGAGAAACATATAAACAGGAGCAGGATTATGTCATTCAGCCCACTGAGACTGCTCTGCCATTCATTATGATCATGGTTGAACATTCCACTCAAAAGACTCTTTCTCTTGTTCCCCTCCCCCCCATATCCTTTGAGTCCTTGATTCCCCAAGTGCTATCTCCAATTCCTTCTTGAACTCATGCAATGTTTTGGTTTTGGCTACTTTCCGTAGTAACGAACTCCACAGGCTCAGGACTCTCTGGGTGAAGAAATTTCTCCTTATCTCAGTCTTAAATGGTTTACCTTATATCCTTGCCCACTGTAACCCCTGGTTCTGGACTCCCCAGTCCTCAGGAACATCCATCCTGCATCCATCTTGTCCAGTCCTGTTAGAATTTTATAGGTCTCCATGAGATCCCCCTTATTCTTCTGAACTCCAGCAAATACAATCATAACCAATCCAAGCTTTCAACATAGACCGATATTACCATCCCATGAATCAGTCTGATAAACATTTGTTGCACTCCTTCATTAGCAAGAACATCCTTCGTTGGGTATGGAGACCAAAACTGTACATGCTCTGTTAGGTGCAGCCTCACCAAGGCCCTGTACAATCACAGAAAGACATTCCTGCTCCTGTACTTAAAACCTCTCACAATGAAGGCCAACATACCATTTGCCTTCTTTACCACCTGCTGCACCTGCATGCTTACCTTCAGCAACTGTTGCATAAGGACACCCAGTTCCCTCTGCACACGCCCCTCTCCCAATTTACAGCCATTCAGGTAATAATCAGCCTTCCTGTTTTTGCTGGCAAAGTGGAAAATCTCACATTTTCTAGGTTATACTGCATCTGCCATACCTTTGCCCACTCACTCAGTTTCTCCAAATCACACTGGAGCATCTCTGCATCCTGCACACAGCTCACCTCCCACCCAACTGTGTGCTGCTTGCAGATTTGGAGATATTACATTTAGTTTCCTCATCCATATCATTCATGTATATTGTGACAAACTGGAGTCTAAGCACTGATCCTTGTGGTATCCCCTAGACACTGCTACCATTTGGAAAAAGACTCATTTATTCCTTGCCTTCGTTTCCTCCATTCCCTCTCTGCCAATCCGTTTTCTGTCTATCTCAATACAGTAACCTGATCCCACATACGCTGATTTTACACACTAACCTCTTAGCCACACAATCCTCACATGCATGCATGTAGCCTCTCACTCACATACACTACATGAACATTCACTCTCACACACATACATATGCACATACATACACACACGCTCTTCATCGCACATAGATGCACACACTTCACACTCATGCCTGCATTCTTCACACTCACACCCACACATTTCATACACAAACACTCACTTCATATTCAGGCACATACTTCACACACACATTTCACGCTCACATACACACTTTAATGAAGATGCAAAAAATAGTTCATGTTCACTGCCAGTAATATAGAAATGTAAACGGTATTCCCTCTAAATATCCCCAAAACGCACGCACATGAATGCACACACACACACACACATGCACACACACACGCACACTCTCTCTCTCTCCCTCTCTCTCTCTCACGCGCGCACACACACACACTTTCTCACACACGTGCGCGCACACACACAGACACACATGCACAGACACACACACGCATGCGCACACACACACACAGACACAGACATATACATATATACACACAAACACACACTGCACTCACTCAGTCACACCCCTTCATACCTCCACTGTTGCCTTGAAGTCTGAGAGGAAGATTAACATGTCTGTGGAAGAGTCACTGGACCCAAACATTAGATCTTCTTTCTGCTCACAGATGCTGCCCGACCTTCTGAGCTTTTCCAGCAATTTCTGTTTCTGTTTGTGATTGACACGTATGATACAGCTGGGAGCAAACTGTGGGGGGAGTAAACATCCTGGGAGCTTCAGAGGAAAGGGATTTGTTTCACTTGTATTTTGAATGGAGCATTTCATGGTGTTAGGAAGCAAAACTGGTTGTATGGGTGGGATGCTTAGGGGAGTCACGTGATGCAACTTGTACAAACTGACAGCAAACAGTTGGTAACTTTAGTGAGAAATGTTCTAATCAAGAAACGGGCCTCTTATTTCCTCTCTCCTGTGCTTGATTCTTGAATGGTAGAGTTTAGGTAAATCTCCGCTTCATTTTTCTGCCCTCTGACATTGTGTTACAATAGTTACAGTGGACTTTCTTCAAGCAATGTTTGTGGTTACATTTAGAATTCAAGGGCTCAGTGATGTTGGCAGGAGATGCCATGCCTTGTTGGATTGCACTGCTGTTACAATACATTGCATTGCCATGACAACGAGGCTGTTCTAATTTAAACATGACCACTTCAATCAAGAACCTACCAATCTATTTTTAGTCAAGATTGATTGAGATGCTATACTCCCAATCACCCATCCCAGCCTAACCTCAATCCAAAGATGGTCATTGAAGGACACCATTTTAGTGCAGTCCAAAATATAATTGTGAATTATATGAGCATTATTTCCATAACGTCAAACGATGCATTTACATTAAAGCAAGATGTCAATGCGAGTAATCTAGAGTTTGTAACAGAGCTCCCCAGCAGCAATGTAGGATTAGGAAGGATACCAGGTAATGGGAACTTACAGACAGAAATAATGTGCACATTTTGATGTAAGAGAGTTCAGAAAATAAGGTTCTGCAATGTCAGAAAACAGCCAAATGAGTTATTGCGGTCTTCTAGTTTGTATTATTTGACTGAAAATCCAGGAACAGATTATTCCTGTTTATTAGCCCATTGCCCCATTGATTCAGTGAAGAAAATGGAAAATCAAAATTCACACCAGTACGCTCTTACCTGATGGTTCTTGCTGTTCTAAATCAAGTAAAACAGAAGAAATGTCATGACTGCTCATTGCCATTTACTTTCTCATAGTCTGAGGGAAATGGACTAATGAGACGTCACACTGTAAAGCTTATGACAGCAGAAATAACAGCCTTGCTCCTTGCATCAAAGTTACACTAAAATCCCTCCATAAGCTTCTAAGAAATTACTTTGCAGGGAGATTTGTCTTAAAGAGGACATATGCATAATTCACTTTTCTAGTCAGATAGCTTGTCGGACCAAATGCCTATCTGAGTCACAGCTCATAAACCTTATCCTAGACTTCTGATTTTACTACAGACTGTATTTACAGCACACAAAGAGGCAAGTTTCTCTGGGGTAGCTTGATTTTAACCTTTCATGTGGCATTCACTGGAATATGGCACCTGAACCTCTTGAGAGCTCTGGTCAAAATGAAATTGGTGAAACTGTAATTAAATTGTTCTCAATGCATTCTTGCTCATTCTCAAGTCCCCACAGTAGCCCTTGTGTAATTTAAACTGTGGTTAATATTGTCTCCTGTCAAATGCTCTGGCAAATTAAGCAAAGCTCTTAACCATTCTCTGCTGCTAATTGCTCACTTACACGAAAATGTCGGCAATCTGGCTGTTTAGTTGCTGTCAAAATATTCTGCTGGAATATGGGATGAGAAAACCACAGTGCTGCTCCTTTCCTAGAAGTGACATTTCCCCTGAGATCTTGAAATAAATATGGTTGTCATCTGTGTTTTTCTTTCCTGACCTTTAATAGCAACAGTGCTTGATCATCTTGACAATAGCCCTAAAATGGGCACTGCACAGATCTGATGGCTGCACCATTTCCATTTAAGTTGCTGAGTTCCTCTGTTCGAAACGACATTGGAGTTAAAAACCGTAGCACTGAATTAAATAAACGCAATCCTCTCTTTCTGTGTCACTTCTTAGAACTTGAATCTGTCTCACCATGACAAGAAACCCACAAGATTCAGCAATTAAAGTTGAGAAAGTTGTAAAGCTGAACTAATTGGGGCTGATAATAAAATGTGAGGCTGGATGAACACAGCAGGCCAAGCAGCATCTCAGGAGCACAAAAGCTGACGTTTCGGGCCTGGACCCTTCATCAGAGAGGGGGATGGGGGGAGGGAACTGGAATAAATAGGGAGAGAGGGGGAGGCGGACCGAAGATGGAGAGTAAAGAAGATAGGTGGAGAGGGTGTAGGTGGGGAGGTAGGGAGGGGATAGGTCAGTCCAGGGAAGACGGACAGGTCAAGGAGGTGGGATGAGGTTAGTAGGTAGCTGGGGGTGCGGCTTGGGGTGGGAGGAAGGGATGGGTGAGAGGAAGAACCGGTTAGGGAGGCAGAGACAGGTTGGACTGGTTTTGGGATGCAGTGGGTGGGGGGGAAGGGCTGGGCTGGTTGTGTGGTGCAGTGGGGGGAGGGGATGAACTGGGCTGGTTTAGGGATGCAGTGGGGGAAGGGGAGATTTTGAAACTGGTGAAGTCCACATTGATACCATATGGCTGCAGGGTTCCCAGGCGGAATATGAGTTGCTGTTCCTGCAACCTTCGGGTGGCATCATTGTGGCAGTGCAGGAGGCCCATGATGGACATGTCCATCATGGGCCTCCTGCACTGCCACAATGATGCCACATGTCCATCATGGGCCTCCTGCACTGCCACAATGATGCCACCCGAAGGTTGCAGGAACAGCAACTCATATTCCGCCTGGGAACCCTGCAGCCATATGGTATCAATGTGGACTTCACCAGTTTCAAAATCTCCCCTTCCCCCACTGCATCCCTAAACCAGCCCAGTTCATCCCCTCCCCCCACTGCACCACACAACCAGCCCAGCCCTTCCCCCCCACCCACTGCATCCCAAAACCAGTCCAACCTGTCTCTGCCTCCCTAACCGGTTCTTCCTCTCACCCATCCCTTCCTCCCACCCCAAGCCGCACCCCCAGCTACCTACTAACCTCATCCCACCTCCTTGACCTGTCCGTCTTCCCTGGACTGACCTATCCCCTCCCTACCTCCCCACCTACACCCTCTCCACCTATCTTCTTTACTCTCCATCTTCGGTCCGCCTCCCCCTCTCTCCCTATTTATTCCAGTTCCCTCCCCCCATCCCCCTCTCTGATGAAGGGTCCAGGCCCGAAACGTCAGCTTTTGTGCTCCTGAGATGCTGCTTGGCCTGCTGTGTTCATCCAGCCTCACATTTTATTATCTTGGAATCTCCAGCATCTGCAGTTCCCATTATCTCTAATTGGGGCTGGTTGGGTTGTGCCCATACTTTGTATTTGAGAGGTTTATCCGGTGTTCAGTGCAACATTTGACTTGGGCAACAGGAGACTAAGTGTTCTCTTAGATAGCAGCGGTTGTGTGGTATTTCCAGGTGACAGGAGACTTTACTCCATCAAAGGATTGGACAAGTGAGGTCCTCCCCTTCCTTGCATGGGCACAGTGCTTCCATTGCACCAACTGGCTAACTCTGGTTTAAGTAATGAAGGTGCTATCGACGGATGTAAATTCTTCATTGTGCAAACAGGGGATGGAGATAGTCTTTGTCCTTGGGTGGTTCAGTTGGTCATCCAATGGATGACTGTAACATCAGAGTTCCCCACTGTTGGCTACATGTCATGGCAACCGGAAGTCATCAGACTCTCCTATGAATTAGATTATTGATTGAATCAAGGGTTATGAGGGAACAGACCTAAATGTGTGTTTAAGGCCAAGGTCAGATAAGTTATTGAATGTGGCAGAAGGCTTGATGGATCAATTGGCCTACTCCTATTTCCCAAGACAGTATGGACCCAACACCTTCCACTGCCACATTGTCAACAATCCCACCTGTATGGACCCAAAACCTTCCACTGCCACATTGACAACTCTCCCACCTGTATGGACCCAACACCTTCCACTGCCACATTGTCAACTCTCCCACCTGTATGGACCCAACACCTTCCACTGCCACATTGACAACTCTCCCACCTGTATGGACCCAACACCTTCCACTGCCACATTGACAACTCTCCCACCTGTATGGACCCAACACCTTCCACTGCCACATTGACAACTCTCCCACCTGTATGGACCCAACACCTTCCACTGCCACATTGACAACTCTCCCACCTGTATGGACCCAACACCTTCCACTGCCACATTGACAACTCTCCCACCTGTATGGACCCAACACCTTCCACTGCCACATTGACAACTCTCCCACCTGTATGGACCCAACACCTTCCACTGCCACATTGACAACTCTCCCACCTGTATGGACCCAACACCTTCCACTGCCACATTGACAACTCTCCCACCTGTATGGACACAACACCTTCCACTGCCACATTGACAACTCTCCCACCTGTATGGACCCAACACCTTCCACTGCCACATTGACAACTCTCCCACCTGTATGGACGCAACACCTTCCACTGCTGCATTGTCAACTCTCCCACCTGTATGGACCCAACACCTTCCACTGCCACATTGACAACTCTCCCACCTGTATGGACCCAACACCTTCCACTGCCACATTGACAACTCTCCCACCTGTATGGACCCAACACCTTCCACTGCCACATTGACAACTCTCCCACCTGTATGGACCCAACACCTTCCACTGCCACATTGTCAACTCTCCCACCTGTATGGACCCAACACCTTCCACTGCCACATTGACAACTCTCCCACCTGTATGGACCCAACACCTTCCACTGCCACATTGACAACTCTCCCACCTGTATGGACCCAACACCTTCCACTGCCACATTGACAACTCTCCCACCTGCATGGACCCAACACCTTCCACTGCCACATTGACAACTCTCCCACCTGTATGGACCCAACACCTTCCACTGCCACATTGACAACTCTCCCACCTGTATGGACCCAACACCTTCCACTGCCACATTGACAACTCTCCCACCTGTATGGACCCAACACCTTCCACTGCCACATTGACAACTCTCCCACCTGTATGGACCCAACACCTTCCACTGCCACATTGACAACTCTCCCACCTGTATGGACCCAACACCTTCCACTGCCACATTGACAACTCTCCCACCTGTATGGACACAACACCTTCCACTGCCACATTGACAACTCTCCCACCTGTATGGACCCAACACCTTCCACTGCCACATTGACAACTCTCCCACCTGTATGGACGCAACACCTTCCACTGCTGCATTGTCAACTCTCCCACCTGTATGGACCCAACACCTTCCACTGCCACATTGACAACTCTCCCACCTGTATGGACCCAACACCTTCCACTGCCACATTGACAACTCTCCCACCTGTATGGACCCAACACCTTCCACTGCCACATTGACAACTCTCCCACCTGTATGGACCCAACACCTTCCACTGCCACATTGACAACTCTCCCACCTGTATGGACCCAACACCTTCCACTGCCACATTGACAACTCTCCCACCTGTATGGACCCAACACCTTCCACTGCCACATTGACAACTCCTCCACCTGTATGGACCCAACACCTTCCACTGCCACATTGACAACTCTCCCACCTGTATGGACCCAACACCTTCCACTGCCACATTGACAACTCTCCCACCTGTATGGACCCAACACCTTCCACTGCCACATTGACAACTCTCCCACCTGTATGGACCCAACACCTTCCACTGCCACATTGACAACTCTCCCACCTGTATGGACCCAACACCTTCCACTGCCACATTGACAACTCTCCCACCTGTATGGACCCAACACCTTCCACTGCCACATTGACAACTCTCCCACCTGTATGGACCCAACACCTTCCACTGCCACATTGTCAACAATCCTACCTGTATGGACCCAACACCTTCCACTGCCACATTGACAACTCTCCCACCTGTATGGACCCAACACCTTCCACTGCCACATTGACAACTCTCCCACCCGTATGGACCCAACACCTTCCCCTGCCAGATTGACAACTCTCCCACCCGTATGGACCCAACACCTTCCACTGCCACATTGACAACTCTCCCACCTGTATGGACCCAACACCTTCCACTGCCACATTGACAACTCTCTCACCTGTATGGACCCAACACCTTCCACTGCCACATTGACAACTCTCCCACCTCCTGAACTAACTCAGTTCGAATGAGTGACAATGTTGAACTGACCTGCTCCACATGCTTGATCTTTTACCTACTCCTCACTGTCGCTGCCTCTTTGAATTAAGGAGCAGCTTTTCGTGTGCTAATAGAACCTCCTGGAGAAGAAGAGCAGCTGTCCTGTAACAGCATCTTACAAAATATGCAGCATGAATTGGCCTCTGTTTGAAAGGAGTTGTCATCATTCTGTTGTATTGATTGGAATGCATTGTGCAGGGAGAGCAAGCATTATAACTGACAAGGAAAAATACTGAGGAAGTACACATTCTTCTAAGGTGGGCAACTATGGGATGGCCAAAGGAATGGATCGCCTGAGTAGAAGCATTATAATGAGTCACACTCTTCATAGTTGAAACTCTTAGGGATTTGGATGGGATTTTATGACCTGTTCCTGGGTCGTGCAGCATCTTGGTCACTGAAGCCAGGTCCTTGCCACTGACATGGTGGTGATGCCAGCACCTCCCATTCTCACCGACCTGAAACGCAAGCAGATATTGCTGAAGAAACTCAGCAGCTCTGGCAGCATCTGTGCAGAGAAAGCAGAGCTGGAGTTTCGAGGAAGGGTCACTGGACCCTAAACATTAGCTTGATTAACTACCGAATTTCTGAAGCAATTTCTGTTTTAATTCAAGCAGGCCCTAACTGTACAATTCACCCCTTCCATCATTCTAAAGTCATTGCACCAAACACTGTTTAAGATGTGCTGAAGTACATTCGCATTGATTAGACAAAAGCTCCATGAATAGACCTCAGTTCAGAGTGTGTTACATGACTGTCAAGAGACTGAAAGTATTTGAAAAATCAAGTGTTCTGTTTATCTTAAGCCTGTCAAATGAAAAATACAGGGACTGGATTCATGGGAATTTAATTAAATAAAAGTGATCATAGTCTTCCCAGAGATGCGAAATATCAGCAGCTTTAAGCTGCTAATGCAAATGATAAACATAATTTGATATCCTTATAGAGCTGGACATTAAAGAGAGATGTGAAGTTCTGACTTAACCTGAAGGTCACGATCCCTCAGGCAAAGAGAGAGGTTGACAAGAAGAATCCTTCATGGTAACCTCAGCTGGTGTAGAAATTGAACCCATGCTCTTGGCATCACACCTCATTGCAAGCCAGCTGACCAGCCGACTAAACTAACCTGACCCCTGTTTAAATAGGTGGGTACCTGCTTCAGTGGGAAATGTTTGGGAGGTGTTTGAGGATGAACAGTGGTGATGCTGCTGATCAGAACCTGAAGTTTCCCAGTTGGTGGTGACAAGGTTGGGAATTCTGCAGCTTGTAACTCGCCAACTGACTGCCTCGAATCCTGTGCACCATCTGCAAAAGTCAATTCAGCGGAGCGACTCTCCACTTCTTTGGGTGAATACAACTCAAACAATCATCAAGAATTTTGATGCTGCCTAAGGCTGAGGTTCCCTATCAGGCATGGCGGCAAAAACCTGTACCACCCAGAAAGATGAGGGCAGCAGACACATGGGAACACCATCATCTCCAAACTCCCCTGCAGGTCACACACCGTCCTGATATTACTGTGTGCCTTCATCGTTGATGGAGCAAAAAACTGGAACTCCCTCCCAAACAATTTGCAGGTGCATCTACACCCCCAAGTACAGCACAAGGCTGAAGTAGACAACTCACCTCTACCTTCTCAAGAGCACCATTTGTATGGTTTACACCTTTAATGACTTCTCTCCTTCACCCCAATTAACTGAACTGAGTCTGCGAAACTTGCAACCTAGTAATGAATAAAAACTCAATAAAATTGATTTCCCACCAAGAGGATGAGAAGCTAAATTGGAAATGAACAGGTTTAATACCTGTGCATTATTAAGGGATATAAATAACAGCATCATACAATGGAACAAATCTCATAACAACCAACTCCCACAGCAAAGTGAGGCTGTGAAATTGGGAGGTAAAAAGTTGGCTGTGAGGTTAAGGCTGCATTGCGTTTTCAGTGCTGCTTATAGTGAGAGATTTGGACACGTGATTTGGAACATTATTGCCATTCCTTCACTGCCACTGTGCCACAGTGTTGGCACTCCTTCCCTTGTGAATGTATCTGGCACTATGGCAGTTTATTAGTAGCACATTACCACCTCCCCAAGGGCAGATAGGAAGATGAGCAAAAAAAGTTGGCCTCACTCATGAAACTCACATCTCACGACCAAATTTAAAAAAAGATTAATGGGTAAAATATTCAGCCTTTCTAGTTGAATAGACCTCTGTACCCTTAATCTTTAATGAGTATTTTTGTCAAAGTTTGGAAGACAGGGTAACATAATAAAGCATATTTCTAAGCAGTGAATGAGTCGGCTAGTTAAATATCAGCAGCTTTAAGCTGTTAATGCAAATAATAAAAATAATTTGATCTCCTTATAGAGCTAGACATTTATGAATTTGTGTGAAGGAGAGAAATAATTGAAGGTTTAAACCATACAAATGGTTTTCTATGTGATGCCTATTAAATTGGCTAGATTAATAGCAACAAGATCAGATTGACAATCTTGCTAATCACCATGCCAATTAGATTGTTGTTTTTGGACCTCTGTCCTCTTCCCCCCAACCCCCGCGCCCACTTTAGGACTTTTACCAGCTCTCAGAAATGAGCTTGCTCCCTCCTATGTCCTCTGCACATCCTTAATGGAAAGGGAGAGGCTGAAAATGAATGTCCAAATGACAAACAGTGAGATCACCAGAGTAGGGTGGTACAGGCTGATACTCAGGTACATGACTTCCCTTTTTTCCAAGTTAAAAATCACATTGCACCAGGTCATAGTCCAACAGGCTTATTTGATGACATAAGTTTTTGGAGGCCGGCCACTTCACCAGGTGCAGAGAGAGGAGAGCGCACAGACACAGAGTTTATAGGCAGAGAGATGAAGGGTGGAGAGATCAAAGGATCATACAGCTGGTGTGAGTGGAGTGAACAAACTTAAAACTGCTGACTGACATTCTCCTGTTGAATATTTAATCATTCAGTCATTTATGCGTTCTAGAAATTGCAGAAGCAGGGTATGGAGAACCCTGTTAGAAAGAAGACACAAGTTTCAATTGATTAAGATGCAAATTCCAGAATCTGTTTCAAGTCACTGTCTCAAGACAGTTTCATTGGTGTCTGCCTAACTTTCCAAAATTCAAACAGGCAGAGCGATAGCAATATACAAAAGGTGACATCTCAGGTCAGATGCTGGATTGTAGGTGTGAGGCCTTGTCCAGAGTCTGTCTCAGAGTTTTAACTTGGAATCAGGCTGGTTTTATTCCGAAAGCAGGAATTTACAAAATGACACACTGACTGACTGTGACTAAAAATTGTGTGTTTCTTGAACAAAAGAGAATATATCTGCAAAAACAAATATTTTGGATGAAATGATTCACCTGATAGGTTTGTGTGTGTGTGTGTGTGTGTGTGCATGTGTGTGTCTGTGTGTGTGTTTGCATGCGTGTGTGCCTGTGTTATTTGCAAATTTAATCAATTAAAACTTGTATCTCCTTTCCAACAGAGTTCTCCATACCCTGCTTCTGCAATTTCTAGAACGCGGGAATGTATGATTAAAAATTCAACAGGAGGCTGTCAGTCAGCAATTTTAAGCTTGTTCACTCCACTCACACCAATTGTATGATCCTTTTATCTCACTGCCCTTGATCTCTCTGCCTATAAACTCTATATCTGGGTATTCTCTCTCACTGCACCTGATGATGCACCTCCGAAAGCTTGTGATGCCAAATAAACCTGTTGGACTATAACCTGGTGTCATGTGATTTTTTGTGTTTGTCCATCCCACTCCAGCACCAGCACCTGCACAACGCATTCCCCTTTTCTGTTTTCACAAAAGTCATCGCCGATGTTTGGAAGTCCAGTGTGACACAATTCGATGCTATTTGGAAGGAGCTTTGCCAATATTGACAGCTGTCCCTCAAGAATTCCCAATGAGTGCTCCAGCAGCTCCCTGAAGTAGGAGTGGAGGGTGGTGGACTTGTGCCTGACACTTGCACTGAGGGAAACCCAAAATATTCCAGACAGCTAACATTATGCAGAATTCCAAATGTCCCACTGCCCAATCCTCCGCAGCAAGCAGACAAATATGGTGCCCATTGACCATGCATCATTGTGGACCTTGTTGGCCCAACTTTGGGAGATAGTACATCCTCCCCATCAGACTCCCTGCTGAGGCGCTGGGATCTTTGTACCCTGACCAAGCTTAGAGAGAAAAATGCTCAGTTCAGTGCTATTTGGAAGGAGCTTTGTCAATAAAGACAGCTGATTCTTCAAGAATCCCTGAAATAAATTTCTGCCAGTTGCAGCTATTCCCACATTTTCTATATATATCACCAAGCTTGTGTCACAATGACACACTTGCTGTTTGGTAAATAGTACCGTCAGTACCCCAGACGTTGCTTGATATCGAGAAGACATGCCAAGGGACCACTGCATCCAAGATGGTCCCTTTTCTATATGGCTATCAGTGTTTTTATAAACAGAAGCGTGGTTTTATTTTGTCAGTCTCACAATGGAATTATCATTAACAAGGCTGTCATCTGTTACATTCCCAGTTACCTTGGGAAGGTGTTTCAGAGATGGTACGAACTGCAGATGCTGGAGAATCTGAGATAAGAAGGTGTAGCGCTGGACGAACACAGAGGCCAAGCAGCATCAGAGGAGCAGGAAGGCTGACGTTTCGGGCTGAGACCCTTCTTCAGAAATGGGGGAGGGGAAGGGGGTTCTGAAATAAATAGGGAGAGAGGGGGAGATGGATGGAAGATGGATAGAGGAGAAGATAGGTGGAGAGGAGATAGACCGGTCAAAGAGGCAGGGATGGAGCCAGTAAAGGTGAGTGTAGGTGGGGAGGTAGGGAGGAGATAGGTCAGTCCAGCAAGGACAGACAGGTCGAGGGGGCGGGATGAGGTTAGTATGTAGGAGATGGGAGTGGGGCTTGAGGTGGGAGGAGGGAATAGGTGGGAGGAAGGACAGGTTAGGGAGGCGAGGACGAGCTGGGCTGGTTTTGGGGTGGGGTAGGGGGAAGGGATATTTTGAAGCTTGTGAAATCCACATTGATATCATTGGACTGCAGGGTTCCCAAGCGGAATATGAGTTGCTGTTCCTGCACCCTTCGGGTGGCATCATCGTGGCACTGCAGGAGGCCCAGGACGGACATGTCATCTGAGGAATGGGAGGGAGAGTGGAAATGGTTTGCGACTGGGAGGTGCAGTTGTTTATTGCGAACTGACCGTAAGTGTTCTGCAAAGCCGTCCCCAAACCTCAGCTTGGTTTCCTCGATGTAGAGGAGGCCATGACGGGAACAGCAGATGCAGTATACTGCATTGGCAGATGTACAGGTGAACATCTGCTTGATGTGGAAAATGTTCTTGGGGCCTGGGATGGGGGTGAGGGGGGAGGTATTGGGCAGGTGTAGCACTTCCTGCAGTTGCAGGGAAAAGTGCCGGGTGTGGTGGGGTTGGAGGGGAGTGTGGAGCGGACAAGGGACTCACGGAGAGAGTTGTCCCCCCGGAAGACAGATAAGAGTGGGGAGGGAAAATGTACCCTGAGAAGGTGCTGTTGGATTGGCACATCTGACCTTTTCAGAACGCAGTTGAATTTCATGTTGCAATAGGACTGGACTTTTTTGTATGATTATATGACAAAGATTCCTCATGCTTCCTGATTCCAGCCTTTTGTTTTAAGGCACTTTTTAAAATTGAATTCAAAATCAATGTAGATATTGATGGGGTGGCACGGTGGCTCACTGGTTAGCACTGCTGCCTCACAGCGCCAGGGACCCAGGTTTGATATTACCCTCAAGTGACTATCTGTGTGGAATTTGCACATTCTCCCCGTATCTGTGTGGGCTTCCTCCAGGTGCTCTGGTTTCCTCCCACAGTCCAAAGATGTGCAGGTTAGGTGAATTGGCCATGCTAAATTGCCCACAGTGTTCAGGGACATGCAGGCTAGGTGGGTTAGCCACAGGAAAGGGTTACAGTGATACAGTGAGGGGAGTGGGTCTGGGTGGGATGCTGTCCAGAGGGTCAGTGTGGACTCAATGGCTTCCACACTGTCGGAAGTCCAGGAAAAAGTTGCTGAAATATTAGCATTTTGGTGCTTTTGAATGACAGTATTCGGGCAAGGAATTGCTTAAAGTGCCAAACTGAACTTTTAGATGCTTTCTTATAATTTTTGTAATGTCTGCATTGAGAAAAGTCATTACTAGTTTTAACCTTCTATGTACAGAGGCTAAATTCAATTTGCAGTCACTTATTAAAAGGAGAGATTTGCATTTATATTGTAACTTTCACAGTTTTATGGCATTTCAAGTACAGGAGATAATTGGCAGCCAAAAACAGCAATGTGATCATGTCCAATTGGGTGGGGTCTATGTTGATTGAGGGATAAAATTGACCAGAACAAGTTGGATAATCTGTCACAGGCTTGTTCTTTTGACCACATTTATTCAAAGCTCTGTTTGATGAAGCAAAGGCTGTAACGATGAGCCATTTTTGAGGCACTAAGGTGAAATTTCATCAGTGCCTGGGAAGTGATCCAACCAAAATTTTCTGTCGTACAGCATGTTTGATCTTCACTGCATACAATTCAGCATCAAGCCTCCAGGCTGCAGTGATCTGCACCCCTACTCCGTATTCACTCAATTGTTACAGGGTGAAATTGCACATAATTTCAAGGAGCAAGAGGTAGAGGAAGAAGGTGTAATTTCAAAGTGAGTTGCCACCCATTTTAAGACAGAGATGGGAAAGAATTTCTTCTCTGTAAGAGTAATGAATCTATGAAATTCTTTACTGTAGAGTTGGGCCGTTAAGGATATTCAAGCTTGAGAGAGACAGATTTCTAATCATTGAGGGAATAAGATGGGGAAGTGGGGTGGAGGATTATCAGATCAGCCATGATCTCATTGAATGATGGAGCAGACTCGATGGGCTGCATGGCCTAAGGTGTTTTGTCATGTTGCCATGAGCATCATGAGGTGTGCGGCAGGCCTGATGAACCAGCTTGTCTTTCTATGGCTGCTAATCCTACCTGATTCAGCAAGAGGTATCTGTTAGCCTGGGTCCTCAGTAAGTCTTGAGCTGTTGGATGGTTTATGGGAGCTGAATTATTCCTTACAGGTTGCTAATTGCACAGCTTATGCCTCCATTGACTAACTTGCCACTGCGTCACACATGTTGCAATCGTGATGCCTCATGCTGACCTTCGCTAGACACTCTCCGCATGCATCTCTCGCCCAGCTCTGAAAAGCCGTTGGCTCTTGTTTTCTCCTCCAAAGCCGGTGTTTTTCAACTTCTTTCCAAAAGAATGTACTAACACCCTGATCCAGTCTTTCTTGCTGGCTCTACCCTCCCCCTTGCCGCTGCTCATTGTTGTCATTCTCTATAGCCCTCCTTACTGAACCTTTGGAGGGATTGCATTACCGCAGTCAGCACATTGTTTGACCTTTTCCACAGATTTGACTTTGGAGGAAGTCCGCAAATACGAGTGCCAGATGCAAGTTGAAACCAACCAAAAAATTGGATCACAGGCCCCTGCTACCCCTGACCCATAAAGTTTCTGTTGGACAAATGTATGTTTTTTTAATGATTTCTTTGTTTCCTTTGTAATTTTTATGTGTGTTTATGTATAAATTCTATGTTACACACTTTATTTTGCAATGATGTTTAAAACCTGCCCTCTCAATGCATGTTCAAACTATTGAGTGTTGTCTGTGTATCAACTTAGCAGTGTTCAACTTTACAGTGTTGGTACTCCTGAGCCTTTCAGATTTAAGATATTTATGCAACAGCTGAAGGCAGGCAAGTAATGCTTCTGGACTTCTGCAACCAACAGTGACCATCCAAATGAAAAATATTCCTGAGAAAAGGGATGTGTTCTTGGAGTTTATTGCCGTACCCTCATCTGGACAAATGCAAGAATGCCAAATTTCAAAGGGAGCAACAATTTATACTGCAAAAAAAAGGGTGCTGATTGGTTAAAGCGTTGTCATAGCAAATGCATCAGGGACCTATTGCCCTCCATGGTTTTTCTCGTTCAAAAAAAGCATAATACCTATAAAGGGGAAGTAGTGGCATGAGCAGCAATACCACTGAACTTGTAATCTAGAGGTCCAGGCTACTGAATGATCACAGCTTGGACACAGGTTTGAATCCCACTGCAGTAACTGGAATTTTGATTCAGTTAATAAAATTGAAAATAATCATTGATTTTCAGAAAATGTCATCTAGTACGCTAGCACCCTTTGGGATGGGAAGTCTGTCATCTCTACCTGAACTGGCCTTCATGTGACTCCAGCCCCGCAGCAATGGGATTAATTCTTAACTGACCTCGGACACTAACCCTTCACTTGCTCGTCACATCATGAACCATTCACCCAGTTCAAGGACAATTCGGAAAGGGCAACAAATTTCAGGCTGGCCAGCGATGCCTCCCTTTCATGAAAGGAAGAAAGCATATTTCTTTTGCCTGCAGGCGCTGGTTCATGTGTAAGAATATATATGTAGCTTTCAGCAAACATTTCATTGTTTCTCTGACTGATGATCTTAAATTGATTGTTAGTGTAGTTCTGAATACATTCATGTTTAACAAATGTTGTCTAATAGTGGAATCGCATCAAATGTTAGACGTTGCATTCTGAATCTTGCAAGTCCAGGCTGCAGGATCAAATGGCTGCAGTGTGCTTGAGGATATTGAAACAAACTCCCTGGTATGGTGCTGAGCCTCTACCCAGAGCCCTGGAGCCCTCCTGCAAAAGACCCAATGGCAGGGAATTGGCAAGGTTTGGCAGCCAGACTTCAAAATGTCTGAAATTGCAGCCAATCCTCCCTTTCAATCCAGTCTCCTCATCTCCTCTGAGCCGGCAACTCAGAAATTTTCTTCAATGAGAAAAATATGCCAGTCCTTGCACAGAATTTCACACCTTTTGAGTCTGGTGCCCTTCTGCAGGGCACAGATATATGTCCAAATATCAAAACAAAAACAAGCTTGGTTTAATTGCCTCGCTGTTATTAATTATAAGAATCCCCGCTGTGTGGAGGCAGGCCAGTCAGCCCATCAAGTTCACACTGGTATATGAAGAGCATTCCACCCAATCTCTGTAACCCCACATTTCCCGCAGCAAACCCACCTAGCCAGCACATCCCTGAACACTATGAACAATTTAGCATGGCCAATGCACCTAACCTGCACGTCTTTGGACTGTGGGAGGAGACCCAGAGCACCCAGCAGAAAATCACACAGGCACAGGGAGAATGTACAAACTTCACACAGACAGTCACCCAAGGCTGGAATTGAACTCAGGTCCCTGTCACCAGGAGGTAGCATTGTTAACCACTGAGCCACCGTAATCAGATGGCATTGAATGAATGACCAGCTGCTGCCCCAGTCAAAGCCTCTGTGGAATTATTTCATTGGCGACAAGAGAAAAGCACTCTGCTGAAGATATTCACTCAGAGCTGTCGTCTTTGAGTTTGTGTAAGCATTTCTGACATTGTGCACTTGTTTAGGAAGCTCAACACATTCGATCCTGTCATCGAAGACTGAGCCCAGTATGTGGAAAGAATGTGTTATTATTTTCCAGGCAAATGACATATTACAGCAGACAAAAAGTGAAAAATTGTTCTCCTCACAGCTAGAGGACCTGCAGCTTTTTCGGTTATCGGGAGCCTAATTTTTCCCGAGGCACCAGAGACCAAAACATTTCAAGAGTTGATGGATTTAGTTAAGGAACAGTATGACTCCACACCTCCTCTAATTCTGAGATGCTGTCATTTTTACTCGGCAATTTGAGAAGCAGGGGAATCGGCATCGGGATTTTTGACCAGGTATGGTGACCGACAGAGGCACGTGATTTTGCTTTAACCCTAAATGAGGTACTGAGAGACTGTTTGGTATGTGGGCTTCATGATGTAACCATGCAGAAGCGTCTATTAGCTGAAGCCCAACTGGATATCAAACAGGCAGAACAGCTGGCTTTACCATTGAGAAATGAAGCAAGTGGAACATATGAGTTACAGGGTATTCCAATGGAAGTGGCCTCCCTCACCAGTGATCACAAAAAGTGAGCCTTTAATAAAATTCACTCTGGATTCCAACCCTTACGTTTGCGCAAGATCTCTGCTAGACTGTGATCCTATACCAGGGACCCTCTAAGAGTAACACTTCAGTTCTGGCCTCTTATAAAGAGTAACTGGTTCAGTTACCACTGATTGTAGTAAAAGGCTCAGGCCCAGTTTTGATCGGGCAAATTCCTGACTTCCAGTAAGATGGCAGTGAAGTAGGGTTTCTGAGGCCAAGGACTGATCTGCTCCATCCGTTTTTCTATTAGCTTCTTTCCTCTTTGCTCTCCTCCCTTTTATTTCCTCTTCTATTTTATTTTACTCGCCTCCTGGCGAGGAGCTCGGTCGTGGTGGTAGCATCGGCAGCAGCAGCAGCGGGTGAGGCCGACCGTGTGGATGCATGGCAGCGGCATCGGAGGCGGGTTTGGAGCCCAGTACGAGACCCGGCTGGTACGGCGAGATGGGCCCGAAAGCGCGGACTCATGGCGGCAGCGGCAGCGAGTCACGTTTGGGCGAGGCGAGCGAGGGCGTCAGCAGAGACAACACGCTGATGAAAAGTGGACAACTTTCATTCCGGTAGGGGCAGAACGGTGAAGAAGACTCGTGGCTGGCCACCAGGCCCTTAGCTCATAGTGGTGCACTTAACAAGAGGGACGGTCAAGTTGGACAGTTCTTAATTTTTCCACCTTTATGTTTTGTTTTCGTCTGTTTTTCTGTGTTTTAAGATGGCACCAGAGAGTAGCGACACCGTACAACGCTTTTCACTGTATCTTGTAACACGATACATGTGACTACAGATAACTGAAATCAAAAAAAAATCAAATGGGTCGAGAAAGATTCACCTCGATTGGCTCAACATTTTTCGATTTAAAAATGGCTGCCTGAATTATGTCCTAAATGAATACCCGGAGGTTTCTCGGGAAAGTCTCAGGACTATCAAAAGAGCTAAGGCCACCTTGCATGTTGACCAGGAAGTAATCCCATGATTCTGCAAGGCCTGCTCAGTGCCATTTGCCTTATGGGCAAAAGTCGAGGCAGAAATCAGGAAGCTGGAGAGCGAAGGAATCATCAAACCAGTGCAGTTTGAGGAATGGGCTGCACCAGCTGTACCAATTGAGAAGCCCAATGGGTCAGTTCACCTTTGTGGAGATTTTACACAAATGGTAAACCGCTTTTCACATCTGGATAATTACCCAGTCCCTTACGTAGAGGATTTATACACATAGCTGTGGGTGAGGCAGGATTAGAGTGTGGGTGTTGTCCTTCATAAAGCCGGATATGAGTCATGCATAACTGCAATTGTAGTTCGATGAAGTTTCCCAGAAACATCCTGCAAGTAATACCCATAAGAATTTCTACCAGTGTATGAGATTGCAGTTTAGGATATCATCAGCCTGTGCAATTTTTCAGTGGACAATGGAGAACATTTTACAAGGGCTACCCTAGGTCGCCATTTATCTGGATAACGTGCTAATAACAGGGAACACCAATAAATCGCACTTGGAGAACTTGGACATACTCCTTAGATGTTTCTCCCAGCTGGGCGTAAGAAGGGAACAATGTGTAGTCCCAAGTGACCTGCTTGGGCTACTGAGTCAGCTACACCCATATGGAGACAAAGTGAGAGTAATCAACAGTACCCAGATCCCACATTTGGACCAGAGCTTAGGGCTTTGCTTGGGCTGGCAGATTATTACCCGGCCTCTACCTGGCAACATTGCGTCGATGCCTAAAAACAGGTCACTCTGGAAATGGTCACATGGCCAAACCATAGCTTTCAGGGAAGTGAAGAAACAGCTATCTCTACAGTGTTGGCACACTATGATCCCAAAAGAGATCTGGTATTGACATGCAATGCCTCCCTGTGTGGCATTGGGGTAGTATTAGCTCATGTATGGCCCAATAGAGAGTAATGGCCAGTACGCTATGCATCTAGGAATTTGGCTAATAGGGTGTGGAAATATACCCAGATAGAGGAGGAAGGTTTGGCAGTCATTTTTGGGGTCAGGAAGTTCCATAAATACCTTTGCAGATGTAAATTTACAATAGTAATGGACCACAAACCCCTGCTGGGTCTATATAAAGATGATAACAGGGAACACCAATAAATCGCACTTGGAGAACTTGGACATACTCCTTAGATGTTTCTCCCAGCTGGGCGTAAGAAGGCCACCTACGGCTTCAGGTTGAATCCAGCAGTGGGCTTTAACACTAAGTGCGTACAGTTACAAGCTGGAACACCATCCAGGAGGCCGGGCACCAAATGTGGATGCATTCAGCTGCCTCCCGCTGACAACTGGTGGTACCACCACCGGAAGACTCTGAGATCGTTTTAAATTTTCTGGACATATTTCAAGTCACAGCTGAAAATATCAGACTTGGGACATGGAAAGATCCAGTCCCTGTAAAACTGAAACTGCTAGTGGTGATGGGGGGAACCAAAGGGGTGTCACAACCAGAAGTGAAAATTTTCTTGACCTGGAGAGACCAGATCACAGGGGAGGATGGCATTTTATTATAGGGAAGCAAAAGGGATTGTCCCAAGCAAAGGTCACCACCAGATACTGGCTGAACTGCACAAGAGTCATCCAGGACTTTCCAACATGAAGATGTTATATCTGGTGGCCAGGATTGGATGCAGACACAGCTGTGTTGGTGCGGCGGTGCCCAATGTGCCAATGAGGACAAAAATTACCACCAGCAGCTCCCTCACACTTGTGGGAATGGCCGGGTAAACCCTGGGCTCAGTTACATGTCAACTATTCAGGCCCTTTCATGGGCTCATTGTTCTCTGTCATTATGGACGCCCACTCAAAGCAGCTGGATGCACATCGAGCTCATTTGTCAAACACGGGGACGATGGCAGAGAAACTGTGCGCACCTTTTGCAGACTCCTGGAAGCGTTTCACGGATAAAGGGCCATCATTTACAAGCAGGGAATTTGAGAATTTCCTAAAGTAGAACAATATTCAACATATAAGGACAGCTCTATACCGTCCATCATCCAACGATCTGGCAGAAACAGCAGTTCAAACTTTGAAGGCAGTCTTAAAGAAACTGCCTCCAGCTTCACTAGATACCAAACTGTCCCAGTTCCTATTTGGTTATAGGACCCATCCCTCATGCAACTACAGGGATAGCTCCAGCAGAGTTGCTGATGGGGAGAAAGCTCCAGACCAGGTTATACCAGATCTTCCCAGACCCTGCGGTGGATAGAGTGAAACAGCATCACGAACACCCGTCCGGACACAAGACTCTACCAAACGAGAGACAGTGTACTTCAGGGGACGAAGTTTGGTAATGGAACCACGGGAGTGGCCCTGCAGGGTAAGAGGCCTGGTCGATGCAAGGTCAGGCCCAGTGAGGTATAAAATTGGGGTAGGTGCGACAGCCCTGAACAAGCACGTGGACCCTGTGAAAGCTGCAAACTCACAAAAGGTGCAGGAGCAAAACATGCCCAGCTTCTCAGAACTGTCAGAAAGGCTGTCGGAATACATGGGTTCTCCCTCTCCATCAAGCGTTGAAGATACCCCAGTATCTGAGATGGACATAGTGGATATTGCTGCCTCGATGCCTTTACCACCTATAGAAGGGAATAGATTTCTTCTGAGACTCTCCAGGCTCAAGATGTGAGCTACTGTGCATTATACGTTGTCCGTATCAGAGGCCGAGTTGGAGGAACCCGACCTGGTGCTAAAACGTCCCTGGAGGAGTTGCAATAAAAGAGAACTGGCCCATGTGCTCAGACCCAAATGGGAGGGATGTAGTGATTGTAATGGCATAAGGTATGTGGACCTTATGGAATATGAGTTCCCTGATTGGGGCTGTGAATCTGCTCCGATCAGGGAGCCCTGGCTGACAGATACGAACAGGAGGATCAGAGGTTCAGTTCACTCTGAGACCTGGCTCTGAGGATCAGTGTCAATAAATGGGTGACTTGGTGATAGGATATCAGCCTCGGTAGAGTTATTTCAACTCCAATGAGATACTTTTAAAGTGTAGTCAGTATGGAAACGTGACAGCCAGTGTGTGCAAGGAAGCTCCCACATGCGATGAGGTGATAATGACAGAGAATCTGTTTTCCGAGGGTTAATTCCAGGCTAACACTTCCAGGATAAGCTCCCATTCTTCACAAGTCATCCCATGTGACCTTTTACATCCATTTGAGAGTGTAGGCAGGGCCTAGTTTAACATCTCGCTCAAACTGTGGTATCTCCATGAAAGCAGCATTCCCTTGATCTCCACTGAAACATTGGCATTGCTTTTGGTGCTAAAGTGCAGGAGCAAAGCTTGAATTGTGATGGTTTAGAGGCCAGAAAGCTACCAGCTGGACCACAACTGTCACTGTTGGGCCAGCACTATCCTCCCTCTCTCTCTTTCTGGTTCAATGTCCTGTGCGAATGTAGGTTGTAGAAGGAACAGCAGGAAGATTTGCTACTGCTTTGCTGCCCCTTGCTTTTGAGTTTCATGCCTGGACTTGACCCTCTAGACTTGGGTGTGATACTCAAAATCCTAGAGCATATGGCATGTCTATCGCAAGGTTTATAACTTGGCCGCGCCCTGCCTGTTCTCTGTTATGTAATTGTCACCTTTTCCACATAATTGTGCTCAGTTTCCTCATTCCCAGGTCAAAACCTCCCGTGTTCCAAATTGTTAAGGATCAAGGCCCATCAGCTGGAATCCCAGTCACTTCCAAACCCCAGAGTCTCAGTGTGTGGCCTCCAAATTGACACTTCCAATTGTGGTATTGTGTTCTGTTGGTTTAGGCCCACAGGCCCCAGTAGGCTCTAGCCATAGACTCCAGTCCAAGCCCAGGCTCAGCATCTCTTGAATTCAATGTGCCTCAAGCACCTTCAGTCCCATCACATCCCCTCCCATCTCCAGATGTTCTGCGCAGACCAGTAAAACCTCCCCACACCTACCCCCTCCACAAAGTGAATTAAAAAATGTTGACGTTCATATAAAGACCACAAGTCATTTTTCACATATCACTGAAGCACACAAAGGCCTGATGGTTTGCTATAAATTGATCCGGTGACCCAATCTGAATGCTCCCCATGCATTAGCTCATCTTCACAGTGACATATTTAGTTCTATTTCTGAAGGTCACCCAGTAGCAGAGAGCCAACAAGTGCAGATGGAATTGCCAGTGGAGAAACCCTCTTGGCATGGGTATATGACTGTGTCTCCCTCCACTGGAAGGAGGACAGCTCATCAGGGCATCTCTGAGATGCTGGAATTGTTGTCTGCTCCAAGAAAGGAGACATGGCCCATTGGCAGTAACTCCTGAGGGTTCCCCACGCTGTCAACCATGGAGGAGGTCATTGTTAGAGCCCTTCTCAATCACCTTCTCCCATCTCTGAAGAGCTCCTGCGCAAGTCATATTGCATATTCTATCCATAGACGCACAGTGGGCCTAACCATCGCATCAAGACAGTATAGCTTTTGGTCATCTGAGCAGCAGTGTATTTAATGACAATAGGCACTCAACTGCAGTGATACCTGTCCCCCTGTACATCTCAGGGACTTGAATAATAAGCAGCAAATATCTCAAATGCTTGAAAAATTGTCACCATCGAAAATCTTGCCAATCATTTGGCAGTGTGCACATTCTAATAGCCGTAGCCATCGCAGATCGACACCCCAAGTATCAAACCTCCTCTACCACAGGGAGACAAAGCACACGCTGGGTAATAACTGCTTTGCAGAACACTTATGTTCTGTCTGCAAAAATGACGCCAAGCTTCCAATTGCCTGTCACTTCAACACACCACCGTACTCCCTTGCCAGCTCTCAGGCGTGCTGCAGTGTTCCAGGAAGAACAGCTCATTTTTCGCTTGGGGACCCTGCAGCCTTCTGGACTCAGTATGGAATTCAATAATTTTAGGACCTGAGCACCTTCTCAGACGTCCTTATCCCAACACCCAGACCCCAGGCCCTGTCATCACATGGGCTGACACCACAAACAACCCATTGTCAGCCACTAACAGTCCCCATTAGCAGCTATTGATTGTCCCCAACTGACCCAGCTGCGTTTCTCTGTCTCTGGGCTCCATCTCCACCCATCGTTTACTCTTTTCATTTATACCAATCTTTTCCTAGCTATGATCAGTTCTAATGAAGAGTCGCTGGACTTGAAACATTAAATCTGCTTTCTCTCTCAGGCCTGCAATTTCCACTTATGTTTCAGACCCCTCATTTCTTCATGCTGTCCTATCAAAGTGTTGCTTCTGCTCTCTCAGCAGGCCAACATTTTCCATATGTCTGCTACAGGGATTCCAGAAAAAGTTGTCTGCTCTGAGCTACGTAATGACAAGTAGCAACCAGGAGTGAAGAGGTCATTGTGGTAAAACCCTATCTGGTTCACACATGCCCTTCAGGGAAGGAGTTCTGTCATCCTGCTATGGTGATGGAAGTAACAATGAGCAATAAATGGCCAATAAAAAGCTGTGACACCACATCCTTCAGAATAAATTAAACAAGCCTTAAAAACATATACTGGATGAAGCTCCTGAACTATCAAGAACATCCCCAAACCCTCCCTGAAAAGTGCAATGTCTCCAACAACTCATGGGAATGTGTTGTCCCGGTCCACCCAAAGTGGAGAAGAAGCATCTATAAAAGGGCAAACCAGGCTGAGCTCTGACCCACCAAACTAGAAACCATGTCAAAGGGGCAAGCCAAATCCTTGACCCACTTCAGCAAATACCCTCTGTCTCATCTGAGGCAATTTGAGTGGGACCAACAGAGAACTGTTAAACCAATTCAGGGCCAACAACTCTTTATTAGAGCTCCCCTATGATCTCTCAGGGCTGCCTCAGAAGAAGTAGTTTCCTGATTACATTTAGAATTGTGGAATCATGCTATTTGGCCCATCCCATTCACACCAACTCTCCAAAGAGCAGCCCGCCTGGACCCAACCCTCTTTGTTATCCCTGCATCTCCCATGGTCAATCCACCTAACCTGCACAGCTTTGGACTGAGGAAGGAAACCCACACAAACACACAGAGAACATGCAAACTCCACAGAGTCAGTCATCCAAGGCTGGAATTGAACGTGGGTTCCTGACACTGAGGCACCAGTGCTAACCACTGAGCCACACAAGATTTCTGTGATTGCGTGCTATTCATACTGAAGCAATTAGTTGAACCCACAGTGACTTCCTTGCCCAAAACTACACAGCCATTTAAACTGATGTCCTATCTCTGGCTTTGACTGAATTTGGAGACAGGAAATCATCCCAACAATGAAGGGTTTATTGTTAGCAAAATGCAGACTGTAAACATGTTTTGTATCAGATACCACAGTTAAGTCAAGAACAGCACATTAATAATGTGTTTGGGTGACTACAGCTTGCATTGGGCTTCACTGGAACACTGTAGCAAGCCAGAGGTAGAGATGCTGGCCAGGGAGCAAGGTGGTGCGTTGAAATGGCAAGCTGCAGGTGGTTCAGGTCTTTTCTGTGAGCAGAACAGAGATGTTCTGTGAAGGAGTCTCCAAGTCTATGTTTCATTTCCCCAGTGTAGACGAAACCACATTGTGAGCAGCGAATACAGTAGACTAGATTCTGGGACGTACAGGTGGTGTTGCTTCACCTGGAAGGTATGTTTGGGCCCTTGGATACTGGGGAGGGAGGAGGTGAATGGGCAGGTGTTACACCTTCGTCGGTTACAGAGGAATCAGAGAGCTGTGGGGAGGTGTTGGGGGTGAAGGAAGTGTGGACCAGGGTGTCCCAGAGGGGACAGTCCCTGCGGAAGGCGAACAAGGGAGGGGAGGGGAATATATGTCTGGTGGTGGAATGATGTTTGATGATCTTCTGGATGTGGATGCTGATGGGATGGTAGGTGAGGATAAGGGGATCCCAATCACTGCTGTGGGAAGGCAGAGAAGGGGAGAGGGCGGAAGTGTGGGAGATGGGTTGGACCTAGTTGAGGCCCTGTCGACAACGGAGCTGGGGAATCCTCTGTTGAGGAAGAAAGTGGACATTTGTCAAAGTTGGCTTTAGCTGAACATATATGACGGAGATGGAGGAACGGAGAATGGGATGGAGTCTTTACAGGAAGTGAGGTGTGCAGATTTATAGTCCAGGTAGCTGTGAAAGTCTGTGGGATTGTAATGGATATTACTGGCATTACAAATCCACATCCATTACAAGCCCACTGACTCCCACAGCTACCTGAACTATACATCCTCACACCCTGCTTCCTGTAAAGACTCCATCCCATTCTCTCAGTTCCTCCGTCTCCGTCGCGTGTGTTCAGATGAGGCCAGTTTCAACATGGGAGCCTCCGAAACGTCCACCTTCTTCCTCAGCCGAGGATTCCCCAGCTCCATTGTTGACAGGGCCCTCAGTCGGGTCCGACCCATCTTCTGCACTTCCGCCCTCACCCGTTCTCTTCCCTCCCGCAACAGCGATAGGGTACCCGTTATCCTCATCTACCATCCCACCAGCATCCACATCCAGAAGATCATCAGACACCATTTCCACCACCTCCAGTGAGAGGCCACCACCAGATACATATTCCCCCCGCCTCTCTTGTCTGCCGTCCACAGGGGCTGTTTCCTCTGGGACACCCTGGCCACACACCTCCTTCAACCCCAACACCTTCCCACAGCCCTACGGCACCTTCCCCTGTAACCAGCGAAGGTGTAACACCTGCCTATTTACCTCCTCCCTCCCCAGCATCCAAGGGCCCAAACATACCTTCCAGGTGAAGCAGCACCACCTGCACTTCCCAGATTCTAGTCTACTGCATTCGCTGTTCACAATGTGGTCTCCTCTACACTGGGGAAACAAAGCATAGACTTGGCAACCACTTCACAGAATATCTACGTTCTGCTCGCAAAAATGACCCTGAACTACCTGTAGCCTGCCACTTCAATGCACCATCCTGCTCCCTGGCCAACATCTCGGCTTCTGGCTTGCTACAGCGTTCCAGTGAAGCCCAACACAAGCTGGAGGAACACCACCTCATTTTCCACTTGGGGACCCTTCAGCCCTCTGGACTGAATATTGAGTTCAAAAATTTTAGGACCTAAACTCTCCCATGTCGCAGCCCCCCACCCCACACACCAGGCCTTGTAACCACATAGCCAGCCATTACACACCCCTTGTTGTTAGTCGCCAACAGTCCCCATTAACAACTATTCACCCTTCCAGCCTGATCATTAGCAACTCCTTTGTCTGTCCAACTGTCTCTCTCTCTCTTTGGGCTCTATCCTATAGTTTACTCCCTACCCCACCCACCTCCTTGTTTCCTGCGTATAAGGTGATGTTTTCCCAGCCACCATCAGTTCTGAGGAAGGGTCACTGGACACGAAACATTAACTGTATTTTCTCCTTCACAGATGCTGCCAGACCTGCTGAGCTTTTCCAGCAACTTTGTTTTTGTTCCTCAGCAATGCATTGCTCCTTAAGTAGAGAAGGCGGAGAAGTGAAGGGAGCGGATTGAATTATTATGTAGCACACTTTTCTTTCAACAATTTCAAAAAGAAGGAAAAGCAACAGTGATGGAAGTAGCTTTGACAGAGCCTGTAATTATCTGATGAAATGCTCACACAGCGAGTGATCTGTCAATGATTAAACTCCTTTTTGAGGCGGTGACAGAAACTATCATGCGATGTTTACATACTTAGTTCTTCTGCAGCGATTGGTAGGAAACTGATTGAATTCTACTGACAGTTATGTTCTGTTCAGTTTAATTGAGTTGAGTTTTGGCTCTGGGTCACTCAGATGGTCGTGCTTCCAGAGAGTAGCTGATAGTGCCAGGCCTTCAATCTTTGTTCAACTGTGAATTTCTTCCCAAGGCAACATTTATTGCCCTTTCTGAATTGTCTCTGAGATAGTGCCCCCATGCATCTGCTACTGTTCATCTTGTCAACAGATCAAGTGGACATGCTCCGCAGCAAACTGCTCATTGATGTGCAGATTGAGTTCCATCGCCACCACTCATCCTGAAGGACAAGGCGCGTGGGAACACCATCCCCTCCAAGTCATGTACCATTCACACATGGAGATATCTCACCATTCCTTCAGTGTTCCCGGGTGAAAATCCTAAAATTCCCCACCCTAACAGCACTGTGGAGGTATCTGCACCCTGTGCATTGCGGCAGTTCAAGGTGGCCGGCCTTGCCAGCGATACCTACACCCCAAGAGAGCAGTTTTAAGGAAGATGGCAGAAACAGTGGATTTGGAGGATGCTGTTAAAGGAGCCTGGGCCAGCTGCTGTAGTGGGCATATACAGTACACGTGACTGTCACTATGTGTTCATGATGGAGGAGGTGATTGCTTACGGTGGTGAATGAAGTGTTAGTCCAGTCCCACACGGTGGCATTGACTCTCTAGAGGCTTTTTGGAGTTGCATTCTGTGCAGAACGTTCAACTGCATTCCTGCCATCCTGACCACAGCTTGTAGCAGCACTATGGTGCAGGACTGGAGTCACGTGTACATGTGCACGTTACTGTTACTAAGGATTACAGTGAAGTAGCTTGACATGAAGGCAGCTTCACAGTCACTTTAATTAACACCTGTTTTAATTTTTTTTAAAGTTTAAGTTTATTTTTTCAAATCCAGTTCAAATTCTCAAACCACTTGGTTTTGAACGCACTGGATTTCCTAATCCAGTATCATCACATTATGTCCTTTCTGTCATCTGAAGGACTTATCAAGATCAACTCTATCTGATGAGGGAAAAGCCTATGGGAGGGTCAGCCATACCTAAGAGACCATCGTGGAGGAGCTGAAATGTGTAACCGGAACATTGACGCAATTAGTACGTGCAGCGCTATTCAGACAAGAGTGGGGTATTCAGATTCATTCTCCAATTCAAAGTTTGCGTTGATATGCTGCAGCGATGCTGGAGAAATGATAGAGCTGTTGTAGTTCACATTAAGGGTAATGAGATCAGGTTTTGATTTCAATGGAAGTTGGGTGATTTCTCTAATAAAGACAGGGTCCCTGACTTAGTCAAAATGATGACAAAGACGCAATTCTGGAAGACCTGCCCCTGAAATTAGCACCCCTTTAATTTTTAGGGAAGGAGGAGAGGAGGTGAAGGAATCACAAACAGGTTGTAATTTGCATGTCTGTAAATCAGGCAACACCATATGAAATCAGATCCAGTTTTCACTAGTGGGATGTCCAAAGCAGCGTTTGTGTGCTTTTAGTCTATCAGGAGAAAATGTAAAATTTGCTTAGTACTTTGGAGAGCTAGGGTATGCTTTCAGAAAGATAAAAGACCTTTTGGATAGGTGCAAGAACACCTTTGGGAAGGTCAACTGCATTTTGGGATTGTTAAAAGTAGACATGAGTTCTTTTTTTATTCATTCACTAGATGTGGGCATCTCTGGCTAACCCAGCATTTATTGCCCATCCCAAATTACCCAGAGCGCAGTTAAGAGTCAACCACATTGCTGTGTGTCTGGAGTCACATGTAGGTAAGCACAGTAATTTCCTTCCCTCAGGGGCGTTTGTGAACCAGATGGGTTTTTCCCTGACAATCAGCAATGGATTCATGATCGTAATGAGACGCTTAATTGCAGATTTTAAATGAATTCAAACTGCTTTCCATCTGCCATTATCAGGGATAACACCACTAGGCCATTTCCTACCCCTAAATTGTGTGTGAAGAGGAATCTATAAGCTTACTCCCACTGTCAAGTTGTCAATGGAGCGGTCAAAGCCATTTAAATCAACAGCCCTTTAAATTATTGAACAAACCGTCCCCAGTATTAAAACAAAATTAGTGCTCGCTACATCATTCTGACTGTTGCCTGAGGACTATCATTATAGATTTGGCCTGCATCACCAATTTTATAATCTGTCCTTCTCGGTGCTAAGCGCCAGTCAATTCACATTTTGATTAACAGCTTTTAAAGTCTTTGAAGCGGGACTACGATTACAAATATTGCTTGTATACGGGATTATGTAGTTGAAGGAAGTTAAATTAAGATTTTGTTTTACTGCTGAGAGTGCTCTGTTTTCAATGACAAATGCATAAATGAATACGTAGGAACATGATTTAATCTCAGCATGGGTCCTGGGGTCTGTCAGTGGTGGATACTGGGTGAGTTGACATGAAGGATGTAAGGGGAAAGGGGGTGACTTCATGTGAGTTGGCGTGGGGCATATAGAAGACCATGGTGTTCGTTGGAGGAGACTTGAGGTTGCATAGGGTGATATGGGTGGTGTATGGGGAAGATGCGAGGGGTTAGGGCTGCTTCTTGTTTTATTCTTTTTTACTGCAACTATTCTTTTTTACTTCCTTTGCTGCAACAAAATGTCAGAGCACTGGGCTGGCCTTTGTCACAACCTGTCTCCGTTCTCAGTTATCCCTATGACCGATTTCATTCCAGGGCAATGGGCTGGCCAACAGGTGGCTGATTCCTGCCAACCTCCTCAGATCAAAAATACCAAGACCATCTAGAGCACGCGGTTCCTACGTGGAGTTGTAGAGCTAGCAATTCCCCTGGGAAATCAGAAGCCACAGATCAAGGCAATGATGTTATTGATCACATTACTGATTGAGTATTTTTCAGAAGTAACGTCTGGCTTTCTAAGTGACTCGCTACCCTGAAGTGAATTTTGGTGGTAGAATCCACATTCCGGATAGCATAAGACATGCCTTCTTGGAAATTCCAATTTGAACCACATGGAGCTTGAGGTCAATAACCTTTGAAAATGACTGAAAGAGAAGTAAATGAGCTGTCCCAATGTTCTGTGAGGTTTGACAATCCACCTCCCCTCAAACTTTCCCGAGTTTTTATCATTCTTGGAGAGCTATATTCACGGGCACTGATGTTAAACAGGATTCCTCAATAGTTTCATATCTCACTTGTGGCTAGAAACCACAGTCATGTTCTGTAGCAATGAAGGTCATCAGGTCATCTCTGAAATACTGATCTGTAAAGACGTGACCATCCTTTCCTTTCCCATCATCTAGTCAGAACTGTTTTAAAGAATTAAGCTGCATTGCCTGCCACCTTCCCATTAATCCCGACAGAATCGCTTGCCTCCCATTATCCTGAATAAGAAACGATCCCCAGGTCATCTATCTCCCACCAGCAGAAAGATGTACCTGCCAAAACCCAGTGTTTTTTGATAGAACACTCTTTGCAAAGTCTGAAGATATCTCCATAGCTTTTGTTAGCAAGTACCAGACTTCCCACTTTTTATTGGCACCAGGCCAGGGAAACCCTTTCAATGATTAATGGTAGCATTTAGCAATAATAAATATGTTTGAGGGTCATTTTAGTGTAATTGCACATCCTTATAAGCCAACACAACAACCCAATTATTGCACTTGATCTATCTCATGATCGTCTCATGTTCACAACATCATAATCCACTTCTGTAGCAGTCCTTGATTACCTCAAAGTGGCTTCAAGCAATATTTCAAAAGCCCTCTGCTATAGCCTTCTTTTCAGAATTGCATAAGACAAATAAAAGAACATTTTCAGTCTAAAGATGTGTATCCCTGTGCTAGTACACTTGTCAAACCTCATATCCATTTGCATACCAAACTTTCTTATTATGATTTCTAGCACCTAATTCCAAACTTTAAGCACCCCTTTTCTGAGATCTGCTTTGAATTTGTATTCCATTTTGGGAATTTTTTGCACATTTTCTATCGCTTGCCTTTTAAAACCTTATCAACAAAATCTCTCTTAATCTTAACTGTTTCTGTTCTGGAGAATTGAAGCTCCCCTAATCTTTTCTCATGCTTCCTTGCTTTCACTGTTGCTGCAGTCCTGCCCAGTGCAGGTCTATCCTTTAAAGTGTGCCAATGATATATACAGCCAATTGCAGGAAGGGTATTATTAAGCTGGAGAGGTTCAGAAGAGGCTTACCAGGACGTTGCCGGGAATGGAGGGCTTGAGTTATGAGCAGAGGCTGGATAGGCTGGGACTTTTTTTTTCACTGGAGCGTGGGAGGTTCAGGGGTGACCTTGGAGAGGTCTATAAAATCATGAGGGGCATAGATAAGATGAATGGCAGGTGTCTTTTCCCTAGAGTGTGGGATTTCAAGACAAGGGTCAAGTTTTTAAGGTGAGAGGAGAAAGATTTAAATCAGGACACGAGGGCTGATATTTTTAGACCGAGAGTGGCTTGTGTGTGGATTGAACTTCCAGAGGAAGTGGTGGTTGCAGGTACAGTTACAACATTTAAATGATGTTTGGATTAGTGCATGAATAAGAAATGTTTGAAGGGATATGGGCCAAGTGCAGACAGATGGGACTAGTTCAGTTTGGGATTATGATTGGCATGGACTAGTTGGACTGTAGGGTCTGTTTCTGTGCTTTATGACTCTATGACTCAATGTTCCAGTGTTGTCTTACCTCAGAACACGAGATTTGACTTGTGTAAGCTCTTAAGAGCTGAATTTTGTTTTGGTTAACAGTGCAAGAAGGGAGATGGTGACTCAGCTGTCTGCTGTATCCCTACTGTTAGGTTTAAATCAGCGCTAGCCATACATTTCTGAAGAAGGGTCTGCGCCCGAAGCATCAGCTTTCCTGCTCCTCTGATGCTGCTTGGCCTGCTGTGTTCATCCAGCTCTACACCTTGTTATCTCTATAACTGCATCCATGTCTACTTGCAGTAACTGATCATGACAGAACTGAATTAGCCGTATGGTTTTTATTTTCTGTTTCATTTTTAGCCCTCATTTTAGTTCAGATACATCAACATTTGTGTGATGCCAACAAAACGACATGCAGTCCTTTAAAGAAATGGGCTTTTCATAAACATTACATACCGTAATTATTATTTCTTGGGTGCATTTTAAATGTGTATACCACAGCCCCAGCAGCTGCAGATGAAAGCTACTGGGGCTGACTTGTACGTTGTGGGTCCTTGCAGATTCGATTCTGACAGCTAATGTGAAAAGTGACGATTCTCACAAAGACAGCATGTCTTTTTTGTACGCGTTCTTCATCTGATGACAAGTTGACAGCCTAATTTTATAGTATTTCGCTGAAAAAGTGAAGTGCATTTAGAGCCGCACAAGTGTTGCTGAAAGATGGCAGAAGAACACTTTTCATTCAAGTGTCATCTTTATTTCTTGTTGAGCAGTGTTCTAATCGCCAAAAGGAATTTGATTACGTTTGGCATTAACAAAGAAGAAGTAAATGCTTCAGTGGGTCTGTCAGACTCTGAAAGAGGAAGAACCCAGCTTTGTTTTTTGATTACAAAGTGTGGAGCTGGATGAACACAGCACGTCAAGCAGCATCTGAGGAGCACAAAAGCTGACGTTTCGGGCCTAGACCCTTTTTCTGATGAAGGGTCTAGGCCCGAAATGTCAGCTTTTGTGCTCCTAAGATGCTGCTTGGCCTGCTGTGTTCATCCAGCTTCACACTTTGTTATCTTGGATTCTCCAGCATCTGCAGTTCCCATTATCTCTGTTTTTTTATTGTTGCTTTGACAGAGATTTCAGAAAACGCTGAAATGTTCAAGGATTGTTGTCTTTGATTGGACCTGGCGTACATTTGCAGCATGAAACCTTTGTATTTCTGTTTATCTCTGAACCAAGTCATTTTATAATGAGAAACAATAGAATTAGAAACAGCTTTCTGTTGTTGCAATCCTTTTCAGACATAGCAGGCATTTTCATCTTCTGTTCTTCCATCCCTTTTTCTTCTATTATTAAGACTGTGAATTGCTGGCTTTTTTTCTTCAAACTGTTCAGCACACACTTATCTGAAGGAGATGAGCCTTTGATAATGCTCGTGACAGCACACAATTCAAGTTGGAAGAAATTTCAAGCTGACAGTTTTCATTGTTCTCCTTTTAACTTCCCTCACCTACATTTTCGCAAACTTAATGTTTCATGGAACGTGGGAGATATTGGCCAGGTCAGTATTTAGTGCCTGGCACTAATTGCTTTTGATGGTCTGGCTTGGTGAGGCTCTTTCACGGGATAGTCAGAATCAACCACTGTTACTGTGGGTCTGGAATCACATAAAAACCACACCTGGTTAGGATAGCAGATGGTAAATGTGTTTCTAAACATCAATCAATGATAGTTGTTATGGTCACCATCACTGAGATCAGCTTTCATAGCTCCAATTTATTTATTCAATTCCACGGGGTGCTTTGCTGCGATTTAAACCCACGGCCTACAGAAAATTGCATGGGCTCAGTGGTTAGCACTGCTGCCTCACACTGCCAGGGGGTTGGGTTTGATTCCATTCTCGGGTGACGATCTGTACCTGGGACGCTTTCTCCCCATTGTCTGTATGAGGCTTTCCTCCCCCAGTCCAAAATTGTGCAGGTTAGGGTGGATTGGCCATGCTAAATTGCCGATAGTGTCCAGGGATATGCAGGTTTGGTAGACTAGCCGCGGGAAATGCAGGATGATAGGGTAGAGGGGTGGTCTGGCAGGATGCTCTTTGGAGGGTTGGTGTGGACTCAATGGGCTGAATGGCCTGCTTCCACAGTTTAGGGGGTTCTGTGATACTGGATTGTTCGTCCCATGACATTACCAGTATGTTACTGCCTCCCCCCTACATCATGCTGTCTTATGTCGTACTTACTTGGACTGAATACTCATTGTTATGAAAGAGACCAAAACTGGGGGCCAGAACTGGAGGGTGGTAAATTTAATTGAAAATTTAAGAGAAACATCTTTACCCTGAGGGTGATGAGAAGGTTGAAATCACTGCCACATGGAGCAGTTAAAGCAAATAGCACAGAATGTATTTAACAGGAGGTTGGTTAGAGCTAGAAAAGAATTGAAGTAATGTTTAGGGCCATTTGATTGAGCACAGTCTCCTCTTTCCGAGCTGTATAGTTTTTTTCTGCAAATGTGAAGCCCAAGGCTTTGGGAGCCCCCTACTGGAATTCAGTAGGTTTGCACCCAAAAAATATCAGGACGAGCACATCGAGAAGTCATGAACAGTACCCAACAAGTTCCACACAGCTGATATGTTTCGAAAGATTTACCAAAATAAATCTATTTAACAAAGCTGTGAGTCTTATTCCAATGGTTTAGTGCACGTTTTGAAACATTTGGGTTCCAGTGGGGACTTTTTAAGACCAGGTTATTCAGTATCAATGTCTTTGTTCTGGATCCCCTGTCAGGAATTTCCAGCAGGGGAATGTTTCCCCTACGTTTCTGGTAAGGCCCTAGAGTTGGGGTGTTCCCACTGTCTGAATATTCAGACTGTTGCATTGCACACAGCAGTAATGGTAAAGTTGCCACAGTCAAATCAGACAATTGGGTTGCTCTTTCATTAAAGAGTGATGAATGGCAGTGGTTTAACCTACAGGCCATCACACCTTAGAAAGGGGATGCATTCAGGAGCAAAGTCCTTTGTTTTAACTTCAGTTAGTGTAGGAATTTAACCAACCCTGTTGGTATTACTCTTCATTGCAAACTAGCCACGCAGCCAACTCAGCTAACAAACCCCCAGGGGTAGTAATAGAAGAAGTTTTTAAATTTACTTTTGGGGTGCGGGCATCACTGGCTGGCAAGCATTTATTGACCATCACTAGTTGCCCATTGAGAAAATGGCGTTGAGCTGCCTTCTTGAACCTCTACAGGTTACTTGCTGTGAGTTGACTCACAATGCCCTGAAGGCAAGAATTCCAGAAATTTGATCCAGCACAGTGAAGGAATGATGATGTAGTTCCAATTCAGAATGGTGAGTGGCTTGGAGTGGAACTTTTGGTGATGGAATTCCCACCAATGTAGTGATATATTGATATAGGGTGGTATATACTGTAGGGTGGTATACACAGTATATACTGTGTATATCTCATTCTGATGTTTTGAGTTGTTTCCTTGTACATCACGAATAATGACCTGTAGAGAAAGACACTTAAGTCAAGAAGAGGTGTGTTTTTTACTTAAAATTTTACAATATTATAGACTTATTTATAAAAGCAGACGCAGAGAGGAATTGGATATCTGCCCCACTGACAGTAAAAATAGATTAAACTTCATTCAGGTGAGACTCTAGTCATGTGTCTAAGTGAGTTATGCAAATATTCATGTAGCTAATGCAGTTTTCTTCTGAACCTGTATGTAAGAGCAGGGTGCTAATCTAAGATACATAAAACACACTTCCAAGTGCTTTTGTTCATTAGGTTGCAGATATATTCATCTGGACGCAGTGGAGCTCTAAGGCTGAGGAATTATGATGCAGTTCACCGGCTTGGAAAAATGTTTTCTGCCTCATCTTTATGTTCCACAGATGGAGAATGCTATTTTCTGATGAGAAAACCTCACTTTGATTTATCAGTGTTCCTGCGTCTGCATTTGTCTGCAATGTTATTCGCTGTTTCACACAATGTCACCCTATCTACTGTCAGTCATGGAACTCATTTTAAAATAGGTAGAAGCTGCATTTATTTAGCGCCTTTCACAATTACAGGGTCATCTCAAAGAATTTGATAGCCAATCCAGCACTGTTATAATGTAGGGGGTGTGATAGTCAATTTGTGCACAGCAAGCTCCTACCGACAACAATAAGGTGACAGGCAAATCATACATTTTGAAGGGTCGCTGGACCCAAAATGTTAACTCTGATTTCTCTCCACAGATGCTGCCAGACCTGCTGAGCAATTTCAGTTTTTGTATCGGTTTTACTGTTGTTGGTTGAGAGACTAATATAGGCCAGAACACTGGGGAGAACCCCTTGCTGTTCACATTGTACCCAAGAACGAAGTCAGAGCCTCAGTTTAACGTCTTGCCCAAAATACAACACCTCTGACAGTGCTGCCTCTCCTCAGTACTGCACTGGGAATGTCAGCTCGCAGTGTGTACCTGATGCTCTAGACAGGGACTTAAACCCACAGTTTACTGACTTCATGAAGCCCTCGCTTTAGGGAAAACTATCTGGACAGCTTGTTTTTACTCATCTCCACACCCACATGAAATGACATAAACCATATCAGATGATATTGATATTAATACAAAATTTATATCTCCATCATTTGGTTGAGTTCCCTCCCTGCGATGGGAAAAGACTTCAACAGATGCCAGCTCCCAAGATGCTGTCTCTTTCAGACAAGGTGCATGTGAGAAATTCAACAGAGAGCTTCCTAACAAATCTTCCAAGCATTGGAAAACATGCTGATTAGCAGCTCCCAGAAGGAGAAGTTTCAACAAATGATCTTCAACACTCTGGGCTTCTCAAAAGTTCTGAACTGCTAACATTGAGTAGGAGCTGTTGAAAGCTTCAAAGCAACATGGCAATATACTAATTGGAATTAATCTTGTATCACTGAGTAGCCTTAAATTTCCCACAATATTTGGTCTGGATATTGAAGGACTTGATCTGCGTTGTTTTGGAATGATGGATGCCAATGAATAATGTCTTCCCCAGACTTGTGAATAAGACATATATGAATATGACCATGATTTTAAAGAAAGAACTGGCTTCCAACAGTGGGTAGAGTTTGTTGTTTCTTAATTGGGTCTAAAAAAACAGACCTGGGTTTGTACTGCAGGAATTAGAGTGCATTATTTCATTCTCCAACACTATTCTCCCCACCTTTTTGATTTTTTTTGACATTATTACAATGCCCCACTGTTTGTAACTGGATGATTTTGTATGGTAGGTTGTTTATTTTTAAATTTTGAAAACAGGGTTTAAGTCCCTGTCTAGAGCATCAGGTACACACTGCGAGCTGACATTCCCAGTGCAGTACTGAGGAGAGGCAGCACTGTCAGAGGTGTTGTATTTTGGGCAAGACGTTAAACTGAGGCTCTGACTTCGTTCTTGGGTACAATGTGAACAGCAAGGGGTTCTCCCCAGTGTTCTGGCCTATATTAGTCTCTCAATTGCACTCCTCCTATTAGGCAGAGTTTGTCATTTCATTATTTGGGAGAAATCTTTCATTGGCGGGGGATTAACTTGTTTAAAATAAGAGCTGGGTTCTTTTCCCAGGTGGTCATGGAGACATATGACATGGAAACAGGTCCAACCAGTCCGTGCCAGACATAATCCCAAACTTCATTGGATAAGGAGGACATAATGTTCAGCCGTGTGCTTGAAGGACAGGTGGGCATCACGGGGTTTGGGTGCATTTTGTACCCGTCCTATTAGGGTTTGATATACCCCACCCCCTGCCTTGTTCCACCCTTTTGGTGGTGGGTTTTAATAAATGTTCTAGCGCCCCCAGCATGCACGCACACACACACACACACACACTCACACACACACACACAAACACACACAGACACACACACACAGACACACACACACACACAAACACACACACACATAGACACACACAAACAAACACAGACACACACACAGACACACACACACACACACACACACGCACAGACACACACACAGACACACACACACATACACACACACAGACACACACACAGACACACACTAACACACACACACACAGACACACACACACTCACACAGACACACACACATACACACACACACTCACAGACACACACACAAACACACACACACACACAAACACACACAGACACACACACAAACACACACACGCACAAACACACACACACAGACACACACACACACAAACACACACACACACAGACACACACACACAAACACAGACACACACACACACAGACACACACACAGACACACTCACACACACACACACACAGACACACACACACACTAACACTCACACACACAGACACACACACATACACACACACACACAGACACACACACACACACTCACAGACACACACACAAACACACACACACACATACAACCACACACAGACACACACACACAGACACACACACACAGACACACACACAGACACACACACACACTCACACAGACACACACACAGACACACACACACATGCACACACACACACTCACAGACACACATACACACACACACAGACACACACACAGATACACACACACACACACACACACACAAACACACACAGACACACACACACAGACACACACACAGATACACACACACACACAAACACACACACAGACACACACACACTCACAGACACACACACACACACAGACACACACACGCACACACTCACACAGGCACACACACACACTCACACACACACACACACACACACGCAGACACACACACACAGACACACACACACACACACAGACGCGCACACACACACACACACGCAGACACACACACAGATCCGCACACACACAGACACACATGCACACACACACACACGCAGACACACACACACAGACACACACACACAAACACACACACACACACAAGCACACAGACGCACACACACACACTCAAACACACAGACACACACACACAGACACACACACAGAAGCGCACACACACGCGTGTGCACACACGCACTCACACAGACGCGCACACACACGCGTGCACACACACACAGACGCGCACACACGCGCGCGTGCACACACACACATAGACGCGCACTCACACGCGTGCACACACACACACACTCACACGCACACACACACTCACACACACGCGCTCACGTGCACCCACACACGCACTCACACACAGACGCTCACACACACACTCACACGCACACACACGCGCTCACACACACACATACACACACGCATTCACACACACGCACACTCACGCGCTCACACACACCCACTCACACGCACACCCACACACACACGCACACCCACACACTCACGCACACACACACAACACACACACACACACACACACACACACACACACAATGGGTAATTGTTTTGCCTTTTGTAATTTATTTTATTCGCAAAGAACTGCAGTTGTCCTCAGTTAGGAGTCTCTTCCTGGATAGGGAAAGGTTCTGAAAGGGGTCAAGGAAACTGGTGTTTGTGATAAGTTATAGATTGACAATGAAGCACACAAATCTCTGAAAGACTTCACTTGCCTAAAAAATCAGCCTGTTTAACATGATATCGGAAGATGAGGTTATCTATAAAGAGTGGGATTTTGTTTTTACTCAACAGGTGCAATTTTTCTTGATCAGATCTGAAGGGTTTGCAAAGACGACAGACATAAAACCTCCGAACCCTGCTGTACGCGAGAAGTTCTGTAAAATGCGGCTCACCTGTTGTTTCTTTATCCCCACCCACCCCTGGTTGCTTTCGGCAGATATGACGATGGACGAGGTTCGGCAGTATGAAAAGCAAACGCAGGAAGCGACGAATGAGAAGATCGGAATTATGGCCCCCACTATCTCCGTCAGCGAAGCTGCCCAGCCTCCAGCTACCCGCAGTGCACCTGCCAGTGCACCGTCCACACCGCTCAGTGGAGACCCACCTGATTTCCTCACTGTTCCAAAGGACAGACCACGGAAGAAGTCTGCCCCAGAAATGCTGACGCTGCCAGAGCTCAGAGAGCGCTCGACCAATAAGTAGTACCACCTCCATGCCAACCTGGGGGCTTTGTTTCTGTGAATTTCCAGTTATTGAATTTACCTAATGCTACTTAACTGAGAAAACAAAAAAAGAAGCCATCTGTTAAGGGGTTCTCTAAAGCTTTAGCCTGTAAAGATGTTGGGCAGTGATCTTTACAACAGCAAGCCTGCGTTAATGCTGACTGGCCATTAAGATTAGCATTCTGAATTTGAGATAAGGATTTCAGATGAGGCAATGTTCTTTTTCAGTATTTTACTACACTCTCTTATCATTCCTTGTTAGGACTTTTAGGCAGACTCAGGACTTAGTATTAGCATGATTGATAGCGTACATTGTCACATAAATGCATTTTTAGTTTATAACCTAGCCTCAATGCTAGAAAGGAGAAAGATGGAGTGAACCAAAGTCTTGCTGCTCAATAGGAATTCACTCATGGTGCAAGCTCACTCCTGTTTGCAGGCTTTAAGGAAATCAGAATGAAGTTTCGCACACACCCAATGAATCAAAACCATAAGGTCCCCACAGTATGGTATTCCCAAGCTGGTTATTAAACCTTTGATTTTATTGCCGCATCACTTGCCAATAGTATTTACGGTAAAGCCATTTCATTGCTGTGTGCCCCAATTTCTCTGCCCAGGCACAACATCTCCTCACTGTGTAAAAGCTTCAGTCTTCTAATGGGTTGAGTCATGTTCCCATATCTGGGTAAGTGTCTCTGAAATCCCATGGAAAAGCTTTCGGTGATGTTTGACATTTGGTTGACAGTGTCTCACTCGCCTCTGGCCATCCACCTCTCACCTTACGTTTTGTTTCGATTTGCATCTGTTTGCAATTATTGCCCCCAATTGCAGCATCCAATCTGTCATTCAAACAGGATATTCCCCTTTCTGCAGTAGAATAAAACCTCTTTGCAATGGGTTTCTAACCGGAATTCATTCCTTTTTCTGAGCCCTGTCAAACTGTGTGCCTCTCTCAGGCTTCCTTTCGATCTAGAATCTTAAATGCCTTTAAAATCCATCTGGTAAGCAGAATGGAATCTCTCACCCTCCGCACCCAAACCCCCACCCCCAGTCACAGGCCACCCTGTCTTTGATATAAATGAAGTCAATAGGTATTGGTTTGGAATATGCAATTGGTTTGAGTCAGACCCAGCAGAAAGGACGAGGTTTGTGGTTGTTGGAGGCCAACCCTTTTGTTGTGTTTCATTTCTCGACCGATGTGCGTTTTACTGTTGTGGTGCCACAGGCTTTGTAGCGTGCAAGTGAACTAAGCCAGTCATGTTACCAACAGACCCTTAAGAACTTGCAGTCACTCTACTTTGTATAACATTCCAAACACAGCAGCTCCTGAGTCACCAACACTTGCAAGACACAGAAAGGAAACGTGATTGGATGAAAGCAACAGTGGATCATGACGGGGACCTCCCGTAGACCTGACTGAAGCAGAACTGTTTGGCTATCTTCTTTCCATGAGGAGGTTAACTGCTTCATTCCAGGACCTGGATTCTGGTTTTTCATCAGCTAGAGTTGATGGACCAGTATTCGATATCGCTGATAATGCAGTGTGATAGCCTGCATCACTTACTCAGACTTTACATTTAAATGACCTGAATCACTTTAATAAATTGAAACAGTTATTGTTTGCATCGTAAGCATGATTTTTTTTATTGGTAATGTTAATTTCTGATATTCTATGAAGACTTGGAAAAACACAATTAATTTGAATTTCCCCAGATGGCAGAGCCTGTACAGTACTGTGGGAAGTTCCTAAGTGCTAGTTCAGGATCTCCCGTCACGCTGGCAAGAAACACCAACTTTTTTTCACCAAACAGAGGTAGTTCTAAATAATTGGTCTAACAAATCATGAGGCTAGACAATTGTTCAGGCAAGGCATGACATCTCAGAAAGAATCAAGGGGATGAAGATTTTTTTTTTAAAAATCACTATTTTTTTCCAACATGACTCAATAGCAAAGATTAATGCTTCTGGTTTTGGTGTACCTAAGACAATTAAAAGAGAAGACTGTAAAACTTTAAATGAGGCACTAATTATTAATTTACCTGGGTCAATACGACTTGGAGGATGTTCCCTGGCAACCTTTTCTTTGAAAATCTGATCTTACTTTCCACATTCTTGAAACTGCTGTTTATTCAGAGTGACTCGTGTTGAAATGCACCCGTGCTATTCCTATGTGAAGCAGACTGTACAATTAATGGCACTGTGTACACTTGCTACCTTCTACAAAAAGACTGCCTAACCCACTGAAATCATCATGCAAGGCTGAGTTAACATTGTGTATATAAAGAAATGTAATGTAAGCAGTTTTGACTGGCCTTCATAAGAGAGTCTGTTGCAGTAGCTGTAAATAGTACAGAAGATGTATAATTTTAGTTGAATGCATTAATATCACAGGAAGTGAAGGAATGTCTTGGCTTTCTACATTATAAATGTTGTTCATGGTGGTAAATGAATATATTACTAGATATTAATGGTTCTTGGTTTTGAACTTTAGGGATTAAGTTATAGTTAAGCTTCATGAAGTGTACTGAGGAATAAGGGATTGCTTATATTCATTAAGACCATTGTGTAGTTACTCTTTTAATAAAAGAAATGTGCAAAGCAATGATTTTGCAATGAGCTGTTTCTTGTATTTGAAGCCAATATGCTATTCTGTATAAAACAAATTGCAAACAAATGTTGTTTGTTTTTTTAAGGAGTCCGTTGATGTAAAGCCTCATTCTCTTTGATGGGTCAAAAGCCTGGAACTCCCTCCTTCAGTAGACCTGTGGGTCTACCTGTACCAGAAGGATTGCAGCAATTTAAGAAGATGGTTGACCAACCACCTTCTCAGAGGCAGTTATAAAGACATATAGCTTAGGAACAGACTCTTTGGACCATACCATCGATAATCCGGAACTAAACTAGTCCCACCTCCCTACACTTGGCCCATATCCTCCAAACATCCCCTATTCATGTACTTATCTAAATGTTGCACCTGTACCACATCCACCACTTCCTCTGAAAGTTTATTCCACACAAGAACCACTCTGTGTAAAAATTCCCCCTCAATTTTTTTAAATCTCGCTCTTCTCACCTTAAAAATGTGTCTCCTAGTCCTGAATTTCCCCACCCTGGGTAAAAGACACCTGCCATTCATCTTATTTATACCCCTCATGATTTTATAAACCTCTAAAAGGTCACCCTTCAACCTCCCATGCTCCATTGAAAAAAGTGCCAGCTTATCCAGCCTCTCCTTACAACTCAAACCCTCCATTCCTGGCAACATCCTGCTAAATCTCTTAACTCTCTCAGGCTTAATAGTATCTTTCCTATAACAGGCCGACCAGAATTGGACACAGTACTCCATGAGAGGCCTCACCAACATCAGTAACGGATGGGCAGTGGATACTGGCCTTGTCTTTGAAAGAATGCAAGAAATAAAATTGGATTCTCAACAGAAGTTGGTCCCACCTGCCAAGGCCAAATAACCCAACTGTGTTTCATTTTTGAGCTCATTTCTCTGAATTCCAAATTAATTTCAGTTCCTAGAAAGAAATGCACATGTGAAACAAACCGAGAGCAAAAACAATGGCTGTTTCATTAATTCAACTCCGTTTACAAAAATATGAGATGACAAGCAGATTCAGAATATAGTTACAAATTGAGGAAATTATGAAACTGCTGATATGGTTGAAATTTGTGAACCTGAAATTTGGAGCTTAGATTATTGGCATTTGGGGATGCAGGAAAGAACTAAAAAGGATTTCTATATATTGCCCTGGAATTTGCATTAAGAATAGTGGCCAGGTAACGAGTTATTACAGAATAAGTCAAGCAACAGCATCCAGCGTCCGCAACTGCAGGTAAATGCATAAATCAGAAGGTTACAAACTGTGTAACACCAATAACTTGAGGGATTTCATTTGAAACTCATACAATGTGTGAAATAGCTACCTTTACCCATGTGTTACTCATGGAGCATACAAGAAGAATCCTGAACTTGTCCATTGAAGAGTAAGTTCATATTTTAACCAAGAACTGGCCCTGTTGTCAACATGGCAGACTAGTGAGTGACCCAACTAACAGTAATTGCACTATGGCACAGAGTGTACAGGAAGTGAGAAACAGGGCATGTAAGAAAATTATTGCAATTAGCACAGTTGAATTCAAACCACATGTTGATTGAAAGAGTCAAATTGTAAAATCAATTCATAAGTGTGTATTCAGGAGAATTTCATAGATCAGTACGTTCAATAGACAACTAGTTATATGAAGACTTGATAACGAACAATAAGACAGGATTAAGCAATAACGTTACGGTAAGGAAATGTCAAGATGACAGCAATCATTAAATAATAGATTCCATATCTGTTTTGAAGGAGAGAAATATGGCATTTTAAATCTTATAAAGACTTGATGGATAGCTAGCTGACGTAAACTGAGAGATTAAGCTAAATAAACAGAGATTCCATCTGAATTTGGTCTAGGGGTGGGGGGTAAGAGCATGACAGCATTGTGGATGTACCCCCTACTTCATTATATGCCCAATGACTGCTTAGTAGACTTTCTTTCTGCTTAGAAGTCAATTGAGTCCATGAAATAACAGTTCCAGGTAATCTTTCTGTGCCTGCATTCCTGGAGGTTTTTGTGGAAGTACCTGGAGGGGTTTCTTTAGAGGAAGTCATTGCAAGTGGCAGATATTTTTAAAAAAACTATATAATAACTCACAGCAAAGATTTATGTCTGTGAAGGAAGGTCCTTTAAACAGGATGCATCAACTGTAACTAAATAAGGAACTTAAAAATTGTATCAGGGTGAAAGAGATACTGAATAAGTCTACAAAGAATAGTGACAGGTCATAAAATTGGTCAGATCGGAAGGGCCAATAGAAAATTACAAAAAAAAGTGAAAGTACAGTATCCGAGAAAGCTGGTTAGTAACATAAGTACAGGTGGGTGACCGTCTTTACTAGGATTTAATTAGGAAAATAGTGACAAGAGCCAGTCATTCAGATTTATTTCAGTGAATTTGAAAATATGAAACGTGACACCTTTATTCAAACAAGGAGGAAGACAGAAAGCAGGAAACTATAGGTCAGTTACCTTAATATCCATTGTTTGAAATTTGTTAGAATTCATTATTAAGGAGGTCTTGGCAGAACATGGAGAAAATTATTATATAGTCAAGCGGAATTACACAATTTTGTGAAAAGAAAATCCTGTTTAACGAGTTTAATAGATATTTTCAAGGAACTAATGTGCGAAGTGAATAATGGAGAAGTAGTAGACGTTGTGTAAGTGGGTCTCCAAAAGGCATTTAATAAGTTGCATCAATACTTGCTACACAAGGACATGATGTAAGGGATAATAACGTGGGTAAATGTTTACATAGCAAACAGGAAGCAGAGCGCAGGATTGGGCGGCACGGTGGCTCAGTGGTTAGCACTGCAGTCTCACAGCCAGGGATCCGGGTTCTGTTCCAGCCTCGGGCGACTGTGTGTGGCGTTTGCGCGCTCTCCGCTGTGCCTGCGTGAGTTTCCTCCAGGTGCTTCAGTTTCCTCCCACAGCCCAAAGATGTGCAGACTAGGTGGATCGGCCATGCTAAATTGTCCGTAGTGTTCAGGCGTGTGTGGGTTATAGGGAGATGGGTCTGGGTGGAAAATGCTCCAAGGGTCGGTGTGGACTTGCTGGGCCGAAGGGCCTGTTTCCACACTAGGGATTCGATGATTCTAACCTGTAACTAGTGGAGAGCCACAGGATGAGCGCTAATATCTCAACTATTTACAAATTATTGCAATGATATGAATGGAGGAGCTGAATGTATCTGTACTAAATTTACCAATGGCACCAGGATAGGCAGGACAGTAAGTTGTGAAGAGGAGATGGAGCGTCTGACAAGGGATATAGATAGTTTACTTGGCAAAAGGAGAGTAATGTGGGAAATACGAACTTCAGCACTTAGTCAGGTGAAACTGCTTGCTTTGCCATAGACTCCTGCGCGGGCTGTTTTGAAAAACAGTGACAGGTTCTTGTTTAATCTGGTCCTGTTGAAGGGAACCCTGCTAAGAATAACCTGTGCCAGAGGAAAGCTTGCTAAGAACAAGCTGCTCAACTGATTGTACTCATTTCTGAAAATAAAAGACTTTTGTTGAGTTCAGGGTGAAATCTTTTGAAAGAATAGTTGAAGAAAAATCTTAAGATTGTATTTCCTGAGCAAGCCATACTGAAAGACTTTAGAGATAATTGTATATGATTAGTGACTTGAACATGTGGTCTAGAATTGGAAGATTAAATGCCTTATCTATTTGCCTTCAAGATTAACCCCTTTGGTCAAAGTAGTTTTGTGTGTGTGTGTCTGTGTGTGTGTGTTTGTGTGTGTGTGTGTTTTTGTGTGTGTCTGTGTGTGTGCATGTGTGTGTGTGTGTGTGTGTGTGTATGTTTGTGTGTGTCTGTGTGTGTGCATGTGTGTGTGTGTATGTTTGTGTGTGTGTCTGTGTGTTTTTGTGTTTGTGTATGTTTTTGTGTGTGTCTGTGTGTATCTGTCTGTGTGTGTCCGTGTGTGTATGTGTTTGTGTGTGTGCGTGTATGTGTGTTAGTGTGTGTGTGCTTGTTTGTGTGTGTGTGCGTGTGTGTTTGTGCATTTGTGTGTGTGTGTATGTGTTTGTGTGTGTGTGCGCCCGCGTGTCTGTGTGTGTGTGTGCATGTGTCTATGTGTGTGTGTGTGCACGCGTGTGTCTATGTGTGTGTGCGTGTGTGCACGCGTCTGTGTGTGTGTGCACGTGTGTCTATGTGTGTGTGTGTGCGTGTGCGTGTGTGTCTATGTGTGTGTGTGTTTGTGTGTGTGTGTGTGCGTGCATGTGTCTGTGTGTGTGCGTGTGTGTGTGCGCGTGCATGTGTCTGTGTGTGTGTGTTAGTGTGTGTGTGTGTGTGTGGGTGCGTGTGCGTCTGTGTGTGTGTTAGTGTGTGTGTCTGTGTGTGTGTGTGTGTGTGTGTGTGTATGTGTGTGTGTGTGTCTATGTGTGTGTGTGTGTCTATGTGTGTGTGTGCGCGTGTGTCTATGTGTGTGTGCGTATGTCTGTGTGTGTGTGCGTATGTCTGTGTGTGTGTTAGTGTGTGTCTGTGTGTGTGTATGTGTGTCTACGTGTGTGTGTGTTAGTGTGTGTCTCTGTGTGTGTGAGAGTGTTAGTGTGTGTGTGTCTATGTGTGTGTGTGTGTTAGTGTGTGTCTATGTGTGTGTGTGTGTGTGTGAGTGTTAGTGTGTGTGTGTTAGTGTGTGTCTATGTGTGTGTGTGAGTGTTAGTGTGTGTGTGTGTTTGTGTGTGTGTGTGAGTGTTAGTGTGTGTGTGTGTGTGTGTGTGTGTGAGTGTTAGTGTGTTTGTGTGTGTGTGTGTGTGTGTGTGTGTTAGTGTGTGTGTGTGTTTGTGTGTGTCTATGTGTGTGTGTGTTTGTGTGTGTGTGTGTGTGAGTGTTAGTGTGTGTGTGTGTTTGTGTGTGTGTGTGAGAGAGAGAGAGACAGAGAGACAGAGAGAAAGATTGTTTTCGGGATATTCAGTGGGATAAGCAGTTATACTTCTGTATCACTGACAATGTTTATTAACCATTTTTATATCTTCATTAAATAAGTTTTGTTTTGATAATAAGCCCATAATTATTTTCAGTTTGAAAAAAGTGAATGGATAGACCCCTTATTTAAGATCTGATATCGATAAGTTATTCAATTGGTCATCTTGAAAACTAAGAAAAATATTCTTATTTTACTTAGCGACCTGTGGAGGAATGGATCTTGTTGGATAATACACTTACCATGACTCAATTTTAACTCTAATTTCCTTGGTTGACCTCAGATGGTGTATCCTTCCCCTAAAGTCCTTCTTAATTTATTGGAATGTATCTTTTCAAAAGAGTTCAGAAATATCTCCTTCACAGACGCTGCCCGACCTGCTGAGCTTTCCCAACTATTTCGGTTTTTGTTTACTTATAACAACTTGTATTAGCTGCATGAACAGTTTTGTCAAGCCTTTAACATAGCAAGAGTCTACATAAAATCAGATAAAATTGAAGAGGGAGGAGATTGCCAAGCCTTTGGCATTGATCTTTAAGTCGTCATTGTCTACAGGAATAGTGCCAGATGACTGGAGGATAGCAAATGTGGTTCCCCTGTTCAAGAAGGGGAGTAGAGACAACCCTGGTAATTATAGACCAGTGAGCCTTACCTCAGTTGTTGGTAAAGTGTTGGAAAAGGTTAGAAGGGACAGGATTTATAATCATCTAGAAAAGAATAAATTGATTAGGGATAGTCAGCACGGTTTTGTGAAGGGAAGGTCATGCCTCACAAACCTTACTGAGTTCTTTGAGAAGGTGACCAAACAGGTAGATGAGAGTAAACCAGTTGATGTGGTGTATATGGATTTCAGCAAGGCGTTCGATAAGGTTCCCCACAGTAGGCTATTGTACAAAATGCGGAGGAATGGAATTGTGGGAGATATAGCAGTTTGGATCAGAAATTGGCTTGCTGAAAGAAGACAGAGGGTGGTAGTTGATGGGAAATGTTCATCCTGGAGACCAGTTACTAATGGTGTACCGCAAGGGTTGGTGTTGGGTCCACTGCTGTTTGTCATTTTTATAAATGACCTGGATGAGGGCGTAGAAGGATGGGTTAGTAAATTTGCGGACGACACTCAGGTTGGTGGAGTTGTAGATAGTGACAAAGGATGCTGTAGGTTGCAGAGAGACATAGATAAGTTGCAGAGCTGGGCTGAGAGGTGGCAAATGGAGTTTAATGCAGACAAGTGTGAGGTGATGCACTTTGGTAGGAGTAACCAGAAGGCAAAGTACAGGGCTAATGGTAAGATTCTTGGTAGTGTAGATGAGCAGAGAGATCTCGGTGTCCATGTACACAGATCCTTGAAAGTTGCCACCCAGGTTGACAGGGCTGTTAAGAAGGCATACAGTGTTTTAGCTTTTATTAATAGAGGGATCGAGTTCCGGAACCAAGAGGTAATGGTGAAGCTGTACAAAACTCTGGTGCGGCTGCACTTGGAGTATTGCGACAGGTTCTGATCACCGCATTATAAGAAGGATGTGGAAACTTTGGAAAGGGTGCAGAGGAGATTTACTAGGATGTTGCCTGGTATGGAGGGAAGGTCTTACGAGGAAAGGCTGAGGGACTTGAGGCTGTTTTCATTCGAGAGAAGAACGTTGAGAGGTGACTTAATTGAAACATATAAAATAATCAGAGGGTTAGATAGGGTGGATAGGGGGAGCCTTTTTCCTGGGATGGTGACGGCGAGCACGAGGGGGCATAGCTTTAAATTGAGGGGTGAAAGATATAGGACAGATGTCAGAGGTAGTTTCTTTATTCAGAGAGTAGTAAGGGAATGGAACGCTTTGCCTGAAACGGTAGTAGATTCGCCAACTTTAAGTACATTTAAGTTGTCATTGGATAAGCATATGGACGTACATGGAATAGTGTAGGTTAGATGGGCTTGAGATCAGTATGACAGGTCGGCACAACATCAAGGGCTGAAGGGCCTGTACTGTGCTGTAATGTTCTATGTTCTATGTTCTATGTTCTAAGATATGTAGACCTATCTCATCATTCATAGGAACCAATCTTCTATGAAGGGCAATAAACAAAATATTAAAGATTAAAACAACTCCTATCTTTTCTTTTTTGACTAATATTTCAGCAGCAGCACACAGTGTTCCCGAAGAAGAATTTGTATCCAGACTCTATCTTTTCTGAAAAACAAACACACAATCCAAAATTTCCCTCTCTCTTGTGAGCTCTTTCTCCTGGTGTTAATGTTTTTGTGTTCCTTCTGTTTACACAGGGAAGAGATTGCTATATTTGGAGGTTAGAAGCGAGCACACAGATTCACTGGCACCTCATTCAGTTGAATCTGGCTGGGTTTAATTGCAAAAAACTGATTGCAAAAAACTCCCAGCACACAGCCATGGTTTTATTTTGCCCTCCTTCGTATTGAATGAAGATTATCAGCAACTAAGTATTGTGGAGACACATAAGTTGCCTCTTTTAAAAAAAAGACACGCTCACAATATGTTTCAGAGATAATGGGAACTGCAGATGCTGGAGATTCCAAGATAATAAAATGTGAGGCTGGATGAACACAGCAGGCCAAGCAGCATCTCAGGAGCACAAAAGCTGACGTTTCGGGCCTAGACCCTTCATCAGAGAGGGGGATGGGGGGAGGGAACTGGAATAAATAGGGAGAGAGGGGGAGGCGGACCGAAGATGGAGAGTAAAGAAGATAGGTCGAGAGGGTGTAGGTGGGGAGGTAGGGAGGGGATAGGTCAGTCCAGGGAAGACGGACAGGTCAAGGAGGTGGGATGAGGTTAGTAGGTAGCTGGGGGTGCGGCTTGGGGTGGGAGGAAGGGATGGGTGAGAGGAAGAACCGGTTAGGGAGGCAGAGACAGGTTGGACTGGTTTTGGGATGCAGTGGGTGGGGGGGAAGAGCTGGGCTGGTTGTGTGGTGCAGTGGGGGGAGGGGATGAACTGGGCTGGTTGAGGGATGCAGTGGGGGAAGGGGAGATTTTGAAACTGGTGAAGTCCACATTGATACCATATGGCTGCAGGGTTCCCAGGCGGAATATGAGTTGCTGTTCCTGCAACCTTCGGGTGGCATCATTGTGGCAGTGCAGGAGGCCCATGATGGACATGTCATCAAGAGAATGGGAGGGGGAGTGGAAATGGTTTGCGACTGGGAGGTGCAGTTGTTTGTTGCGAACTGAGCGGAGGTGTTCTGCAAAGCGGTCCCCAAGCCTCCGCTTGGTTTCCCCAATGTAGAGAAAGCCGCACCGGGTACAGTGGATGCAGTATACCACATTGGCAGATGTGCAGGTGAACCTCTGCTTAATGTGGAATGTCATCTTGGGGCCTGGGATGGGGGTGAGGGAGGAGGTGTGGGGACAAGTGTAGCATTTCCTGCGGTTGCAGGGGAAGGTGCCGGGTGTGGTGGGGTTGGAGGGCAGTGTGGAGCGAACAAGGGAGTCACGGAGAGAGTGGTCTCTCCGGAGAGACCACTCTCTCCGTGACTCCCTTGTTCGCTCCACACTGCCCTCCAACCCCACCACACCCGGCACCTTCCCCTGCAACCGCAGGAAATGCTACACTTGTCCCCACACCTCCTCCCTCACCCCCATCCCAGGCCCCAAGATGACATTCCACATTAAGCAGAGGTTCACCTGCACATCTGCCAATGTGGTATACTGCATCCACTGTACCCGGTGCGGCTTTCTCTACATTGGGGAAACCAAGCGGAGGCTTGGGGACCGCTTTGCAGAACACCTCCGCTCAGTTCGCAACAAACAACTGCACCTCCCAGTCGCAAACCATTTCCACTCCCCCTCCCATTCTCTTGATGACATGTCCATCATGGGCCTCCTGCACTGCCACAATGATGCCACCCGAAGGTTGCAGGAACAGCAACTCATATTCCGCCTGGGAACCCTGCAGCCATATGGTATCAATGTGGACTTCACCAGTTTCAAAATCTCCCCTTCCCCCACTGCATCCCTCAACCAGCCCAGTTCATCCCCTCCCCCCACTGCACCACACAACCAGCCCAGCTCTTCCCCCCCACCCACTGCATCCCAAAACCAGTCCAACCTGTCTCTGCCTCCCTAACCGGTTCTTCCTCTCACCCATCCCTTCCTCCCACCCCAAGCCGCACCCCCAGCTACCTACTAACCTCATCCCACCTCCTTGACCTGTCCGTCTTCCCTGGACTGACCTATCCCCTCCCTACCTCCCCACCTACACCCTCTCGACCTATCTTCTTTACTCTCCATCTTCGGTCCGCCTCCCCCTCTCTCCCTATTTATTCCAGTTCCCTCCCCCCATCCCCCTCTCTGATGAAGGGTCTAGGCCCGAAACGTCAGCTTTTGTGCTCCTGAGATGCTGCTTGGCCTGCTGTGTTCATCCAGCCTCACATTTTATTATCTCACAATATGTTTGTTGCTTGCAAGACCATCATTTATTCTACTTCGCTAGTTGCTCTTAATTAAACACCTTATACCATGGTCTTCAGCAGTGCATGGGCTAAAAGGGGCCCCACCCTTTTTTTAAGAAGGGGGCTCAAAGATTTGGTCCCAACGGCGATGAAACAATGGGGAAGTCAGGATGGTGTGTGCGTTGGAGCTGAGGGGAGCTTCCATCAGCCTTCCTGGTGGTACAGGTTTGAAAGGTGCTATCAAAGGAGACTTGGTGAATAGCTGCAGAGGCTCCTATAGATGGTGCACACTCCCACCACTATGTAGCAGCGATGATGGGAGTACATGTTTCATGTGGCGGATAAGGAATTCCTCCTCATACATACACTGAAAGAAGATGCAGGAGTCATTCTAGCCTCAAAAATACAGTTTAATTGTAACTCTGAATTCAATATAGGGACAGGTTTGTTTTTCCATCTTCAGAATCTTCTCCCATTGCTGGGAAAACCAGTCCTTTATGTACACTATAATTACCAAAACATAAAGACATTTATTTCAGTGGAAGTCAACAGTTGGTAAGAAATATGCTTGGTACAATCAGTAGAAATTCTCTCTTCCAGACACCATTTATTTATTGTTGGAAGATTCAGTGCGATGTTTCTGCAGTGACATTTCATGTTCATTCAAGGCACACATATAATTATGACACCATAAGTGGAGGACCATCCCATAACACTTGACCCATAAATCACCTCCTTGTATTGGGGATGCCTCTGAAGAAATAGTTTGCAAGGGCCTTCTAGTCAAAGGGAGAGATGGGATAGGTAACAATGTGCAGAAGTTTGGTTAAGTTTCCCAAAATGATGACCCATTTTGTAGCCACTTATTTGAAAGTTCTTCTCTCTGATCATGGCTCTGACAGTAATGGAGGCAGCACTTTTGCTTGAAGCCCCACCAAAAACCATCCTTTAAATGTGAGCCCCACTGGATATCAGCTGCTGTCCTCTCATGAGCATGTCCTTCAAGGGTCCAACTGTTATAATCTTACTATGGGTCAGGCTGATGATCATGTTCATAGAATCCCCACAAACAGAACGTTTGGCACAACAAGTCCACACCGACCCTCAGAACATCCCACCCAGACCCATCCCCCTAATCTACATATCCCTGAACAGTACAGTCAGTTTAGCATGGCCAATCCACCTAACCTGCACATCCTTGGACTGTCAGAGGAAACTGGAGCACCCAGAGGAAACACCTGCAGACACAGGGAGAATGTGCAAACTCTACACAGGCAGTCGCCCAAGGCTGGAATTGAACCCAGGTTCCTGGTGCTGTGAGGCTGCAGTGCTAACCACTGAGCCACCATGACATGCCCAAACTGATGGGCTGAAAACAGCAATTGCTTCATCCCTAGGTGGTCTCAAACCACCAAACTTTCGGTTAACAGCTGGACGCGCTAACCAATAGCACCACAGAGACTGCCGTGTGGACCTATTGATTCTAGATGGTGTCCACTTCTTGAATGTTGCAAAAGCTGTGACCACCTGCCCACATAAGAACAGCAAACTTTGTTTTATCAGGTATATTATGAACCAGCACTCTTGATAAACCAGCAAAAATTATATAAGTCAAATTTCACAAAGTTCGCTGTATTATGCTAGCTAATTATTGTGGTTTTCTTTAAATTTACTTAGCTTAATGTAAATATACTTGTTTAATTGAATGGCCACATGAAATATCAATAGTGGATTAAATTTCAAATCAATTTCTTCTCGAATATCTGAGGAGTCAGCTGAGGGTATGAGTGAGAAGGCTCTCTGTTGGTAAGTTTTATTTAAGGCAAAGTTGCACTATTATTTAAGTGATTTATGTTGTAAATAAAGTACAACAGTGATGTGTAGACGCACCTGCGTTATGTTCCTGTTTCTCAGTATGTGTTTTTACATTGATTGTGTGGGTCTCTTGCTTATCTGGAATATTTGATCAACCACCACAGTCCTGGTCCCACAGGTGTTGGATAATAAAACGCTTGCTATATTGCATGGCAATTGAAAACTTTCACCCCTTCAGCTGTGCAATTCCACAAGACAAGGGACAGCACGGAAACCAGATCGATCACTGATTAGGTGAAGCTTGGAAAGTCGCATTTGAAAAGCTGCTGTGAGCATGGACCTGGGACTGTGAATCTCACTCAAGAAGAAACACTTTGACTCAAAAATGGGAATATTCATCCCTACATGTTTCAATCTAGTCTGGGGTAATGTATCCAGTTTTGGTCACCCTGATATAAGAAGGATATTATTAAATTGGAGAGGGTTACTGGTAACCTTGCTATTAGAAGGATATTTAATAAAATGAACAGGGTTCAGAAAAGATTTACCAGGAGGTTGCTGGGAATAGAGGGTTTGAGTTGTAAAGATGGCCTGGATCAGCTGGGACTATTTTCACTGCAGTGTTGGAGGTTGAGGGGTGACCTGATAGCAGTTTATAAGGTCATTAGGTGCATGGATAAAGTAAATAGCAAGGATCTCTTCCCTAGGGTGGGGGGAATTCAAAACTACGGGGCATATTTTTAAAATGAAAGAGAAAGATTTACAAAAGCAATGAGGGGCAACTTTTTTACACAGGGAGTGGTTCGTACATGGAATGAACTGCCAGAGAACGTGGTGGATGCAGGTACAGTTAGAAGGTTTAAGAGACATTGGATAAGCACATGAATAGGAAAACATTTGGAGGGATATAGGCCAAATGAAGGCAAGTGGGACTAGTTTAGTTTGGGAACATGGTTGGCATTCACTAGTTAGGCTGAAAGACTCTCCGACTCTAAGTTGCTTCCTATTTCTCCTAGATACAAGTCCAGCCTGTCTAACCTTTCCTCTAAGTCAACTCATTTGTTCCAGTCTAGCAAACCTTCCCTGAACTGCATCCAATACATTTACATCCTTACTTACATAAAGGTGATCATCTTGTCGCACCCCCTGCATTTCTGACCAGAGGTATAAATCTCCTTTCTCTTGAATCTTGCGTCTGCTCCATTAGTCCACGTGAGAGAGACAGGTACTGAAGAGACAATCATCAAGACTTGCAGCAGTAACAAATCTAGGTTCAGTTGACTGTTGAAAACGCTCCTACTGCTGTAACTCAGTATATGAAATAAAATGTGTCTTTGCACTCTTGCTCATTTGTAATGTTTGCAACATGTTTCAAACCTTACAGCCTGCGAGCTGCATAAAAACTGGAGAAAACGGAAGTTCTTTCAGTTTTATTTAGTATTTAACTCACTGCCACATCTCTTGCAGGCATGCCCACCTTGAGGAAGTTCTGCTCCTCGCTCCGATGCGATTTCCATTCCAATCTCTTGTCTTGCACACCAACATTAATTTCACTGTCACTCCTGGTGTTTGACCAGGTATTTGCTAAAACTCGTTTCCACAGTCATATCACATTCCTCAGTGACCGCCTCCGCCTCAGACTCACCCCACATGGATTCCAACGAAGTTTCATTCCTCATGTTTTGAATCCTCCCAGGAACGCAGATATCTCCACGACGTTCAGCGTTCCATGGACAGCTGCTCTCGCCGCATCCTGAGATCCCCACTCAGTGCCATGCGGCACCACAAGCACACTCTCAACATTTCTCTCCAACAGCATCGCAACGTGCTGGCTCAGGGCTGCACCACTCCGCAGTTCCACTTCATCCTCCAGCTCATTCATCGTGAAACTTTTTATTTCCCTTTCAGGCATCAAGGCCCACAAGGTGCAACAACTCAAAAATACCCATGGCCTTCTGGAATCTTCCTCTCCTCCCCTTCCCTCTGAGTCCATCTCCTCTCCCAACCACTCCTCTTGACAGATATTTACCATCCCTCCTAGTCTTCTGCTGTCCGATGCTGAATGCCCTGTACTCAGCAAAGGCCTCAGCTTTATCCTTCTTTGTCCCCACCTTACCGAATTTCAGGCACAACATGACGCCAAACTCTTCTTCCACCGTCTTTGCCTCCATGCCCATTTCTTTGGACAGAAGTCCTCTCCATGTCCCACAGACCTCTTTGCAAAAAGTTCTGAGGAAGGGTCATCGGACCCGAAACATTAGCTCTGAATTTTTTCTTCACAGATGCTGCCAGACCTGCTGAACTTCCTTGGCAACTTCCGTTTTTGTAGCCTGGGAGCTGCATTGCTTTCTGGCTGTGTAGCAGCTTCTGATCACCTTATTCACATTTAATGGATTGTCATCTTAAAAAGCCTTAAGTGCAAAGGTTTAACTCCACACAAGTAATTCTATAAGATAATCTGAGGACTTACGTGTCCATTTATCTCAGAATGGACATCTTTCTAATATTGTACCCAATTTGGTCAACACTTATTTTAGTTAGCATGTAATACTGTCCTTGAAAAGTGGCATTTTCTTGTGTTGGCAGTAATGGAGACATGGCAATGTTACTTGCATGATCTATAAAGTCCAAACTAAGTAGAAAACAAGTTTGAATAAACATTCTTTACTCTCCATCTTCGGTCCGCCTCCCCCTCTCTCCCTATTTATTCCAGTTCCCTCCCCCCATCCCCCTCTCTGATGAAGGGTCTAGGCCCGAAACGTCAGCTTTTGTGCTCCTGAGATGCTGCTTGGCCTGCTGTGTTCGTCCAGCCTCACATTTTATTATCTTGGAATCTCCAGCATCTGCAGTTCCCATTATCTTTGAATAAACATTGGCACTGTTATCGTTAGCTATCTATGAGGAAAGCAGTTTGAACTGACAACGTATAAACTGGGGATTGTGCACAGGAACGCAGTAAAAGTTGCAAAACCGAAGGCAGTCACCAAACTCAGCACAAAAATAAAACATCTGAAAGCTTTCAATGTCATGGCACTGGCATATTTAAAGGCAAACAATCTCAAGTCATATGCCAGTGTGCCAGGTTTCTTTCTATCAGATCTTGTGACGGTGTTTGTGATTGACAGGCACGGTCAGCATCAAGATAGGCACAATCCGCCCCGGGAAAGGTGTGGGAAAGTTGAAGGAAGGGCTTTTCAAAGGTGTGCAAACCGAGAAGCCGCAACACAGGCAAGATACCATTGTCCGATTGGCCACCTGTGCCACAGTGCCAACCATTATTTCGTAAGCACTGGTCAAAAAGATTGTCTCCAAAGTGAGAGGGAAAGAGGTTAGAAACATTTGATCAAGCACTCTGCATTTTTGACCCAAGAAGTCAAACTGATATTTGACACTGAGTGTTTGAGTTCATCCATCCCGCGTGTAACACCTCCTCCTGAAAGATTTCGCCGCAAGATTGCACATGTTTGTCAAGGAAGAAGGCATTGCTGCTGTCATTGCACATGAAAACAGCTCTATACCAACCGGAAGGTAAGCAAACCACATAACAATCATTTCTACTTCGTCCAATTTTAAAACATGTGTAAGACTTGAAGATTTGACAGAGGTGTTTGAAGTGGCAGAGGAATGGAATGGAGCAATTAAGGGGCTTAGAATGAAAAGTCATATAAAGTGAAACAAATGGGCTTTTGGACAGAGGAGGAGAATTATAATTTCTACCCAGAGGGTATTAAAATTGTGCAGAACGGCTGTATCAGGCAGACACCATGTCAACATTTAAATATAGTTTAGACAAGATGGTTGATTGAAAGTGAGATCAGTGGACATGGAACAGGCAGGTGAATGGGATTTGGACCACTTTGAATGCCGAAGACCAACACAGTCTGGTCAGGCTGAATGGTCTATTTAATTGCAACAACGTCCATATAATTCTATGTATATTACTCAATCATGAATCCTTTCTAGTGCCCTTTTACAATTATTGAGGTGGCTAATTATTCTTGTAGTCTTGCCTCTAGAATTTTTGTTTGCAGAGGGACACTGGATAGTTATATGTAATTTTTCGTTTTCCCTTTGAAAACCATATGTTCCCCATCTAAGGATTGACAGGGGCAATGTCATGGGTGACCCACATCTTCTCCTGTAAACAATTTGTCAACAATTGGGATAATTGCTAGACCTAACTGTTCTGTTCCAATTAGACCGGCAGCAAAAAATGTTTTTACTGTGCTTCCAGCAGCATGTTGGCTGCTTAAGGAAAATGTTGTTGACATGAGAAGGCATTTGAGAGTTCTTTAAAATTGAATGCAGCCCAATAATAATCACCTACAGAGACAGTGTATGCCTTACACACATGTATATGTGCTCCTGTAGACAGTTGTTCTCGAGTTACACTTCAGTAACATATGCTTCTAAATTTAGCTATTCTCACTCTCATGGATATATCATCAGTGCTGATACATACACGTGCTGTCATAGGCATTCTTGGATAAGGCCTGTAATGTGTTACTAATAGTCTTTGTACTTAGTTTCCCAGGCTCTCATCGTGATGTATTTACGCTCTTCCACATGTGGACCTACAATCAAACAAGTTAAACAAACAAGTTAAAGAGGCGGGGTGGAGCCAGTAAAGGTGAGTGTAGGTGGGGAGATAGGGTCGATATATGTTGTGCTGTAACCCAGGTTGTTTGTATATCTTTATTACAGTGTCAGAGTGCAGCGAGCCAAGCTTGCAGAATGAATCATACAGTTTCACGTTGTGAAAGAAATAAGGCCCCCTGCCAAACATTTGACTTCTCACAACGTAACTGCAGTTGGAATGACTGAGGTGACAATGGTCATTTGGGTGCTAGAAAGTGATCAACAAAATCCACAGCGAATACGACTGGCACAAGCTTTTGACTCCCTCGGGCTGACCTCTCACCAGTATGATTTCCTTGGAGATTTTTCTCTGCTTTTCCCTGCTCTTGGACACATTTGGACTCTGGATGATGATATGAAAAGAGCCAACTGCTCTCCTGCTTTCCTTCAGTAGGCCAAATGGCCTCTTCCGGCACTGTACCCATTCTCAATCTGTGCGACGAACCTGTTGAAATCCACTTCTTTCTGGTGAGAAATTGCTTGGGCTCTGCTCATTGTTGTGGCTGAGATGAACAAGTCATTGCATTTTCTGTTCTGACTCCCATTCACTGCATTTCATACAAAACAGTATTTGTCGGGAAATGAAGAGAAATGCTGATGAGAGGACAAACCAGGAAGACACAGTAGTAATTAATAATACAATATTTCCATTTAGGCTCTGAGTCGTTCTAAGTTAATACCGTACCTTAGCTATTAATAATTATGGTATCATGTGTATCAAATACTGCAGCCTGCTGACCTTACTCAATTGTTCTTACAGGGTGGTGTGAGAGAGAAATGTAATTTCTTCCACCTAACCTAGCATCAAGTTTTTTTTTTCTAGCCTCTGTAAACAGGCCTTTTGAGGGTTGGTGATGGAGATTAGAATTGAGGATGTTAAGCAGGCCACATTGGGACTGAATGTCACAGGTACACCAGTTAATCTTTGTCATATGCTCACACGAGAGGTGCTGCTTCGTTGACTTTCCATGGAGAGAAAAGGAGTTGAAAATTATCACTCTTATGCAATCACTAGCTTCTGATTGAAGATCAACAGAGGCCTGAGCAATGGTTGGCTGCCCACCATCTTGGCTGAAGACCAGGATGATCTCATGGGCGCTGTTATTCATCAATCACCTATTTGTCTTTATATTCAGCCTGATCACTTGATGCTATCACGTAGGATCCATGAGCCAGCCAATAGCAACAGTTACTTTGCCACAAGACAGCTTGTTTATCAAAAGACCTAATGTGTTGCCTGTCACTAAAGACTATTATTAGCAGGAACATTTTGCAAATGTGATATGCAGATATAGCAATAATTAGCCTGTGTTGTATAATGTCACTGTCAATGGTGACAGTAAGTGAAAGGATAAACAAGAATCACTTGAAAACACTTGCCTTAATAAATTGTGAACACACAGAAGTTTGTATCCATTGGATCTTTCTCAGAGGAAACATTTTGTGTTACCATTTTAAAAGCTTCTTAGAAAACACAAATGGGAGAATCCTCTTTTTGTTTAATTCCACTGCGATTTTTTTCAGGCCATTCTGCAGTGTGCAATGCTACATGAGACTTGGGAATGTGTGGGTGGTGCTTGAGTTCAGTTCAGAGCAACAACACCCAAGTCTTGTAACATATGAATTTAGAAACATGATATACATCTTAGGAGAGCATTGATGTCCTGTCATTAGTCAAATTTCTCTGCTCAACGTCCAGTGTCTATTCAAAATTTTTACATTAAAACAGTTAAAAACATTGCAACGGGTACGTCTTGGTGAATGTCAGGATGTGGGTTCATGAATGGAATTCTGTTTTTGATAAATTCTTCGTTTTTGGTTGAATTGTCTGGGTTTTCCTTTCCACTGGATATAATCAATAGTAATTGTGAAAAATGAATCGTGAAAAGAACTCTTTAACTATTTTGTTGTATACAAAATGTAAAACGTCTTTAATTCATTTCCCTTTACACTTCAATTACAACACTTTGAGAATCTATAAAGGATACAAAACAAAGAGAATCCCAGAAACTGAAAGCAAAATGCGGCTTAATGTCCAGCAACCAAGGCATACATTACATTATATCTAACATTGATTGGCACTAAAGTGGCTCGTCACACATTTATTTTTGTTGGGAAGGAATAGGTCTTTTCAGAAAAATAATCTAATATTTTCACAAATCATTTCTGATATTTCAAATAAACATCTCAACACTCCTTAAGTATACATTTTCTGCCGTTAACATTTGCAGAAGTGAAGCAGGTCTTGATGCTGAATGCCATCAGATTCGCATTTAATTTCAACATAGCTCACTAACTAAATGTTGACGTGAAATTTTCACTGGTGTGGAAAGAAAAGGAAATGCAGAAAAATTGATATAATTCAGACACAATATAGTCCATTGAAAAATTAGAACAAATAGCCAAGAAATCCCATGAATAAGTGAAGAGATGAGGGCTGACTGAATCTAAAGAAAAGAACTTGGATAAAGTCATGGACAATGATGGAATAATAATGGATTTAGGAATGAGATATTGAAAACTCTTTGCCCAATACAAAATGAAACTGTAGAATAATGTAAAATGAAATAGTGAATCCATTTTTTCGAGACATGTAAATAAAGGAGAATTAAAACAGGCCAAGGAGTAGTGAAAAGTAAAACTGCAGGATAAACTTGCCAGAGAAATGGCATGCATACTGAACCAACGCTTTGTCACTGAAGGGGCTGCCAGAGAAATGGCATGCATACTGAACCAACGCTTTGTCACTGAAGGGGCTGCCAGAGAAATGGCAAGAGTAGACCAATTTAAGAGGATTATTAAAACAGTTAAAATCAAAAGGACAGAGATAATAATCAACCATAATAGAACCAAGACCTTGGGTGCTATTGGATTTCCCTCATGAATTCTTCATTGAGGCTGGGAAGGATATGACAATGATACTAATATTCACGTGAAAATGTGATAGAAAAAGGAATAATGCCAGAGGACATGGGCAACACAATGTAATCTTCATCATCACAAAGAGGGGGAGAACCAACCTTGGGAAAATTAGGGAAACATTCAGAAGTATTTTTTCTACAAGATCAACAAACATCTAGACTGGCAATACAGTTACAAATATAGTTAACACAGACTTCTAAAAGGAAGGCCATGTTTAATTATCTTATTGAATTCTTTGAAAAGCTAAGAGTAATGAGAGCATTTTCAGAAGGTGCTATATGCGTAACAATGATCAGTGCTTGTGGATTTAGAGGTCTAGTACTGGCTCAACTGAAAGAATCTGGTAAAACAACAAACAAGGATATGTATAAACAGAGATAGTAGGAACTGTCGATGCTGGAGAATCTGAGATAACAAGGTGTAGAGCTGTATGAACACAGCAGGCCAGGCAGCATCAGAGGAGCAGGAAAGCTAACGTTTCTGGTCTGGATCCTTCAGGAAAATCTGAAGAAGGATCCAGACCCAAAACATCAGCTTTCCTGCTCCTCTGATGCTGCCTGGCAGGCTGTATTCAACCAGCTCTACACCTTGTTTTCTAAGTATAAATTGATCTCTCCTAGACAGCTGGACCCTAGGGGTGCCCTTACATTACAGAGAGACAACTAATGGTGGTTTAACCTAAGGGTCACCCTGTCTCGGGCAAGGGGTGAGGCTGAGAAGGAAAATCCTTCATGGTAACCTCAATCGATGTAGGAATTGAACCCATGCTGTTGGCATTACAAACGAACGAACCATCCAGCCAACTAACAAGAATACTTGCTGTGGAAGGGATATTAAATGTCACAGACATGAATCATGTTGATTTGGAAATTTGAATTACTGTGTCAAGAGTTGTAGACAATACTTGGGAATGAGGCAATAATGTGCAGGGCTGCTGCATGATTAGTTGAGTGTAAGGCTTGTGAAATTCAGTTTGTCAAACCTGGGAAGGTTGAGTTCAGTAGAGTTAGGGAGTTTATTCCTTGGAATACAGGTAATGAAATGGAACAGCGACATGAAGAGTCCTGGGAATATTAATGGATGAATTTCAGAATTAGCAATACAAGTCAATAAGGCCATAACGAGTGCAAAAAAGGTACTGGATTTCCTTTCTAGAACAATGGAATACAAACACAAGGTAGTACCATTAAATTTGCAGAGAACCTTGGTTTGACCACATTTGGAACACTGCACACAGTTCTGATATCTATTATGTAAAATGCATTTGGAAACATGAGGGAAAATGCAGATAAGATTGATGAAGGTGATATCTGAATTGCAAGGGTGTGACTATCTGGAAATGCTGAACAGACTGGAGCTCTTTTCTCTGCAAAAAGAGGACCCCTCACAGGGCTCTTTAAATAGGAATTTGATGGGGTTGATTTCGGAAAATTGTTACCGGTTTAGGACTACATAAGGGTTTCATCAGATCTTTGCTGATCAAGTAGATACCTAAAGAGCCTGTAGGATTTAGCTACGGCAAGAATGTGTAACAAGTTGCCACACAGAACTTGAGAAGCATTTATGCTCTGAAGGGCAGGCTTGTTGCATACATGTGGGAAAATGGAATGGAGGAATAAGAATGCAAGGAGGGAATGAGCTAATTAGATTGGGGAAAGGTTCATTAGAGTGGGAGAAAGCTTCTGCATAAAACAAAAAATGGTACAGACTGACTGGGCCTGTGTTTCTGCTGCAGATTCTATGTTGAATAAAATACATTACAATTTATGCAATTTTCTTTCCAACTGGCCACAAGATTAGCATCAGTGCAACAAAAAAGGGTATTTTCCAGAGCTGTCACATATTCAATTTGTATCAAACCTGCAATAAAGAAGTCTTCAAAAATCCATTGAGAGTTATCCTTTTATTTGAAAACAACCTGCTCAGGGATGTTATGACACACCTCTGGAGCAGGTGGGACTTGTACCTGAATCTTCCGGCCACGACATTACTGCTGCACTCAGGAGGTCTGCCTCAGTGATGTGCTGCAAGATTCCTGTTGGGAGCAATCTGAAGCTCATTTGACATCCATACTAGTGTCTGCTTTGTGAGTTGTGTAACCCTGGTTAATTTATTTTCTAAAAAATATCCAAAACATTGAGAAGCAGTCAACTTTTAACATAGCTCAAGATGGACGCTGCTTCAAGTCGCTGTCCTTAATATTCTCTCCTCCCAGGCTCTTTTGACTGCTTTTCGGAACATAGTGGCACAAATGTCAAATCCAAAGGAATTTTGAGCTGTTAAATGTTGTGTGTGACTCAATGTTGCGAGAATGGCAGCCAATCTGAATTGTGCTCTTTATCTTATGTCCATCTATATGTTCACTAACAGCTAGTATCACTGAGTTGCAATGTAAAGCAAAGACAGCTAAGGCAAATACTGGTCAGCCACAAACGGCAGATCATATTTGGGATCTTCCCAGTTTGTGTGGCTTCCCTGTTTACTTTGAGTACAATCAAGAAAGCAAATTTCCTTTTGTGACATTTGATTTCAATGATCAGAAAATGAGGCAGCTCACAGAATGGAAAGATGCAATGTATTTAGACACATTCAGAATAGCAATCAAGGCTATCCTTTCTCCAATACCAATGGATGTGGTTTCGGAAGCATTTATGCACGAGTGACAAACACTAACTTGGCAGAATAAACCAGATCCACTATATACACAACAAGATTTACAAAAGTTAATACAGCTACGATGACCTGATTTTCCCAAGGGCATCTGCCTTTTACACAGTTGGCTGGTCTGGTGGGCTGGCCATAGCCCTCGCTGAAGCAAAAAAGTGGCCAGATGATTGCAGCAGTGATGTACATCAATACAGCCACAATGTTATAGACGGTCAAAAATCTCTCAAATGGAAATGGTAGCCTTACAATGAGTCTTGCTATGGTTAGAATGATGATGGAAAAGGTGATGATGAAGCATATGCAGTACACAGCCATGCACCACTGCCGCCCACCGTTGGCTTGATACGAGCCCTCGATTATCACAAAGATTATACAAGCTATAAAAGCTTCCAACACTTTCAGGAGGCCGGGAACTGTCTTTAAAAATACACTGATTTCACCAGGTCTTACCCGTGTGAGGCCAACTTCGATCGCATAAGCAAGAAAACACAAGCAACTCATAACGGTGGCAGCTATCTTAAAGTCTTGGCTCGCCTGGTTGCTGGAGGTGAGGAAAACGGCTGGGTAGATTATCGAGGCCGTTAAGTTCATCAGCGCAGCGAGCATTGCAAAGGAACCAGTGAAGTCCTCCCAGGATATGGGAATGCTGGAATAAAAGGCCGTCAACTCCAGCACAATGATCAGAACTGAGATGGCGAAAGAGAAGCACCATGAAAACATACACCAGCCCCCGTAAGGTCCGTAATATTGCCTCACGTGGGCGACCAGGCTGAAAGCCGTACATGAGAGAAAGATTTCGAAGAATCTCACGATTCCGACTGGACCCGTCACTGATTTATAATTCACTGACACAGGCATCTTGCTCAGAATGGTGGGGCTCCACAAAACGCTGCTCTTGGTCTAAGTTCCTTTTTCTGCAGTAACTGCCCAGGATGATCTTCACTGTCCACTCTTGAACATACTCCGTGAGTCACTCCTGTGCAAACATTCTTCTAGGCAAGTCGTATCTCAGTGCAACACAAAGCTGGTTTATTTGTTATCGCAATTGGGACTCAAATAAGGGTGTGTTCCCCGAATAGTTTGCTGTGTACATCACTTACTATAAGGTCACTTTGTCTTCAACGATGTGTTTGTTCTTTCTTATCTTAACTACTCATGAAGGAAGTTACACATTTACTGTTTCCGGGATCCACCCGTACAAAACATTTGCAGACCTTTGTCAGGCGAGAAAAATTTACAGAAGACTTCCAAACTGCGATGTCAGTTGTAAGATCAAAATCCGACACAGTTTCAGATGAAGTTTTTCACCGACACAAGGACTGAAATGCAGAACTCAATCCCCACTTATCCAGTTGCTACATAATAAAGCTGACTAACAGTGGGACTGCCAGGATAATAAAATGTGAGGCTGGATGAACACAGCAGGCCCAGCAACATCTCAGGAGCACAAAAACAGTGGACTGCCACTCTGTAAATATGTACAGTGACATGGTGAAGTGTGGGAGCCATGACAATGTCACTGCAACATGCACTAGTTTTACAGTCAGTTTTCAAAATGGATGTTGACTTGATTTCTCTCCCCAGGTGGGCTCACAGGAAGAAGAGGAGGCCATTCAGCCCCTCAAATGTGTTTTACCAATTATGCCAGATCTGTCTCTTGACTTATCCACCTGCCTTGATTTTGTAACTTTTCATCATATCAGAAGAGTTTTGATAAAATAATATATTTACATGAAGCAATTAATATTCTTGCACTTCCTCAGGACGTTTTAAAATAAGTCTCTCTCTCTTCGGAGCTATGTCAGCTTCTTACTTTTTTTTGTTTTCTGTGCCATTCTGTTTTTCTTCTGCCCTCCTGCTTATCTCATGCATGTTTTCATTGCTTCGGTGTACCTGTGTGTTTCTGAACAGAACGCAAAAGGCTCTATTCATGTTTTATGTTGTTTTGTTCACACTAGAAGGCAGCTCCCTTGTACATTCTGTAATGAAATTGTAAATTTGTCCTCTGTAACAGGATCTGCACGCACTAGTAATATTTCAATCTCCCAGCTCACTATTGGCCATTTTTCTCAGTTGTGTAGTTTGTACCGAGGGGCCTGATGGAGAGGTCAGCTACATCCAGCTGGAAGAGAGCACTGAAGCAGGGACTGCATCAAACCACAGTAGGACAAAAACAATCATTTTTATTCACACAGTTTTGGATTGCAAGTCCAATAGGTGGCAGTGGCTATATTGATTAGTAATTGTTCTTTTTACAGATGTTCCCAGCATGTAATCCCATGTATTCTGGCTAGTTGCAATTATTTTCATCTCAATTGTCTTTACACTAGTTTGGGTTCAGTAGAGAATTGCATATTTGTAATTGGTATAGAGGAGGGTGGAATATATTTCTGGAGGTGAGTGAATGTGATATTTACTTCATGGACAACTACAACCATATGGCACATTTTTCTGAGTTGTATTGTGTTATATATTACAGCTGTCAGTGTGGATCCCCTATGCAAAACAGGTTCATGTGCTTTTTTCTGAAGAAGGGTCTAGGCCCAAAACGTCAGCTTTCCTGTTCCTCTGATGTAGCTTGGCCTGCTGTGTTCATTCAGCTCTACACCTTGTTATCTCAGATTCTCCAGCATCTGCAGGTCCTACTATCTCATAGTGCTTTTTGCTATTTTTGTTAATCTGGCCTTCCCACCCAGGTTTAAGTTGAAATGGATAGCTAAAAGGTCTTGCTTAACTTCAACTGACCTTAAGTAGTTGTGTTGAGGTGTTTGAGCTCTAGACATTGTTTCTAGCCACCCTTGCGAACTTGCTACCTTGGCCAGTCATGTTTTCCATGAAGACACAGTTGTAGGTGACTACCAATAACCTGTGTGCAGTTAACCAATTAATATGTGTGTGGACTCGTTTGAAATATGTTTGACATGGGCAGCTCACACACTGGTAAAAAGGCTGTTAAACAGCAATCCTGGGCTAATAATAAACCAAATGACAAACTAATTGTTAAATCTTTCACAATCACATCAACTTGGAAATGGGTTTAGAATAAACGTTCAAGCCAGGATTGTATTTTAATTAAAGGTAAAGTCAGCATAATCTTGCTTGCCCATTACAGAAAGATGACTGGTTGTGAGTAGTCACCTAGGGTCACCACACCTCTAGTCAAAGAGACATTTCCATAATGACCTCCATAGGGCAGCACAGTGGCTTAGTGGTTAGTACTGCTGCCTCACAGCACCAGGGTCCTAGGTTGGGCTTGGGCTGACTGTCTGTGTGGAGTTTGCATGCTCTCCCCATGTCTGCATTGCAGGAACCACAATAATACCACCCGAAGGTTGCAGGAACAGCAATTCATATTCTGCATGGGAACCCTGCAGCCTAATGGTATTTGGCTTCAAAATCTCCCCTTCCCCCCATTGCATCCCAAAACCAGCCCAGCTCATACCCACCTCCCTAACTTGTTCTTCCTCTCACCTATCCCCTCCTTGCGCCTTCATTTCCTACCTACTAACCTCATCATGTCCGTCCTCCCCGGACTGACCTATCCCCGCCCTTCACTCACCTCTACAGGCTCCATCCCCGCCCCTTTAACTTGTCTGTCACCTCTCCACCTATCTCCTCCTCTATCCATCTTCAATCCACCTCTCCCTATATATTTCAGAACTCTCTCCCCATCCCCCTTTTCTGATGAAGGGTCTAGGCCCGAAACGTCAGCTTTTGTGCTCCTAAGATGCTGCTTGGCCTGCTGTGTTTATCCAGCTCTACACCTTGTTATCTCGTTTCCTCTGGGTGCTCTGGTTTCTTCCCGCAGTCCACAGATTTGCAGGGTAGGTGGATTGGCCATGTTAAATTGCCTGTAATGTGTAGATTAGGTGGGTTATGGGGGATGGTCTGGGTGGGATGCTCTGAAGGTCAGTGTGGACCTGTTGGGCCAAAAGGCCTGTTTCCACACAGTAATTCTGTGACTGACCTCAGCTGGTGCGAGAATTGAATGCTAGCAATACAACCACTCACCCAAGTGAATCAAACCTCTGATTTAGCCAGCAGGAGCACGAAAGATATTTGTGTCTGGGAATGGCTACCATTCATGGTTAGAAGCTACACATATTAGGTGCTCAACCTTATTGCTTCAGCCATGGACAGAACCATTTCTGAGTCGCCAATGCTTTCTGAGGTGCCACTGTTTCAAGAGTCCTGTTCAGCCAAGTACTGTGGCAGTGCCTAAGCAGCTGGCAGCATTACCAGGGAAGGTGGGCACTGCTGCAATGGGTAGGAAACCAGGATGCCACCTCAAGATGTAGGTGCCCCCTGAACACTTTTGGAAGTTTAAAAATAAACTTTGTTCCATGTTGCTGAGCCATTAATGTGGAGATGTGGCCTCATCCATCCTACCGACCAGATTCAGTGAGGGACCTGCCCACAATTAAGGATATCTAACTGCCCCTCATTGGCTGTCCACCATTTTCGATCAGCAATTCACCTTTGCTCAGATAACACTTCTGGCAAGATCATTTAGATCTAGGTTCAAGGCAAGGAGCCAACCTTCTAACAACAAAGTATTAATTCACTTCTAATTCACCAAACATCCTCACACAACACCTTCCAAACCCATGGTCACTTCTATTTAGAAGGACAAGGGCAGCAGATACATGGAAACACCACCATCTGCAAGTTCCCCAACCAGCTACTCACTGTCCTGATTTGGAAATGGATCGCTGTTCCTTCACTGTCGCTGGGTTAAAATCTCGGAATTCCCTCCCTAAGGGCATTGTGGGCCAACCCACAGCAGGTGGACTGCAGGGGTTCAAGAAGGCAGCTCACCACCACCTTCTCAAGGGCAACTAGGGATGGGCAATAAATGCTGGGTACAGCCAGTGATGCCAACATCCCAAAAATGAATTAAACATGTTCCCCTCCTGTTTCCAAATCTGTCACCTCAAGCTGATAAGATTCCACCCAAAACAATTATGGTCTGACTGGTCAATGGACCACAATATATTAGATGTTCCTGTTGCCTGTTTAATTTTCACGATCTGTTGCGTACAAGTGCTGGAAATGCTCCCCATCCCGATCCCACACATCACTCTTCCCATTTCTGTTCGCCTCAGCATCCGTCTACCTCGAATCCTGGTTGGAGGGTGAAACTATGGATATTCATCTTCAACTTCACATTGCTCTTCAGTTTGTTCCATGTCACCATGATCTTTGTGGGGTCATTGTCATTACCTTGCTTCTTCTCTGTTTTTTTATCAAGCCTTCCTTAGTTCATGTTCCAATATTATCAAACCATCTAGATGTTCTTCTTGTCAATCAGTCTTCCAGTTGTTGCTAGGGAAAAGCTGTTAGGTCTTCACTTCCATTGTCCACCCTTTGCCATCTTTCTCTTTCAACTATACTGAACCACCCTTTTGATTCCTGAATGCTTATCCTTGATCTGACACATCTATTTCTCCTTTTGTCCATCTGGCAGATGCTGAGCATCCTCTGCCTAAGGACGTTATTTTCTTTTCGCCCTCTTTCCTGAGAGTCAAACTCTTGAATCCATGTAGTGTAACATTCCACACTGGTGACTGTCAGGTAATTTCTCACCTTCATGCTAGCACGTTTTGACTTCCAGACTCTTCTTAACTCACTGGGCATGCCTGTCACATGGGTAATGCCCTCAAGAGGAATTGAATGAAACCAGTGGGTAAAGAATCCCACTACCAGATAGGAACATTGCTTATACTCCAAATAGAAGCAGGCATAGGCCTTTCAGCCCGTAGAGCTGTTGCCGCTGTTCATCACATTACAGCCAATTTTCTTACTCAACACCTTCTTCCCATCTAAATTCAAAACCTTTGATATCATTTATATGGAGCAAATTATCAAACTCTGCAACCAATAACTAAGCCACATGGGGTAAAGAATCCCAAAGATTCACCACCTTTTGAGTGAAGAAATTCCTCTTTATCTCATTCTTGAAGGCCCATCTTTTAATCTGAGACTGTGTCCCTTCGGACATAGCTGAGCTCTTTATGTAAGCTTAACAGGGAGGGTTTGATGATTGTGGGAAAAATAGGGGACAACCATTGATTGTTTCTTTCTAATGCCAACGTTTGCAAATGTCCTCCGAAATGCTATGCAAATTATTATGAGGCAGAGACCTGAGTGCCTGGAACTACAATGGCAGTAATTCTTAATCAGTAATTCGAATTTATAGAGATGCTATTTATTATTGCTAATTTTGTGGTTGTTTGATTTTCCTTTAAGAGTCAGTTCTCCTTTCCATGCATATGTTTAACCTCTTTCAAAGCACACATTGCAGTGCTTGGTGTTGGAAAAAAATTCCCTTATCGTTTGCTGTCTGAAGAATTCAGTGCTTTGCAAGGTTGAGCATCTTATTACATGACTGACTATATACCCTTTGAGCTCCCATGCTGTTTGGCATCATCACTTAATGGCAGTGGCAATGATAAAGGAACCGCATTCCGAAAAAACAGTTGATTACAGATCAGCAAGGTAACTGGGACTTTATAATAAGAGATAACCAAGTGTAGAGTTGGATGAACACAGCAGGCCAAGCAGCATCTTAGGAGCAGAAAGGCTGATGTTTCAGGCCTGGACCCTTCATCAGATATGGGGGAGGTGGAAAGGGTTCTGAAATAAATAGGGAGAGAGGGGGAGGCAGATCGAAGATGGATAGAGGAGAAGATAGGTGGAGAGGAGACAGACAAGTTAAAGAGGCGGGGATGGAGTCAGTAGAGGGGAGTGTAGGTGGGGAGGTAGGGAGGGGACAGGTCAGTCTGGGAAGGACGGACAGGCCAACGGGGCAGGATAAGGCCAGTAGATAGGAAATGGGGGTGCGGCTTGTTGGGGACTGACCTGTCCCCTCCCTGCCTCCCCACCTACACACCTTTACTGGCTCCATCCCTGCGTCTTTAACTTGTCTGTCTCCTCTCCACTTATCTTCTCCTCTATCCATCTTCGATCCGCGTCCACCCTTTCCCAATTTATTACAGAACCCTCTCCCCCTCCCCCATTTCTGATGAAGGGTCTAGGCCTGAAATGTCAGCTTTTGTGCTCCTGAGATGCTGCTTGGCCTGCTGTGTTCACCCAGCTCCACACCTTGTTATCTCAGATTCTCCAGCATCTGCAGTTTCTATTATCTCTGGGACTTTATAATGATCAGAAACTGATTAATGACCACCTCATTTGGACTTGCTCAACTATTAAAACAATACTGCTGCTAAGGAGGCAGAATTTGAGATGACTAGCATTGCAGGCTGTACATTCAATGCTACAACAGTCTATATTGGTAACATCAGTGACTTTTCTTCAGTACACTGATCTGTAAAGTCCACCAGAAAAGGTTTGTTTACTTTAAAGGTCCAGGAATTCATGTTGTTAAGCAAACATGTTGACTTAAGTCCTAAATAAAAGCCAAAAGAACTGTGGATGCAGCAAATCAGAAACAAAAATAGAAATTGCTAGAAAAGCTCAGCAGGTCTGACAGCATCTGCAGAGAGAAATCAGTTCAGAGGTCACACCACACCAGGTTATAGTCCAACAGGTTTATTTGAAATCACAAGCTTTTGGAGCGCAACTTCTTAGTCAGGTGATGAAGGGGCAGTGCTTCGAAAGCTTGTGATCTCTAACAAACCTGTTGGACTATAACCTGGTGTGCTGTGACCTCTGACCTTGTCCACCCCAGTTCCCACCGGCACCTCCACATTGTGGCTACCTAATGAGAGAAATCGGAGTTAACGTTTGGGATCAAGTGACCCTTCCTCTGATCTTCTGGGGAAGGGTCACTCGACCCGAAATGTTAACTCTGATTTCTGTCCACGGGCACTGCCAGACCTGCTGACCTTTTCAAGCAATTTCTGTTTCTAAGTTATCTCCTGTTGGATATTGTGAATGATGTAGCATGGAGTCCTGTAGTATATAGAGATGAAATTACTATCACAAGAAATTTAGGACCTCATATTAAAATTATACAGGTCCATGAATTTGGGAATCAGTTAAAACCAGCAGGGAATGAACAGCAGTCAACACGCATCACCCTTATGTCTGCTCCCAGGGTACCTGTGAGCTACTGAAATATAACTATAAATTATTAAAGATCCAAAACTGTGTGGTGCTGTTTGGAGAGGTTTTGGATCCCCTATAAGGAGGGCAAGTGTTGGTTCATTTCCTTGATTGAGTAATCATTTCAGAGCCACTTCGAGTCTAAATCGGGAAATGCATGTTTAAATATTTAATTCAACAGCCAAACTTTGTGCACTTCACTTCACAGAGGGAGTCCAGGTTGCCATGGCAATATGCACTTTTAATGTGCATGTTGTGGGTTGGAGCAGTGGGTAGTAATTGCATTCCTTTTCATTATATGGGCCAGGAATCTCTCGCAGCCTTACTGCCTGTCAGTGGAATGTATTACAAGGTCTTACAGGACTGGCTGCGTTATTGACAC